>NC_039366.1:104971136-105571136 GCF_003573695.1 Papaver somniferum
TACTGAGGTATTGCTTCCAACCTTCTTGTAATTTCATAAATCATTTCCTTCAAATACCATGGGGGGTCTGATCGTTCTTTGATGAAATGAACTAGTGTTTGAGAATCTGATTCAATGTAAAGTTTAGTCCATTGATAGAGTGGGACCGATCGTAGAGCCATGACAAGAGCCCAGGTTTCGGCTAACAACGTTGTTGTGATCCCTAATGGTTGCGCCATTGCAATTATGACTGATGTTGTTGAGTCTCTGCAAATAAAAGCACCACCGGCTGGTCCCGAGTGTCCACGGGCTGCTCCATCTGTGTTGATTTTTACCCAATATTGTTCTGGTGGTTTCCATCCAACTTGAATTGTATGGGTCGTCCGCGTCTGTGAAGTATTGATTGTCGTTGGATTCATTCTCGGTAGAGGAGACGGTAGAACTGAATTCTCCCAGGTGAACTCTTGATGCATGTGGTTTGTCATTTTGAATGTGTCATAACGATTTGTGTGGTTTCTTCCATAAATCAAATCATTTCGGGCTAGCCACAGAGCCCATAGAGTGAAGCTAAAAGAAGTTATAGCAATTGTGGGTTGATTTATCAAGAGTAGTTGGTTTATGATGGTTGATGGCGTTATGGGTTGGGGTCTGCGGTGCATGAAAGTTGGTTCTGCTTCATGATGGCTAAATAATAGATCCCAAACTTCTTGCGCATATCGACAAGTGAGAAGAATGTGTTCAGCAGTTTCTGTAGATAGTTTACATCTAGGACATAAATTTGAGGGGGTGAGGTGAATTTTATGTAATAGGGTGAAGGTAGGTAGGCCTTCGTTTATAGCTTTCCACAAGAAAAGCTGTATTTTTGGTGGGAAATTTAATGTCCAGATGTGGGCAGAGGGTGGAAGCTGATATGTAGCTGAGGTATTGGAGGGGTGAAGGGATAACAAGCGATATCCTGACTTGACTGAATATTTACCATTTTTTGTGTATGGCCAAATAATCTTGTCAGGTGGCCCATCTTGTGGAAGGTGTATGTTAAGAATCCTAAACATAGCCGATTGCGGAAGATGAATCAATCGATCATGAATCCAAGAATGTGAGATTGGACTAATAAGATCAGAAACATTCGGAAATATCTGACATTGGTTGAAGGGTAAGGGTGGGTGATTTGGAATCCAATTGGAAGTAGTCGGGGTATAAATGCCAGTGCCAATTTGATGGAAGATGTGGGGTATGATAGAGGATAAAAGGGATGTGAGTTGTTTCGAAAGAGGGCTAGTCGAGGGTGGGGGAGGTTGGTTTGATTTGAAAAAAGGTTCATTGTTGAAATATTTTTCTCTGCATATGGAGGTATAAATCGAGTCTGGCTGATCATGAATTTTCCGTACTCTTTTCATTCATAAAGCTTTGTTGTGATCTAGGCTTTTCCTAATACCCAAGCCGCCTTTGGGAATAGGATGCCTCAGTTTATCCCATCCTATAGGGTGCAACTTTTTGGTTGATGAATCATGGCCCCAGAAAAAATTCCTAGTGATCTTATCAACTTCCTTATGAACATGTGCCGGTAGGAGATTTGTCTGCATAATATGGTTTGCGGTAGGGAGAAGTAAGGTTTTAATGAGTACTAACCTTTCTTTTTGATTGAGGCATTTCGTTTTACATCCTTTCGCTTTTCGCGCTATTTTTTGTAGAAGTGGACGAAAAATATGTGTTGATGATCTCCCACTTTTGAATTGGACTCCTAAGTAAACAGGTGGTGTTGACGTGGCTGGCATGTCGAAAACATTTTGGATTTTTCCAATGTAAACTGGGTCCAGTTTTGGATGATAAATTATAGTGGATTTGCTGGGGTTGATGTGTTGTCCGGCCGAGATGGCGTAGGCATCCAGTAATTGTTTTAGCTGAACGCAGTTTTGAGTTGACGCTTTAAACGTGATTAATAGGTCATCCGCGTACATTAGGTGAAGAATTGGTGGTGCTTTCTTGGATATGCTCAGACCTTGAATATTGTTCCAGTTCTCCAGTTGTGCCAGATTTGTTGATAGAATTTCTGCACATATAATAAAGATATATGATGATAGCGGATCTCCTTGTCTTATTTCTCCGAAGAGGGAAATATAGCCATGTGGGGTGTCGTTGACGTTGATAGAGTATGTTACTGTGGAGATGCACATCATGATATATTTTATGAAATTTTCTGGAAAACCAAGTTGTGTAAAGGCTCTTTTCACAAAACCCCAATCCAAACTTTCATAGGCTTTCTGAATGTCTAATTTGAGTCCTATTTTGGGGGTGCTGGTTATGGGAGAGGTTCGGATGTAATGAAAAAGTTCACCAGCAATCACTATGTTATCTTGTATCGATCGTTGAGGTATAAAAGCACTTTGGTAGGGGCTGATAATGAAAGGGAGTAAGGGTCTCAAGCGATTTACCAGGATTTTGGCTATGATCTTGTAAGTAACATTGCATAACCCAATAGGTCGGAACTGAGATGTAGATGTTGGGTGATCCCCCTTTGGAATTAGCATGATGTTGGTGTGATTCATCAAGGAGTGCATATTAAGATTCTCGAAGAATTCTCTGACCATTTCAATGAGTTGCAGTTTGGCGGTGTTCCAGAAAACTTTGAAAAACTTACTCGTATATCCATCTGGACCCGGTGCCTTTTCTGAGCTAATCGACCATAGTGCCTCTTTGATTTCTTGATCTGTTACCATCTGGTCAAGGAATTGCACTAATTTATCGTTAATCGTGGATTGATCGAAGAAAACATGTGTTCATCCAACGTGGTACTGGCCGCCGTATATTGGTTTGTAAAATGTTGAAGCAGCAGGTCAACGATCTGTCTTTGGTCAAAAACCCAGTTGTTGTTTTGATATCGCAATTGTTGAATGGTGTTGCAGCTTCGATGTATAATTGCAATCGTGTGGAAAAAAGACGTGTTCCTATCTCCAGATTGTAGCCATTTAATTCTTGATCTTTGTTGCCAGTATATGGCATGCCTTTGTAATAGAGATAAATGGGCTGCACGTAGTTCTTTTTCCTGTTGAATCCAATGATGCAGAGTCGTACCTGTTTGTGTTGAAATTTGATGTTGTGCATATTGTATCTATGTTGTGGATGTTTTGATCATGGTGGGGAGGTGACCAAAAGTTGTTTTGTTCAATTGAGTAAGTATGTTGGCCGTCGTGATGAGTTTGATTTGGAGATTTGTCGTTCCTTCATCATCAGACTCTCTTGCCCAGGCTCCATTGACAATGTGATGTATGTTGGGGTGAGATAACCAGAGTTGTTCAAATTTGTAATTCCTCTCATTTTTCCAGTTTAAGTGCTTTGTCCGGAGGAGGATAGGTGCATGATCTGATGTTATGCATGGAAGATGAATGACCGCTGCACGAGGATTTGTTGTTCTCCATCTTTGACTTGACATAGCTCTGTCTAGACGTTCCATGATAATAGTCTCGCCTTGCTGGTGATTGGTCCATGTATATGGTTCGTCTTGAAAACCAAGATCTACCAATCACATTGTGTCGATCATGTATAGAAATGGTTGAGTCTGAGCAAAAGTCACCGATCTGCCTCCCTTTTTTTCGGATTGCATGGTGATGTCATTGAAGTGTCCAATTAATACCCATGGTAATGTTGGCTATTCAAAAATATCATTAAATTTTTTCCATAAATTCCATCTGGCATCTGGGTGAGGCGGCCCGCATATTCTAGTGCAAATCCAAGGTTGCGCTGATGGTGGAGGTGTAACAAGCACATGGATGTAGCTCTGGGATTGAAGTAGAATACGAATCTGTAAAATATTCTTCCACAATAAGCATAGTCCTCCTCTATGTCCAATTTTCGGAACTGTAAAGTTGTTGTCGAATCTTAGTGTCTGTTGAACAGAGTTCATGTGTTATTCGGACGCTAAAGTTTCTGAGAGAAATACAATATCTGGTCTATGTGCCTCCATTAAGCCTCGCAAATGCTGGATTGTGGTGTCCTGGTTGATACCTCTACAATTCCAAGCTAGAAGAGAGATATTTGCAGCCATGTTGAACTTGTGGATATTGAACGAATTGTGTGGAATCAACAAATGAAGTCGTCTATAATGCTGGTGATCTGAAGGTTGATGTATATGTGCACGCTGGTTGACACAGATGTCTTCAAAAATGGTGTTGAATTTCCTAGCTACCAGAACTGATTCTATATCCGAAGTAATGAAATCGTCTGTAATGCTGGGGATTTGAGGGTTGATGTAGATGTGCACGCTGGTTGTCACAGATGTCTTCAAAAAAGGTGTTGAATTCCTAGCTACCAGAACTGATTCTATATCCGAAGTCGAGGAAGAGGGATGGGAAAAGTTATGGATGTAGACTTAGAGCCCCAACGGAGAACGACTAAAGCCCAACAAAGAGAAAATGGACCGAAGAAAGACACCAGGTTAAGCCCACTAACAAGAAAACAACTCTTGTAATTAACACACTTCTATTACACAACCGCACAAACTATAACAACTCAAGCACAGAACTATTACAACTTTGTGTAACTATTATAGTACAACACCAGAAAAGAAAAAATAACGCTCAGGAAGAAACAGAAAGAAAAACACACAAGTAAACTTACTAGCTATAACAAACTAAGTTAAGCTAAAGACAATACTTAAGACAGGGACTCTACTAAGCACAAACCTTGTAAGGAGAAGTACAAAACCAACCAAGGACTAAACTGAACTAATATTAGGTGTCTAGACAAACTGCAATTTAACTTGACTTCAGCTACCACAAGAAAAAAAACAACACGAGACTAAACTAGAACTAAGATTACACAGAACAAAAGAAACAGTTGGCCATCCCAAATACAAAGTATTAACTAATATTTAATCATTCATCATCAGCGTTGAAGTTGATATCTTGTCCAAACTGATGCAGATATGTTTTCTTGAGGGTTGAGGATTGATTACTCCTTCATAATTTCTTTGCCTTTACGGTCTCCAGTTGTTTGTTCTCAATCTTCTTATGTGCCTGCTACCTGAGATGTGCTTGCAGTGTCTTGATATCCTAAAGAAATCCAAATATCCATAGGTACTGAGTCAGGTCTGACTGGTGGTGAATCCGGTGGAGATGTGGAAGCAGCTTGGTAAATATCAACCAGAATTGCAGGATTCTTCACAACCAGTTCTTTGTATTGCTTTCTCCGTTTTGGGTCAGGTTCACTTGTGATCCAATTCCTGTAATCCTCCAAGGTAGGCCAGAGATGTGCAGTGGAGGATGAAGCAGCTGCTGGATCCGAGGAAGCTGGTGGATATAAGTCTTGAGGATTGAATGCTTCAAGCTCTTCAGGACGGAAGTTATCTTTCTTTATAATAAGAGACTCTCAAAACGCCACATGTTAACACCATATTCACTCTTAATTTTGGTGAAGCCACATCATCACTAATTATCCACTTCATCATTATCTGATTGGCTACTCCTATAAGATAGGATCCAGTAGGCAAACGTCTAAAGACACATGCAACCCCAAAGGTCACTTAACGTCTAAAGACAAATGCAACCCCAAAGGTCATTTAGAGAAGATACATCTGTATATATTTTCGCTCTTAGTTTGTGGTAAAGATGTTCTACAGGTCCCTTAGGTAGAGAATCTTTAAAGTCAAAACAACATTTAGGAAGGGAATATAGCCACCATTATGAAAAACAAAGGTAGCAATTTTTCAAACGATCTTTAACCCCCTCTAATGGAGACAAAATGTACCAGATATTATGTTGGAATATTTTCAACGCCGCTAACCAAAGGGGGGTCCTGGGGGGCATCGCCCCCAGGCTGTGGTCGACCAGACAGGTCAGGTCGTGGGGGTCCAGGGGAGACCGCCCCTGGTGGGGGTTTCAAGGGGGCAACGCCCCCGGAAGAATTTTTTGAACTGACGGTTTTATTTGGCCGATAAAAGCCTGTTCGAAAATTTCGAATCCAAAAGACACCATTGATGTCTGTTGATGAAGGAACCTGACGTTTCGTGAATAGAAACCTGTTGGCGAATAAAAACCTATTCCCAACAGGTGCAAAACCCTTTATAAATAGCTTCTCCCAGTTTCGTTTAACATATAAGAAAAATCAATCTGTTTTCTCTGTTTCAAAAAGCATCATCAAAAATCAGAAATCTCTTTGTGTGTTCTTGATTGAATCAAGGGGTACAAACCTTGAATTCAGTTTTCGTTGCAGGGCTTTCATTGTATCCTGAAGGCAATATTTCGCATACCTGTTGTAATCGCCAATTGTTATTGGGAGGGTAGAAATATTTGTCTAAAAGAAATTTATACAAGCCTTGAAAGTTTTGGAGTGCAACACTTTCTTCTCTGATTCATTCATCCTTTGTGAAACCCAATTTTTTCCAACAGTTTTTTAGACAAATATCTTCTGGCAATGGAGGGTGAATCTTCGAATTCGAATGCTACTGCTCAATCTCTGCAAGTGATGAACCAAACCTTTACTCGATTGGAACGTTTTGATGGTGAAGGTTTTACCCGTTGGCAAGAGACTGTGAAGTTTTTCCTGATCACCATCAAGTTGTGGTACATACTTGAAGATGGATTGGAGGAAATTCCTGCTGCAACTGACAATGACACTGAGGAATTGAAGGATAGACGAAAGCAGCGTCAGGAAGATGATTTCATGTGTCGTGGTCATATTTTGAATGCTCTGGACAAACATGTGTACAATGCACATCGGAGTATTGGGACTGCAAAGGGATTGTGGACTGCGCTTGACAACAAATACAAGATTTCTGAAGCAAGCAACAAGAAATTCCTGATTTGCAATTTCATGGATTTTAAGATGGTTGACAGTAAGTCAATCATTGCCCAGGTCAGTGAACTTTTACTCATAGTTAATCATCTTAAGGATGCTGGAATTGATCTTGTTTCTGCGTTTGTTGTTGGGGTTATTATTTCTCGTCTCCCCCCTTCTTGGAATGGTTATAAGAAGAAACTTAAGCATGCTGAGACTGACTATGATTTAGAGGCCTTACAACGTCATCTTCGCATAGAAGAGGACTCTCGTAAGCGAGAACTTAAGGATAGTCCACATTCTGAAAACCATTCTAAGGTGAATAGCGTAGAAGAATCTAAAACACCGAATTCCTTGAAACCTAAGAATGATACTCAGTTTAAGAAGCATCCCAACAAGAAGAGTAAGAAGAAGGGCGCTGTCGGCCCTTGCTACTTCTGTGACAAACCCGGCCATTTTGCTCGTGACTGTCGTCTCAAAAAGAAACAACAGCAGAACCAGAAAAAGGAGGCAAATATGGTCGATGACAAACTTGTGATCGTGGTGCAAGCCGCCAATGCTGTTGCTGAAACTGGGGGTGGATGGTGGTACGACAATGGTGCAACCATCCATATCTGTAAGGATAGAAATCTTTACAAGACATACGAACCGGTTAGTGGAGAAGGAAACGATGTTGTCTCCGCAAACGGTCAACGCAGCAAAGTTATTGGGAAAGGCACTGTTGAACTCTCGTTTACTTCGGGAAAGACTGTGACTCTTACTAATGTTTTACATGTCCCTGACATCGTGAAGAACCTTGTTTCCGGCGACCTTGTTATGAAGGCTGGATTCAAGACGACCTATGAGTCTAATAAGTTTGTGTTGTCCAAAAATGGTGTGTTTGTTGGACAAGGATATGCTTGTAATGGGATGATTAAGCTTAATTTAATAAATAATGGTTCTGCTTATATTGTTGACTCTGTTAATTTATGGCATGGTAGATTAGGGCATGTGAATTATGGTTCTCTTAGAAACATGAATCGATTAGGCTTGATTTCTGATTGCAATTTTGATCATGCTTCTAAATGTGAAATATGTGTGCAAGCAAAGATAACTAGAATTTCCCATAAGTCTGTAGTACGAAATTCTTCCTTACTTGAATTAGTACATAGTGATGTGGGTGATTTGCATGGTTCTGCCACTCGTGGTGGAAATAAGTCACTTTTATAGAAGATAGTACTAGATATGCTTATACATATTTAATGAAATCTAAGGATGAAGTCTTTGATAAATTTAGGATTTATAAAGCAGAAGTAGAGACACAATTAGAGCACAAAATTAAGATTTTACGTTCTGATCGTGGTGGTGAATACTTTCCTACTGAATTTAATTCCTTTTGTCAAGAGCATGGTTTAGTTCATCAACGTACTGCACCTTACACACCTCAACAAAATGGTATGGCTGAAAGGAAAAATAGAACTTTGATTGATATGGTTAATTGCATGCTTATAAGTTCTGGTTTGCCTAATTCTTTGTGGGGTGAAGCTATGTTGTCTGCATGTTATATTTTGAATAGAATTCCTTTGAAAAAGAAGAGTGTTTCTCCTTATGAGTTGTGGTTTAAGAGGAAACCAAACTTGAGAAGACTTAAAGTCTGGGGTTGTTTAGCATATGTTCGAAAGCCTGATCCCAAAAGACCAAAGTTGGGAAACAGGGCTTATAAATGTGCTTTTGTGGGATACTCTCTTAATAGTATCACCTACAGATTTATAAACCTTGACACTTTTGAGATTATAGAATCTGTAGATGTGGAATTCTTTGAGAACTTAAATAGGAACAGTTCTCAAATGCAACCCATGGAGAATCCATTGTTACCTGATCTAGAACCTATGGAGATTGATAACAATGATGAAAATCCCTCTCCTACTCATGACAATGATATTTCAGTGCCTACTGAAGATATCGAACCTAGAAGGAGTGAAGAGAGGAAGGATTGAGAAAAAGCCTGATCCAAACTTTATTTATTACCTTGTAGAGGCAAATAAGAATAGAATTCTTAGTGTTAACCAGTATGTTATGCATACTGATGATGACCCTAAAACTTATGCTGAAGCCATGAGTTCTAGAGATGCAAATTTCTGGAAAGAAGCCATCAATGATGAAAAGCATTCGCTTTTGACTAACGGGACTTGGGTATTAGTAAATTTACCTCCTGGTGCTAAAGCAATAGGAAGTAAATGGATATTCAAGAGAAAGTTGAGAGCTGATGGTGAAGTTGATAAGTTTAAGGCAAGGCTAGTTGCCAAGGGTTATAAACAAAGACATGGTATTGATTACTTTGATACATATGCTCCTGTTGCCCGCATCTCATCCATTCGTTGCTTGATTGCACTTGCTTCTATTCATAAGTTGGTTGTGCATCAAATGGATGTCAAAACTGCTTTTCTAAATGGGGATTTAGAAGAAGAGATATATATGGAACAACCTGAAGGTTTCATATTACCAGGCCAAGAGAAGAAAGTTTGCAAGTTAGTGAAATCTCTCTATGGTTTGAAGCAAGCCCCTATGCAATGGCATGAGAAGTTTGATAAAGTAGTTTTGTCATATGGTTTTGTGGTGAATGATGCGGACAAATGTATCTATAGTAAGCATGATAGTTCTGGTTGTGTGATTCTCTGTTTGTATGTTGATGATATGTTAATCTTTGGGTCTGACATATCTGTTGTGGAAGAAACAAAGAAGTTTCTTAGTTCTAACTTTGATATGAAGGATTTAGGAGAGGCTGATGTAATCTTGGGAATTAAGATCCTAAGAAAGGGAGATGAGTTGGTTTTAACTCAATCTCATTATATTGAGAAATTTCTCAAGAAATATGGTCACTTTGATGACAATCCAGCACCTACTCCTTTAGACCATACTATCAAGTTAATGAAGAACACCGGCCGTACTCATGCTCAACTTGAGTATTCTAGTGTTATTGGGAGTCTTATGTACGCTATGCATTGCACAAGACCGGACATAGCCCAAGCCGTGGGAATATTATGTCGTTTCTCAAGTAATCCAGGATATGAACACTGGAAAGCAGTTTCAAGAGTTATGGCTTACTTGAAAGGAACAATAAATTTTGGTTTGCATTACCAAGGCTATCCCGCTGCACTAGAGGGGTACAGCGATGCTAACTGGAACAATGTAGAATCAAATTCCAAGTCAACTTCTGGATGGATTTTTACATTAGGGGGTGCTGCTGTGTCTTGGAGTTCCAAGAAGCAGACTTGTATTTCTGATTCAACAATGTTGTCAGAATTGATAGCTTTAACTGATGCATGTAAGGAGGCAGATTGGCTTAGAAACCTACTTATGGAAATTCCTTTTTGGAAGAAGCCAACTCCGGCGGTCTTGATTAATTGTGATAATCAAGCTACAATCTATAATGTCTCTAATAAGACTTATAATGGAAAGTCTAGACATGCAAGTCTTAGACACTACATGGTTAGGCAACTACTCAAGAGGGGAGTAGTTACGGTTAACTTTATTGAATCAAAGAGAATTTGGCAGACCCATTTACGAAAAGTCTACCAAGTTCAGTGGTTTCAATAAAAAGGAAAGAAATGGGACTAAGGTCTGTGAAGGAAGTTTGATCTCCCATAGCAGAAACCCAACCTATGTTTTGAAAAGGATAAACAAGGTTCAATGTGGTACCAACAAGTTATGGATGTGGATTATGGAGCACTAATATAAAAACTTCCCATTTCTTATTAGTGCTGGTTTCTGCAAGAAAATAGGATGGATGTAAATCCTTAATGAGTCTATGATTAGTAAAAGGTGTATCGCAGAAACACCTTCGAGACTTACCTATATGAGTATGGAAATAAGGCCGTTTCCTAAGAGAAGAAGACCGTTCTCTAAAGAAGACTCATGAACAAGGATATAAGCACATGGCCATTAACGTGCTTGGCTACAGAACACATGATTTTATGAAATCAATATGTGTGGAGACTCCGGTTTTATCATAAGGGGTACTTGGTTCAAGACTGGTTTCACCATAGAACCTCGATAAGGCTTTGAGTTTCTTACACTAAGTGAAGGTTCAAATCCAAAAGATACCTATCATTTATGTGTTGATTTCAACGATGATGCTTAGTCTCAATTGTGCTTGAACTACGTTGGCTTGATCCCACTCGGGTACGTAGGCAGTCACTTCGGTGATGCAGTCACTCTGATTTAAAAGTTTTAACTTTGTTTTATGGTTTTTGAAAATAGGGGGAGAATGTTGGAATATTTTCAACGCCGCTAACCAAAGGGGGGTCCTGGGGGGCATCGCCCCCAGGCTGTGGTCGACCAGACAGGTCAGGTCGTGGGGGTCCAGGGGAGACCGCCCCTGGTGGGGGTTTCAAGGGGGCAACGCCCCCGGAAGAATTTTTTGAACTGACGGTTTTATTTGGCCGATAAAAGCCTGT
The DNA here is from genome assembly GCF_003573695.1 of Papaver somniferum. Lineage (NCBI taxonomy): Eukaryota > Viridiplantae > Streptophyta > Magnoliopsida > Ranunculales > Papaveraceae > Papaver > Papaver somniferum. Next base: position 104,982,323 of record NC_039366.1, read on the forward strand.
TCGAAAATTTCGAATCCAAAAGACACCATTGATGTCTGTTGATGAAGGAACCTGACGTTTCGTGAATAGAAACCTGTTGGCGAATAAAAACCTATTCCCAACAGGTGCAAAACCCTTTATAAATAGCTTCTCCCAGTTTCGTTTAACATATAAGAAAAATCAATCTGTTTTCTCTGTTTCAAAAAGCATCATCAAAAATCAGAAATCTCTTTGTGTGTTCTTGATTGAATCAAGGGGTACAAACCTTGAATTCAGTTTTCGTTGCAGGGCTTTCATTGTATCCTGAAGGCAATATTTCGCATACCTGTTGTAATCGCCAATTGTTATTGGGAGGGTAGAAATATTTGTCTAAAAGAAATTTATACAAGCCTTGAAAGTTTTGGAGTGCAACACTTTCTTCTCTGATTCATTCATCCCTTGTGAAACCCAATTTTTTCCAACATATTATTGTGAAAAGTCGCCTATAAACACAGAGATGCATAAGCATCTATCTAATAAGGGACACAACCTTTGGAGAAGATAGCTATTGGCTTCATCTTTTGGTTCAAGTTGCAAGAGGTTTACGACTCTTCGCTTGGGAAACGTAAGTATAAAATATCAATGAATGGCATATTTATTCACCATTACATCACTCAAAATCAACGAGATCAAGTTCTGAGAATATTTTGTGATCCTCTAAGAGATTTAGTCCCTACATGTTGCAGCCTATTATATAGTATACAGATTTTCAGGTCTCATATTCTGTCCCTACATGTTGCAGCCTATTAACTAAGTAGAAGCATATCATCAGGGTTTTACTGTGAAGAGTTAAAGTTTTCAGTCAGGTTCAAATTGATGGACATCATCGTCCAATATCATATCTATGTCAAAAAGTAGATTACTGTCCGCGGTTGAATATTGCTCGGAGTCAACCAACTCCGACCCAGATGTGGATGGCATCATTGATCTACACGTGGTTGGAGATGAATTTAACATCGGGAGATCATTCCAAACGGCAAACTAAGACGTGGGGACAATTGACTTATGTTTCTTTTCAGTGGACAAAAGAGAAAATCGTGAAACTAATAGTTTTAAAAGCAAACTCGGTTGCTTCATTGTATTTTTTTCTCATATTCCTTTGATGTCCTCTCTTGAAACTCGACATGTCAACAATTGTTATGATATGTGGTTAAACCGCGGCGGCAAATCTTTTCATGTCACCACAATCTATGTCTCCAACTCATCCATTCAATAAGGTCACACCAAACATCAGCTATTTATTTCCAACCGACATTTGTTTGGAACACTCCAGCAAAACACCGGCCAGCAAGCGTTTCATTTCAGGTAAGTTTTAACTGACATTTGATTGAAAGACTCCAAACCATACAATATTGCTTACCTGACTACAAATCGTATCCCTCTTCAAGTTCAAACCATGCATGTTTTCCGAAAATTCCCTCTTAGAATACAACTGATGATTAACCAAAAAATAAATATAAATACCAGTATCATATGTTTCCCATTGATCCTCAGCCATTCATTTATTTTGTATGTATTAATAAGGAATTGAAGAAATTCCAAATATTTATTTTATTCTCACCGAAGATTATATAAATAGGAGAAGCAGGACTCTGGTGATCAGTGCAGTAAGTGAAAGCAGTTGTATACCACATTTTTTCTTGCATTGCCCAAAAGCTACGCAAATTTGGGAATTTTTTATGCATGGTAGTGGTGTGACTTGGGTGAAAAGAGGAGACATTGAAACGATCTTCTACGAGTCACATGTAATCATCTTCTCTCTTGGAAGGTAATTCTGTGGATTGTACTTTGTATTTTGTGAGTTGTCTGGATTGTACTTTGTATTTGGAATGAAAAGGAAGCATATGTAGGATGTTCGGGAAACATACAAAAGGTAGGGACTACTAGACCATCTTCGTTCTTAAAGATTAAGGCCAACATATTAGATTGGGTTATCCCTTTCCATGATCTAGATATGTCAGGTATGCATGAGTATCTATTGTTAAATGGATTTTTTTTTTTGTACAAGGGATTAAGGGTGAGATTATTGTGTGTAAATTTCTCCTCTATGGGGTGATTTTTCTGGGAAAATTAGAAATTTGAAAGGGAAAGACAATATTGTTTTCATGGGTAATTGGAAAAGACATTGCAAAGATTACATGGTTGATATTACAGAGAAGAAAGACGAGAGAAGGTTTTGATAGATCGCTCCATTCATAGATCGGCGATAGTTAACCCTTGCGAACGAGTATCTATTACTTAGTCCCTCGGTGCAATTATTTGTCGATTTGAGAACTTGCTAATAGAAGTAAGGCATGAGGTTTTCAACTACCGTCGTGCAATAAAAGAAGAGAGAGAGATAGCAAGAAATGTAAATTTATAAAAGACGGCATCCTAGGTTTACGTTGAATATAGATATGGAATATGGCCACTGGAAAAGTAGTGAAGGATTTGCATGGGTTGAGGAATACATAAACACCGATGAGTGCCACAACTCAAAAGTGGGTTCATGTTTAATTTTTATACTATCAATTTTCCGTGAATTAAGGTTAGATTAATACGTATAGATAACATTATTGAGGTGGCTCAGGCACATTATAAGTGCTAATCCTTTTTATGAAGGCAAGTATGAAGGCAAAACAAGAGAAACCATATATCAATTTTCTTACACGTGACTAATCTTTTTCATGCAAACTACGATCACTACTATTTCTCAATCCAATGTTCCCTACCTTTGTTCCATAATTAGACGTTTTCGGTTTCCCTAAGCAATGACTTCTTTATAAACTGTTTCTTTTTCAGGGGAGATGTGCACAAGAAAAAGGTGGGACACTATTTTGAAGTTGCCGCATATAATTCTAACCTCAAACTATGTAAACCAATAATTCTTTGGGTATATGCAGGATACAATATTGCGACTTTTCCAGGTGCGTATGCACCGGGTTAGATGCTTGTAAAGGTAATGACTAGGGTTTGGTCTTTTGGTTGAGATATTATATTTAGGTCCCATGAGAGCTCATATGGGTTAGGGTTCACAAAAGGTTCAGGGGTATTAAAACCAAATTCATCCCACTGATGAGGATTTACAACAAATGGAGGTGAATTAGGCTTTTTGATCTTCACAAGCAATTCTTCAGAAGTAACCGAAGAGATGGCATCATCATGGTCATGTATGTTGATCTCCATCTGGTTGGTGGCGGTTGAATTGTTGTTGTTGGTACTGGAGTCATTATCATTAGCAAGGAAGTCGAACTCATCATCTGCATCTCCCATGAAATCTGCCATGTAAGCATCTGATGGATGTAACGGTGGATATAGGGCTGGAGGTGTAGGCAGCTGATATCCATGTTGTACTAAATTTTGAGCTTGCATATATTGTCCACAATCTTCTTGTTTGTGGCCTAGTCTGCGACAGAACTCACAAAAGTTGTGTGGTAAATCATGATACTCAAAGGTGAGAGTATTGAGTCCTCCTCTTCCATCATCTGCAATTGTGTTTTCTCTCAAAGTGTTGAAGACATTCATAGTGAGTCTAACTGTCATAGCATATGATCCATTCTCAGTGAGTCTTGGTGGATCAAATGCTATAATTTCTCCCATATTGAATACAAATCCTCTTATATCATCAAAGTCTTGAAGCTGCTCTAAATTTAGACCTCTGATGGTGATGTTCAATTCCACATGAGTTAAGATTATTTCCCTGATATCTTGATCTTCATGCCAAACACTCATCATAAAAATATCATTCATGATGGCTCTGGAACCTTGTCTAACTGCTCTAACAAACTCATGATATATCTGAAATCGGATAAGATAGTATTCAACACCAGCTTGTCTCACAGACAAGCCTCCTCTAATTCTCCATATTTTTCTCAATGCACATATAAGATGCCAAGCATTTGCACCATGTAAGGAAAAAAAAAACCCAATAATACAATATCTCCATAGGTTGTGAGGGACATTCTGATGGGCAGCAGGGTTTTGCAAGTTCAGATTCCTATTGGTGTCTAGTCTCATGGAGGTTTGAAGCAGGTTTGTGAGCTCAGCAAGATCACCATTCCAAACAGCCGGCATGGTGGAAGCAAAGGTAGAGATATATGATGAAAAGAGCAGATATACCAAAGATGTGAAAGAGGTTGAGAGGAAATGCAGGATAATGAACCATCCTGTGACGGATCAGAGAATCTGGAGGTCCAGCAAACCGGGTTTCAGCCTGCTTAGCAAATTCCGACTATCCGATACGCCACTTAAGTAACCGGACCTTCAAATTTCTTCCGGGCAACTCGAGTTCGAATTACCAAAACTGCATTATAAGCAAGCAACACACTTAGCATTTATTCTCCAATTATGAGAGACGACCAGTTGTCAAAATATAAGGCGACCACTTGTCAAAAATAATACACTTATATGGCCAGTTGCCAATTCTAACAATTAATATATGGCCAGTTGTCAAAATGGAGTATGGCCAGTTGCCAACTCCAATAATATACGACCAGTTGCCTATCCTAACAATTTATATGGCCAGTTGCCAAGATGGAGGATGGCCAGTTGCCAACTCCAATAATATACGGTCAGTTGCCGATCCTAACAATTTATATGGCCAGTTGCCAGGATGGAAGAGGGCCAGTTGCCAACTCCAATAATATACGGCCAGTTGCCGATCCTAACAATTTTTATGGCCAGTTGCCAAGATGAAAGAGGGTCAGGTGCCAACTCCAATAATATACGGCCAGTTGTCGATCCTAACAATTTATGACCAGTTGCCAAGGTTAAAAGATGGCCAATTGCCAACCCACTATCGGCCAGTTACCGATGATAAAAATTGGCCAGTTTCCAATGTTAAAGGAATGTCAAAGGATGGCCAGTTGCCAGCCAACTATCGGCCAGTTGCCGATGATAAAGATTGGCCAGTTGCCGATGTTAAAGGATGGCCAGTTGCCAACCATCGGCCAATTGCCGATGATAAAGATTGGCCAGTTTCCAATGTTAAAGGATGGCCAGTTTCCAACCAACTATCGGCCAGTTGCCGATGATAAAGATTTGTCAGTTTCCAATTTCAATGTTGCAATCATCTCAAAAATAGATGGTATGAACTGCAAAGCAGCAACCAACCCTTTTCATACGATATGAACAACGTTTCCAATTTCAATGTTGCAATCATCTCAAAAATAGATGGTATGAACTGCAAAGCAGCAACCAACCCTTTTCATACGATATGAACAACCTTGCGGAGTTGTGCTGAACCGCATAGCGGCTGCCTACGTACCCTCTCCGTTGTTCGAAGGGATCAAGCACAACCGTAGTTCGTCAGTTTTGTTTAGATAACATGAACTACCTTTAACAGCAGCAATTATCTCTAAGAGCAGATAATATGAATCGTGTTGCAACAATTGTCCCCAACTTACCACGTCACCAACAGTACTATAATGTAGAAATAACAAAGCACCGAACTATTTATGAAAGATCAAGTCCCACGCCACAACAAGAGTAATTAAGGCGCACTTTGTCATATTCTATCACTGAATTTTAAACAAAGCAATGAAAGTGCAACAAAACACAAAAATTGGAAGATTATAGGCATAAGAAATTCTGCCTTACTGCAGTCTCAAATGCCTAATTCTTTGTACTAAAATGGGGATTTTCGTCCTTCCTTCCAAATAACTATCCTAACTCTAAAGATAGCCATGTCCCTGCCAATCATTTTCATTTGTTGTTTAATAAGTAGAATTTATGCCAACCACGGTGTTATTGACACATAAGGTTACCACGAGTAGTGCACACAAAAATAAATGGGAATAAGATCTCCGAGGTACAAACCTAAAATAATTCATTCAAGCCAGAAAATAAAATCACAAGCTTCAAGCATCAGCGAACATTAATTGACGTTAAGAGATAGGCGATAAATGTGTCAACTAACTTGTATAAAATGATGGACTGCATAACGGTATTACTTGCCCTTATAATGGCAATGCATCAACTAAATGGACGCCTATTTCTCATCCGAAATAAAACTAATGCAACTATTAAATGTCAGCATCTGCACCGCTGTTTTGTGGCAAAAATATGAGAGTTCAGGCTAAGGTATATGTCTAACACCAATCACTACCACTTGCACAACGTATTCAGTTCACAATGCTATGTCCACAGCAAGAAAACAAAACCACACACCACATATTTAAGTCTTATAAGAACCAAGTCTTAAATCATGCTTTGGAATTCATATAAAATCGTTTAATGAACTTCAGAAAAATGCATCCGGCTATTTCCGATACCAGCACAACATAATTGCCATCGATATCATTTATAACCACATCTTATTATTGAAGACCCACATCTTACAAATCGATCTCAAACTAGTTTAACAACAAGTGAACTTAATTACACCAAACCAATCCTCCGTTAAGATGAGATTTACTAACATCATACTAAATTGCTTATGTAAACCAAGTCTTGTAAACACGCTAAGCGATTGGAAGTTAGAAATCACAGTAAGAGTTGCCTTGAACCAGAAGATCTACACATTAGGCTTCCGTAACTATTCCATAAAACCCAGACTAGTAGTATTGCAAACTAAGTTGAGGTTCTGACATTAAACAAAGGAACTTTTAAGGCTTTGACATAATATAATCTTAAAATGTAACGTAATCTACAAACAGTATAGGCCAAAATGATATGGAATCAATAATACACCAATAAGGAGACGAGCTCGACACATCCAAAATAGATGGCTAAAAATGAAACAAGAAACATCAACACATGCCGAAGATGGACTAATCCAATTCAGAGGATCATAATTCATTTTAATGTTCTTTCCTATCAAAATCAGAGAAATTCATGCATTCTATGAGCCTCATATTAATCTCAAGAAGTCTGCCCCCGGCTGTACAAATTTTGTACAGACGATTCTCTGTACTACGACGGTTTCTACCACTTCCCCGTGTTCGATCATCCTGAAATTTTAACTGAGTCTTCGTGATATACCTAAGCAAAACATATCCAGAATTCATTAAATTCTAACGGTTGGATTTCATTTTATGACACCAACAGTTCATATGTTCCACTGTCAGAATTACAGATTCGGGATTCATGTTAAGGCTTCATCCTATAGATTAAGTTTCCAAGTAAAAATATCATTGGAACTCAAGTATCCAGAACCATGAATGATGGTTCTAGTGTAAATTGCATTCTTTATTGTTTCACCCATCTACAATTATTCCACTACCATTCATACTAGCTATTCCTCCCACTCTCCCAATTCATATTTATTCCACAACATTGCAAATGTAATACATAGATACAGAGTTGATGATCTCAGATACAATTCATTCATGTATCAAAATATATCACTATATAACCATCAAGGTTCAAGCATTTTCTATATGGGAAAATCTATACTCCCGTATCTAGTGGACCCAAATATATTTAAGGTGTACAACTAGACTTTGTGGGCTACACTTCTCTCAAATCTCTTTACTTTTTAGTTCCAATGGAAGTGTTGCATGCACTGTGTACTCAGTCTATCAGTGGTGTTTAGCATCCAAAGAGTGACAACAAGTTAAATAAAATGTAACACAAATGAACATAAAACAGTAGACACCAAAGGCAAAACTTATGAATCAACTAATGGTGTACCACCAAACGAAAATGATGGAATTTAATAATCATTTTAACTATATATATATATATATACAGCCTATATGTCAAGCTAGTCACTTATATGATCATACCAACACTAAAATACGTAAAGAAAACAATAAGAACATTTACCGATTTTTCTCTTCTTTCATGATCTCTAATAAACACTTGATGTGCAGTTTTGCTGGTATTGAGAGGTGTATTTTTCTTTGCCGTACTAAGCTCTCATCCACCACGTGTACAGAAAGAGACACGTGGAAGGCATGCAAAACAACATATCAAAACATGATAGCAAGCATCTCATCAGAAAATGCCACCGGTCAGCAGACCTGATGGTCAGGGACAGAGGATCACAGAGGTATGATGGCTCAGAGGAGCACCAGATAATACCCCTTGGGTGTTATCACACCCAATCCCGAGGAAGATCCCAGATCAACGGCCGAGAGGAAGTTTGGCTGACACAGATGTGACCAGACAAAGAGACACTTGTCTGACACGAGCAGACACCCATCTACCCGCATTAAATACCAAAGAGATATACACGTGTCAATCGGCTCGTGGAAGAGGCGAGGATAATCCTTCTTATTCAAGCTCAGGCCGCAGCATATGCCGAAGACCTCTGCGTAATAGGCACAAAGCACAAGAAGATAAGATTACAACGGCGCCTCAGAAATGGGACCCACGTTCCAACCCTATAAATACCCCTCTCCACTAAGAGAGAAGAGGTCGACGAATTTAGAGAAATTATAGGAGAATATAGGAGAGAGAAAAAGGAAGAGTAAGTAATCCCCCTACTTCCGCAGACCTATGTGTACTCTAAAGTCATTCGACTATCTTTGTAACCATTCAATACATAGTGAAACACCAGCCCCGTGGATGTAGGCCTTAGTGCTGAACCACGTAAATCTGTCTTATTTACATTTCAGCACCTTACATTCAGCGTTAAACTTTATATTCTTTACATTTATACTTGATTCTTGGTTTATTCCTTTATACGAACATTATTTATGATAATATTCGACTAGACAATGACAAGCCCGAAGGCTTCGAGTCGATGAATCGATATAATCATCCCCTTTACGCATACGACGTACAATTCTAGAATTAGGATGTATGCGAATATTGTTTGTGAACACGTGGATGGCTTCGTGATTTATGTGTTCACAATCTGGCTCTAGAAACAGGGACTTTGTCCCGGTAAAAGATTTATCTTATCCTGTGATTTCACCTTAAACGCGCATTATGGTTGTGCCCTATTCTTGGTTCAGCGTGCTTTCAAAACCTTTTTTATTCTGGGTTCAGCGTGCTTTCAAAACCTTTTTTATTCTGGGTTCAACGTGCTTTCAAAACCTTTTTTATTCTGGGTTCATGGTCTTCATTTTCACAAACACCATTTCAAAGCAGACAAATCCACTGCTATCTATCACAGATTTGCACGTAAGGCGTTTTTCTTTTAAAACTAAGACTTAATAATCCAGATTCATGAGTTCTCGCGACGGATCTGCCTTTTCAAGAGTTTTCTTTTTCAAAAGTAGTCTGAAAACAAGGTCCATGATTGTTTATTAGAGGATTTGTATTTCAAAAACTAGATCGATGGAGTCTTTACATTTTTCTTTTATTAAGGCCCTTGGGCAGCTCATTTCCTTTTATTCCAATAATCTTGCGGATACGAATGGCACTAACCCGATCTCGTGGATATCTTTGGTTCTCTTTATTTATTCCCATATGCAGAAAAAGATTAAAAATGGAAAAGATACTAGAGGCAGGAAAAACCAAAGCCTCATCAAAGGAGACGCCGAGGATTACCCCGGTCATGACCCGAAGCAAGCAGAAAGGAGACAAAGCTAAAACAGCTACTCAGAGGCAGGATGCTGAGGAAATCACCTCACCTATGAACATTAACTCCATTGCATCCGCGGCTCTCAAAGCAGCAGCCACAAAGAACAACGCAACTGTTGCGGCCCTCCAGGCTACAGAAGCTAACAAGACTTTGGTTTCAAACCAAATCCATCAACAAAAAGAAGGGCTGGCAGAATCTATGACACATCAGCCCGCACATCCACCAGTCTTCGGAATGCCGCCAACCAACGGTCAGAATCAAATCATACCAGTGGTTTTAGTACCGCGAGTGGAAGCTCAACCGAGGGGACCAAACTTGGAGATACCAACAATTGAAGCTGATCCTCGGCCACCCTTAATACACACAGTAGACGAAGGGGGAACTATGGTCGTAGGGGTACAAGCCGGAACTCCCAATCAGGGACCAAACCAGTCCCACCGACTGATGTAGAGCTCGAAGAATTGAAAAAGAGCCAGCAGGTCTATGCAGATGCCGTAGCTCTTCTGTCCAGGGAGAACCAAGACTTCAAAGATAGGATTGCCCAAAGCACGAAGACTAGCCAACAAATGGATGAAGCAAATTCTAAAGCACCAGAGCCTAATCGAGACCGAAGAATAATCCTAGCAAACGCCTCCAGGGGAAGAAGTGCATCCGATCCGGAATATGCCGTCGAAGACTTAGACTATTATGACAGTGAAGTTCGAAGAAAGAAACGCTCAACTGAGCATGAGAACGTGGGATATTACCGCGCAATGGAGGAGTTGCGTGATGAGATGATGGCTGAGACCAGGCAGTTAAAAGCCAGACAAGGCAGAGGAAGGCTTGAAGAGGTGATGAAAGAAGTTAACTCCACGCCCCTAACTCATCGCCTGGCAAATACCCACATTCCGTGAAAGTGCCTTGTCCCAACTTTTGAATGCTATGACGGATCCAGTGATCCCGCGGCACATATCCGGTATTATAATCGTATCTTAGCCCGATGGAGTCAAAACGACGCCGTCCTCTGTAGATATTTCCCATCAAGTCTGAAGGGATCGGCTTTATCTTGGTTTGACAACCTGCCACCTGATTCCATCAACTCCTACGATCAACTCGCAGAGAAATTCTTGAGAACCTACATGTACAACAAAGCTGTCAACACCGGAATGGATAAACTTTTTTCTCTGGCAATTGGTTACAAGGAGAACACGAGGGAATACACCAACAGATGGCAAAAGATCTGCCAAGACATAGGGAGTGTGGATCCCATAGTAAGTATCAACTACTACAAGTGGGGATTAGACCGAATGAGTCCACTATTTGTTGAGATCCACGGAAGCGTACCTAAGAGAGAAGGAGATCTTCGAATAATTATTGAGAAGTACGCTCGTCTTGAAGAAATCCAGCATGAGAACCCGAGGGCAAAAACGCAGAGATCTCACCGTACCAATTCCGCAGAACAAACCAGCGGGGCCAAAAGAAATAGCTCAGTGGAACGGCCTCACGAAGATAGGAAGGAACGAAGAGATGAACGACGAAAAGACGATCGAAAATTCGAAGATCAGGTTTACACAAAGCTCAATGCTAGCTACGCTCGGATCTTGCGAGAGATCAAAGGAAGGGAAAATTTGGAGTGTCCGTGGTCTAAGGGAAAACAGCCCCCAAGAACCGACAAGTTTAAAGATTACTGTGAGTATCATTGCTTTAACGGACACCAGACCGAGAAATGCAAAAACCTCAAAATAATGATCCAAAAATTGATTGATGCTGGCGAACTCAAGCAATACATACGAAAGGAGGTCACCGAGGACAGATCCAAACGAACCAAGCAGGTCCAACTTCCAGAGGGAAACCGCACAATCAACACCATCTCGTGTTCCGAAGCCGCAGGGCCCTCACCTACAACGCAGATAGGAAAGAGGCTACGAAAGCAATTCGAAGACCACTGCGAATTATATAAGATTGATTGCGTAGAGGTGGACGAGCACGAAGAGTGGATGGACGCACCTATCATCTTCGATACTGAAGATATCGAAGAATATATGGAAGACCATAACGATACCTTGGTCCTCACACTACCAGTGGCCGGATGTAACCTCAAAAAGATCCTCATCGACGGGGGAAGCTCAGTGAACGTTCTATTCTACGACGCCTTCAAACGGATGAAGCTCCACGATGAACAGCTAATGACCTCTTATTACACCATATACGGGTTCAACGGAGCGTCCACAAAGCCATTGGGAGACATCGTGTTGCAGGTGAACGTCGGGCCCATGAAAGTAGAAACACGATTCAACGTGGTTGACGCCCCATCCCCCTATAACGCCATTATTGGACGAAAGTGGGTACATAAACTCAAGGGAGTGGCAGCAACTTACTACCAATATCTCAGGTTCCCTACACCCGAGGGAATGATGGAAATCAAGGGAGATCGGGTCTCTGCAAAATAGTGCCAGACCACTCAGGATCGTATCAACAACGAACAGGAAGAGCAGCGAAAAACCCAAAGGATCAAAAATAAAGAAGCTGCGAAAGAAAAGGCCATAGACCTGTTCCTCAAGGAAACCACAAGGAAGGGCTTGACAAAGGATGATAATGTCCTTAACACAGAGGCAAGTACTTCAGCAGCCAACGAAGGACAGAAACATACCAACTAGCAATTAAAGAACGTCCCAGTCCTTGGGGACCCGAAGCCGGTGTTCACACCAGTGGAGCCCGTAAAAGAAATCAACATAGGAACGGAAGAAAACCCGAAGATGATCAAAGTAGGGACCATAATGGATGAAGAAAGAGAAGATTCCTTAACCAAATTACTTAAAGAATACGCGGATGTATTCGCTTGGAAGTTAGGAGACATGCCGGGGATTGATTCGAAAATAATCCAACACGAGTTGCGCATCAAACCAGGCACGCCACCTTTCAGGCAGAAAATAAGAAAGGTTGCACCAGAATATCATAAGGAAGTAGAAAAATAACTTCGGAAACTACTAGAAGCAGGCTTCATCAAGGAAGTCAAATACCCTACATGGATCTCCAACATGGTCGTCGTTCCTAAGAAAAATTGAGAGGTTAGGATATGCATTGACTTTACTAACCTCAACAAGGCATGTCCAAAGGACAGCTATCCCCTGCCGAGCATAGATCAACTGGTTGAAGCAGTGGAAGGATACGAAGAGCTGTCATTCATGGATGGATATTCTAGTTACAACCAAGTAGCCCTGGCAGAAGAAGATCAACTACACACAGCATTCTACACCCCGCATGGCCGTTATTGCTACACTAGAATGCCCTTTGGACTTCGAAACGCAGGGGAAACGTACCAAAGAATGGTCGATGCTATCTTCAGGCCATGGACTGGTAGTACCCTAGAAGTCTACGTTGATGACATGCTCGTCAAAAGTAGGCTGCGCAAAGATCACCACCAGGACCTGAGAGATATTTTCGAAGCAATAAGGAAACATCACATGAAAGTAAATCCATAAAAATGCACTTTCGGTGTCACCTCAGGGAAATTCCTCGAATATCTGGTAACAAAAAGGGGTATTGAGGTAGACCCCGCGAAGATTCGGGACATAGTGGAAATTCCATCTCCGAAGAATTTAAAAGAAGTGCAAAAGCTCAATGGGTCCTTAGCAGCCTTGGGCAGATTTATTGCCCGATCCTCGGACAAATGCAAACATTTTTTCAATATTCTCAAAAATGGGAGTAAGTTTGAATGGACCGCAGAATGCGAAGAAGCCTTCCAAAGAATCAAGGAACACCTGGCTTCAATTCCGATCCTGCAGAAGCCTGATCCTGATGAGGTTTTGGCATTGTACATAGCAGCGACAGAAGACGCAGTTAGCGCAGTGTTGGTCAAAACCAATACGAAGATAAAACAGCCTATCTATTATGTCAGTAAGACCCTCAATTCTGCGGAAAGGAATTACACGAAGATCGAACAACTCATCCTGGCATTGGTATGGGCTAGTCAAAAGCTGAGAACCTATTTCCTAACTCACTTCATCCGCGTCCCATGCAAAGCACCACTGGAAGCAGTCCTCAAAAGCGCGGGAAAAGTAGGTATAATAGCCAAGTGGAACACCCACCTGGACCAATTCAACATCATTCATGAAATTCAACATTCCCAAAAATCCCAAGTTTTGGCGGATTTCTTAGAAGACCTCCCCTTGGACAACGATGAAGAGATTAGGGGAATGCCAGAAGCCGACGAGGAAAGCAAGGATCCAATTGATGTCCTCGAACCCGCGAGTCTAAGACAATGGGAAGTCTTCGTTAATGGTTCCAAAAATAAGGAAGGGGCAGGAATAGGCATTGTCATCACCACCCCAACTGGAGAAAGGATCGTACAGGCACTCAGGTTAGAATTCAAAGAGCATACTAACAACATCGTCGAATACGAGGCAGTCGTACATGCCCTCCGCTTAATAATAGAGATGGGGGTAACTGATGTAAGACTGACAAGTGATTCGCAACTTGTCATACGACAAATAAGGCTCGAACACAATGTGTACGACGACACCCTCTCAGCTTACATGGCCTTGGTCCAAACATTGGCATCACAAATTCCGAACATCAAGTTCCGGCACTTATGCAGAAGGGATCACAGGCACGCGGATGCCCTAGCATATATATCATCCATGCTGAAGGACAAGAGTATCGAAGCTATCAAAATAACAAGGGTATACGAGCCTTCGATTGCATCACAATTTTCCTTTGCTACAAATCAAGATACAGTGGAAGAAAATATCGAAGATCAGGTGGGAGAAGACATCCGTGACGATTTTGACGAAGAAGATATCCTGTCAAAAGCAAATCAAGACGAAGATTTCAACAACGAAGATGATTGGAGAATGATGATACATGCGTTTCTCAAGGATGGAACCTTACCCGCGGATCACAAACAAACCAGGAACATACTCTCCAAAGTAGGAAGATATGATCTTCGGGATGGGATCCTGTACAAGAAATCTTTCCTCGGACCGTTACTACGTTGCTTATCCAGGAAAGAGGGGCATCCAATTATAAACGATATCCATTATGGTGACGCAGGGAATCATAGCGGCATGAGATCACTAGCCGACAAAGCAAAAATGCAAGGATATTACTGGCCCACAATGATACAAGATGCTGCAAGAATGTCCCGAGGATGTGAAGAATGTCAGCGTTTCACCAAAAAGATACACGCACCAGCAACAACGTTGAATTCTGTGGATAGTTCGTGGCCATTTGCAAAATGGGGCATAGATATCGTTGGGCCTTTCATCGAAGGATCAGGGAAAAGACGATTTTTGATAGTTGCCACGGACTACTTCAGTAAATGGGTGGAAGCCAAATCCTTAGCCAGGATCAGAGACGTGGACGTGTTTACTTTCATATTCCAAAACATTATTTGCAGGTTCGGCATACCAGCGGAAATCGTGTCCGATAATGGTAAACAATTACAGGGGAAAAACATAGACATGCTCTTCGACACTTTCAAAATAAGGAAAAACAAGTCCACCCCCATATACCCTCAAAGAAACGGACAAGCGGAATCTACTAACAAGACCCTCGCCCTTATCCTCAAAAAACAATTAGACGAGCACAAGGGGCGATGGTGTGAGCAGCTACACAATGTATTATGGGCATACAGGACAACACGAAGATCTGCCACTGGGGAGTCCCCATTTCTCCTCACTTATGGAGCTGAAGCAGTCATCCCAACGGATATCCTCATGACAACCACAAAGACCTAAGCATGGGAGAAAAATCTCACAACAGACATGATGTTAGAGAGACTGGACGACCTGGAAGAAAGGAGGGAAGCAGCAAAAAGATGGAAAATTATCAACGGAGACTAGCGAGAGAGTACAACAAAAAGGTTAAGCTTCGAAATTTTGTAGAAGGGCAGTATGTGCTAAGAACAATCGCGCAGTATCAACGAGAGAAGAAATGGGGAAAGTTAGCACCTACATGGGGAGGACCTTTTATAATACACGACATTGCGGGAAACAGTTCCTACTATCTTCGCAATCTGAAAGGCGAGGTCCTCCGGCACCCTTGGAATACTAAATGTCTCAAACCGTACTACGCATAGGAGCAGCGCAGCTTTGCATCTGCGTGAAGAATACCAGAAGAAGAAGCAGCGTAACCGCTTTACATGTTTCTATCTCTGGATGAGGAGTAGCAGGCCTCAACCTATCAATCAAACAAACTTTTTGGGAAATCTTCAAGCAAACGAAATGGTCAAAAGTCCCGCTGGATGAACGCATGTACATTACATAATAAATTAACAATATTGGGAAAGTAGTTAATCTACAATCTCTCAGGGCTCCCCTATCAGTGTCTATGAGTGTAAGACCAGGGGGAAGGCACCCAGCAGAAAGAGATACCCAACTAATTTTAAGGCATCGGGTCGACGGAATGGGTGCATGTAAATATTTTCAAATAAGCATTCCATATCCTAGAACGCTGCCTCGGCCCCCACCGTTTGGGAATCCTCTGGCCCAGGATTCGCCAGCGGGGTGACAGGTCTCAAGACGATCATGAAGGTATTTACCTTCGGTGTCGCACCCAAACACTTTCAACTTTTTACAAAGAAAGTTATTTCTAGTTTAACACTTCACAATACTTAAAATATAAAGATGAATTGATAACGCAGGTATGCCAAAAGGATGATCCATTTCATAAAGAGTTGATTACAAGATTCAGCAACTAAGATAAAGAAGGAAACACATCAAAAAATGATCCGAAATTATATAATCAACAAGGATCAACTTTCTATGACTAATAAAAGAAATCTACTTGGACGATACAGCTCTATCAATAGGGTTGTCTCTGCGAGATGAAGGTACGCTACCACCTGAAGAGGGCCCAGAAGAAACAGGCAAGGGCGCGGGAAGGGGACGACGCGGATAATTCTTGACAAGACCATGTTCAACTTTAAGATCAAGTTCAATCTTATCTAGGACTTTTTTGGTCTCTTCAGCCAACTGACATCGAGCTTTATAAGTGATAACAGCGGTCCTCTGGTTGGCCTGAGACAGCAATGCAGATAGGCGTTCCGCCTCTTTGGAGGCAATCTCCGCTGCTTTCTCACGAGACGCGGCCAACCCTTTGAAATAGTTGGCTTGTCCTTCCTGCTGCACTAAGGCAGATTGAGTCTTTTTAAGCTCATCATTTGCTGCGTGAAGCTGTCCCTCGAGTGCTGAAAACAAGAAATACCAAGGGGTTAAAACGAAGAAAAAACAGAATCACACTCGATAAAACGAGGTTATACCTTCGACATTAGCCGAAGCCTCTTCATACTCATTGACAATTGCGTTCCGAGCCTCATCAAGAAAGTCATATTCGTTGGATGGTTTCTCATAATCCGTTTGAAGGTTCGTAAGGGCAAATTGACTCGCGTCTAAGTCTAACTGCTTCATTGAATCCAAGTGACGAAGATGGTTGACTTCGTCATTCATATCCCCCATCCTTTTATGGAGTCGATACACATTTACTTCAAGATCTCTTTCAGACTCCACTTGGCGAGCAACATCAGCTCGAGACGCTGCTAGGGATTTACTAAGAGCACCAACCTCGGCCCTAGCATTATCTCTTTCCTCAGAAAGACGCAGCATACTATCCCTAACCCCGGGGCCTAAGAAAGAACGAGCCTGTTGTAACTCTCCTTCCAAAAAGCGCACTCTAGCCTCTAAGTCCGAAGCATGTTCTCGAGCATCACGCAGGTTGTCACGCGTCCATAGCAGCGTACCATTAAACAGACAACGGTCATGATTGTACTTATTTTTCATATCAACCATCAGTGTTCGCTTTTCAAGCCACTCAGCTGTTAAGGCGTTGTGCTCATCATCACGAGCATTCCACTTTACGGCTTCGCTTTTCAACTTACCCACCAACTCTGCAATACGGGATTTCTGTCGTTCCCTTTCTTTCCGAAGCCATATCAGCTCGGTGACTCCACCCACTGAAGATAGGGTGGGTAGATTCAGACAGAACACCAAAATACAGATAGGGAATCACGAGGAGTGAAAGATCCGTAAAATACGAACCTGTGAAGGACGAGACATTTCTACGAGTCTGCTCCAATTAGTTACGGACTATAGCAAGTTCTGAACGAAGACTCTCCTCAGTGTTACCCAGCTGTTCTTTTTCCTTCAGACGGCCCCCCAGTTCATTTATTTCCACTTCAGCTGCAGACAGTTCCTCTTCTCTATGACGAAGCTTGACCTCCAACTTTAAAGACTTTGCTTTGAAGAATTGGTATAGAACATGGTTACAATGTTCTCTCCTCATCATCTATGTCACAAACAACAAACATTATTATACCAAAGGGATCAGATATCACGAAGAATACAATGTTCGGATATCATGAAGAAAAAAAAAGTACAAGGATTCACCTCTAAGACACGCTGCTGGGGAAAACCGTATTGGTACCCATCAGCTATGGCCATCATATCAACAACAGAGGAGGGAGGGTCAACCACTAGGTTAGCTTCCGAAGCTCTCAGATTCGTCTCCCACATCTCATCAACGCGGGCTTCAGAAGACAATTGCATCATCCGACGAGTATAAGCGTCGGAATTCTTCTCACCAGTGACCACTGGGGCAGGGTTAGGGACGAACATCAGGTTTTTCTTCTTAAGCCAAGCCAAAATGGCATCTTCACCTTCAGGCATTAGCGAGTAAGGGAAATCCTCTGAAGGAGACTCAACCGCAGACTTCCCCTTGGCGGTTATCTCCTCACCCGCGCAAGTCTCGACATTACCACCCTCAGCATGACCACCTGCGTTCTCAGCTTGCTGATCAGTGGCACCTTCTTTGCCAAGATTCCCAAGCACATCCCAATCATCATTTGGGGAAAGCAATGAGAAGTCTTCGGCAAGACCCATGGCAGCATTCACATCAAAGGATTCCCCCTCAGAATATATCCCACCGAAAGAAAATTCAGGGGAAATAACGGGCAGAGTACCCACACCAACAATATCATCGTCAACAGGGGGAGATCCACCCCCGCCAGTACACCAACGGTAATATTACCCTCAGACTCACCATCACCACCCGCGGCAACTTCTTCTTCACCATTACCACCTTCGTCATCAGGGTGAGAAGTGTCGGTACGCTCTTCTCCATCGGACATTTCTTCATCCTCACCATACCCTTCGTTTACGGGACTCGTAACCTCCTCATAAACCTCAGCCTCACCGGTAACCGTAGTAGAAGATTGTTTGGGTCCAAGTTTCTTCTTCTTCGACACCTACAAACCAGTATACATCCCACAAATGCTCATTTTTTCCTCACTTAAAAAATGAAAATTATTTCAAGCAAGGAAAAAGGGGCAAATAGAATAGAGAATATAAGAAGAAACTATACCTTGGCAACAGCAGCACTCTTCGTTGGATGGGTAGCACCAGAACCCTCCTCCTCATCTCCATCAACGACATCAAGAGCATAAGGAAAATTCATGCCCGCGAAATTCGGACGCCAAGGAAAGAAATCTCCATAACGAGCAGGAGGAGTTTCACGAGGCTTGCTATTTTCAGAAGGACGCCAACCGCGTGGACCCGAAATCCATCCATAAGCCCAAGGACCATCTACCTCAATAACAGTAGCATGCCATTCATAATCATGGTCACGCTTAATCCTTTCACGAGCAGGAAAGAGTTTCCGTTTAGCAGATCCCTCATTACCAGGAACATACTTCAGCTTGGCATCACTCACCTCACTCAAAAGACGAATTTCACCACGGGGAGCAGCAATATTACGAAGACTAACACTCCACGGCTTACGGTTTCTGCTGTTGACATAATCCCTAAAAGAACTGTTAAAATTCTGAGGAGTGTACCACTCTCTCTCAGCAGGATTTGGAACATAGCAGGTCATCATAGTCTCTCCTTTGCTTCGCAGGTAACATTCCTTCAGTGAACGAAGATAATTCCCAGATAGTTGTGACACGGAACGATTATGAGTGTTCGTGGAAGAGCCTTCGCGACTAGCCAACACGTCATAATAAAAGGAGTCACCCGACTTATATAGGGGCAACATGAGACCCGCCTCGAAGGCTCCAACCGTAGTCAACAGATGAAACTCGTCAAACTGATACTTAGCAAGGAGCTCGTAAGTGATATCATCGTCAGGGGCATAGAAGCGAACCTCAAAATCTTGAAGTTCATGTTTTTCCTTGAACATCTCAAGATCAATATGCTTGAAAGTGACCTTCTTCTTACCAACTGAAATGCTGCATATCACGGGGACAGTTTCTTCTTCATCTGCGGAATCAGAAGTAGGACTCAATTCCGAAGCTTTCCTTTTAGAAGAAAGATTTTTAGACGGATCAACTCTCGACATAGTACCCTTGGAGTACTTCCCTTTGAAAGAAACCGCGGGAGGAGGCGGCAAAGATTTCTGCGGAGGCACTGAAGGAGGAGCCATCGAACGAAGGGGCGGAACATCCACTATTTCAGTACGAGGAGGAGGAGCCCGCGTACTCCTAGAGTCATCACGAGGAGGAGCCTGCGTACTCCTAGAATCTTCACGAGGACGAGAAGGGGCGCGATTAACAGCATACCTAGATCCAGAAAGACCCTTCGGCACATCCCCTTTCTTAGTAGGCACAACCTTCGCACCGGAGGAAGATGAAACCCTATGACCACGAGGATCCGATTGCGAAGACTTGTAAGGACCTTCCCCAAGTAGAGATCAGTCATAATCTCGACGCGGAGGGGATCTTGGCGGACTAGACGGCGGGGTTTGGTAAGGAGCCCGCGGACGATCAGACATATCTACAAGGAAACACAAAAACAGTTTAGAGAAGAATACGAGGAGATCACTGAAGATCAAAAAACCCATAATTGATGGTTCATCCGGATAAATATTAAAAACCCTAAGAACTAAAAAAAAATGCTCCATCCAACTCCAGGGATAATACTTAGATACGGACTCACAGACGTTGTAACAAAGAACAGGGGCAAGCATATATGCTTCGACATGTATGTTCTTCATCACAAAACCAAGAATACAACAGCAGGAGACAAACGGGTAGATACATAGATAAATCAATGATGAACAGCTAATGAAAAACCCCATACATGTATAGAAGAGGACGACAAGCACCAACCACAGTCGAAGAAAGGAGGATCGGAGATATCAAAAGATACAGGGGCAACAACAATCGAGAGCGAAAGAAACAGAAAATTGAATACTGTTATCTTCCTCACAAGAATGATGATAATAAATGACTAAAGAACAAGAATAAAAAACAAGAAGAGGATGAACACTGACAAGAAGAGGATAAAAGTTTTTTTTTCACATTCTCTTTCCTATTTATGAAGCTAGAGAAGACAATAACTGCTCCTCGTACCAAGGAGCAGTTACGGGGAAAGTTAATGCAAAGTGGGAAACGTGTAGGACGACCTTTCTTCTTCAAAATTGCAAAATACGCCCAAGTCAGAAGAAGAGGGGAAAATTGTATGTACACCTTTCATCATCCACCACTTGTACAGAAAGAGACACGTGGAAGGTGATGAGTGCTAAAAAGTGCATATTTCTATATATTTTTCTTGGCATTTAACTCATCTTTTGTGCATTAATTCTACATTTTATCCCATATTCTGTATTTTCATTGTTTTCAAGAATAAATATTTTTCTTAATTAATTTTGCATTTTTAGGTACTAAATAAAGCCTGGTTAACTCAGGGAGCAAAAAGAGCAAAGAAACGGCAAAGACTCTCGCTAGGAGGAAGCGAAGAATGATATTTGCAAGAGCCGGATCAACTAGAAGTGGGCTTGAAGAGGAAGAATTGTTCTTAAAGAAGATATGGGCTTGGCATACCCAAGGCCCAAAACCCTTACCCAAATCCATTTCCATTATCCATACCCATTTCCATGAGAGCCGTCAGATTGGATCCATCTTGTCATCCAACGGTCGCCTCATCATTGTGCATCAAAATCCAAAGCTCCTGTCAAACACCATAGTACCTAACTCCATCTGGAGCCGTCAGCTTCGTTGTATCACTTAATCCAACGGTCGCTCAGAGCCTTCTTCTATCTTGCCGTTAGATTCAATCTAAAGTTGATGATCCAACGCCTTCCACTCGTTGTTCATCAAACTCCGCTGCACCTGACCAACACCTAAACATCAAACCCATCGACCCAAAACAAACACCCACCTTCTTCTTCCCCAAAATTCCATTCTCCCAAAAACCTCTTCCTCCCACGACAGTTGCAGACATCACCTCACCCATCGCCACCATCACCTCCCCAGCCGACCATCATCAGAACAACCATACCCTAGTTACTCTCCTTCTTGTTCTTAGCACCCACCACTCTTAGGTGCTACATCCAAGACAGAGATGGAACTAGGGTTTCACAGTGGAGAGAAGAAGGAAATTGGAGCAGCGTTCGAGTAGCAGAAGCAAGTTGAAGCATGGGTCAGCGCTCAATTGCAGAGGGGACAGCAAATTCATAGGGTATGGTGAGTTTTTCCCAAATTCCTATAAACCCTAATTTTGTTAAATTTGGGGGTTTGGTGTAAAAACCCTAATTGGGTGTTCTGATTATAAATAGGAAGTGAGGGTGTAATGTTTTGGGTATGCCTGGGTTAGCCAGCTTCACCCTTCAGAGGACTGGACTAGCCAGTTCCTCAACTATGCTGTGTTGTTCATGTTTTGATATATTGTTAAGTTACTGTTCTGTTTTGAATTCTGTTTTGTTCATGTTTCTGTTTTGTTTATTTCCTGTTTTGTTTATTTTCAATTCCTTGTTCTGTTAATGATATTTTATGTTCAGTTTATTTGCAATTTCATGTTTAGTTCCATTTTAATGTTAATTATGTTCCGAGTTCATTGCTAGGGTTAGATGAAACCATTAATTCATTGTTAAGTTCAGTTCAAGTTTTGTTATAGTCTTGTTGTGCTAAGAATGCTAGGATTGAAATTATCCTTCAGGATTGCTTACTCATCTAAGTGATTGATCTGCGGTTAGTTTGTTTTGTGAGAGGACAACTAATACTAGGATTAGATAATTATCTTAGTGATACTAAACCATCCTCCTGAAACAACCCTTTGATGAGCAGCAGGCTTGAACCTTCACTGCCATCTAGATAGTCAGCAAGCCTAGAAGCTCACTGATATCTACACCAGGGACAAGAACATAATGGAACTAGGATGACTTAACTTAAGTTAGTGGTGGATTCAATCCCTAATTCTTTATTTCTTTGTTCTAGTGCTTCACTGCCATTACTTCCTTGGTTCTTTATTTTTCATTGCCTTTGATTCACTGCCACTGTCACTTACTGTCACTGCTTAGCTTAGGAAACTTCAACTACACACACAAGTCCCTGTGGATTCGACCCGTTCTTGCACAAACTACAACCGACACCGTGCACTTGCGGTTTAACAAGTAGGCTTTCTTTTACTCTTATTTTCTACATCTTTAAGAGCCTACCAGAAGGCATGCAAAACAAGATATCAAAACATGATAGCAAGCATCTCATCAGAAGATGCCACCGGTCAGCAGATCTGACGGTCAGGGACAGAGGATCACAGAGGTATGATGGCTCAGAGGAGCACCAGATAATACCCCTTGGGTGTTATCATACCCAATCCCGAGGAAGATCCCAGATCAACGGCCGAGAGGAAGTTTGGCTGACACAGATGTGACCAGACAAAGAGACACTTGTCTGACACGAGCAGACACCCATCTACCCGCATTAAATACCAAAGAGATATACACGTGTCAATCGACTCGTGGAAGAGGCGAGGATAATCCTTCGTATTCAAGCTCAGGCCGCAGCATATGCCGAAGACCTCTGCGTAATAGGCACAAAGCACAAGAAGATAAGATTACAACGGCGCCTCATAAATGGGACCCACGTTCCAACCCTATAAATACCCCTCTCCACTAAGAGAGAAGAGGTCGACGAATTTAGAGCAATTATAGGAGAATATAGGAGAGAGAAATAGGAAGAGTAAGTAATCCCCCTACTTCCGCAGACCTATGTGTACTTTAAAGTCATTCGACTATCTTTGTAACCATTCAATACATAGTGAAACACCAGTCCCGTGGATGTAGGCCTTAGTGCCGAACCACGTAAATCTGTCTTATTTACATTTCAGCACCTTACATTCAGCGTTAAACCTTATATGCTTTACATTTATACTTGATTCTTGGTTTATTCCTTTATACGAACATTATTTATGATAATATTCGACTAGACAATGACAAGCCCGAAGGCTTCGAGTCGATGAATCGACATAATCATCCCCTTTACGCATACGACGAACAATTCTAGAATTAGGATGTATGCGAATATTGTTTGTGAACACGTGGATGGCTTCGTGATTTATGTGTTCACACCCATCTTGTAAAAAATCATACGCAAAGTAATTATAATTACGTCATGTGATAACCCAAAACTCAGCTTCAAGTGATAGACCATACCTAACCAAAAGCAGTTACTTCGACTTTCATAGCAGGAAAAGGAGATAGATTGAGACGCGTCTGTATTTGATTGAATTCATACAACAACTTCATGTAAATCATAAGTCATTTTATTTCATGTAAATCTTAATATACTTCACGTAAAATCATAAGTCATGTTATTCCAACAACGTAGAATACTTTCTTAATGTATTGTATATAAGTGCCGCATTTGCATATATAAAAACACATTAAACGCGAAATAACAAATTCTCGCTTTTTTTTCCTTGGTATTGCGCATGTTTGATTACTTAGTTAACCAAATTTGCATTTTACTTGGATCAATGTGCACATTTTCACGGATCTGAAAGTCTGCCGCACACCGAATCGCTAACGAGCGAGGACTGTAGTCGGTCTACTCTACAGTCTCTCTCCTGTGCAGAGAGTTGCCCATGCTTACTTCAGGGAAGATGTAAAGGTTGCCCATCCAGAAAAGATGTCCGATATTCAAAATTACTGAGCAAATAAAAAGGCGCTCAGTCTCACTCTCTCTCAAAACAGTCTTTCTAGTGGTGATAAAGAAATTTCGCCTGAAACCAGAAATCTGGTCATTCAATCACTCGCTCAATTTTCCATGGCAAAGGGCACCTGTGACAACAACTTCTATGAAGAAGCTCGGAAGCAACGTCTGGAAGAGAATAAGAAACGTTTTGAGGTCAGTTCCATTCAGCCCTAAACTGATAAGGAAGACATTTTTCCCCTTTTAATAATAACACTAGTTGTTGCTGTTTCTTCATTCCAATCCGAAACCTATTAGCTTTTTTTTTTTGATTCATTAAGTATTGCTTTGTTGCACTGTTGATTTGGTGATTTTGAATGTTCACTCAGAAAGGGTATTTACTATTTATAAAAGATTCTTAAACTAGTTGCGCACTCGAAAGAGAGGAAATGGCCACTCTGATTTTACACTTTTAGGGGATTCTTGTAAGAGGGTGTTGTTATTACCTTTTAGGTCTTAAATCCATATAAAACTGGACCTTTTCGTCTGTCAGTGAGGTCATCATTGGTCTTTGTATTGTAAGCCATGACGCTGGTGAATGTGTAAAATTTTGAGACAAGTAAAACTTATGAGGTTGTTGTGTTCATTTACCTTTTTAATTTTTTCGTATGTGTTCGACCTGCAGGATCTGGGTATACCAAAGATAACTAAAACTTTATCAGAGGTAACAAAGATGGGACAGGAGTCTCCGGTGGTAAGTTATGAAAATGAGATTTTAACTTTGAGTACTTCCTTTCCAAGATGTACCAAGGAGAATGTCATAACTTTCAGCTACTATATGACTAACTTCAACAAACTTAAATCTCCTATGTAACTTTTTATCCATTTTAATGATTTAGAAAAGGCAAGTCAAACCTAGATCAAGGACCGCTCCTACAAGCCCGGATTCACTGAGACGCTCTTCACGTCCACGCAGCACAGCCGTTTCATACGAGGAAGAGGTATTGTCACATTAATGCTTTGTTTATTTGCACCATGAAAACTTTACTCCTTTCCAACTAGTGTTATTTGTGACTTTGATTAGGGTAAAGACAAATACTAGAGTTTCTCTAATGGGGAATCCTTACAAGTTTTACTTGATTCTGCCTGTAGTTTTCATACAGTTTTTTTAGAGGATTAAGAACCTAGTATTCTTGCATGTGCAACTGGTTATTGATATGTTGAGAAACGGCAACTGCACTAGAAAACAAAGTTGTTTGAAAAACGTCTGCGTACTTTGCACTCAAGGGCTAATGTTCGTATATGCCTTATGAGAAATTAGTTCCTATAATTTCCATGTTATTATGGAATCGCGGTTCAGCTAGTATTCTTGTTGGTGATTATAATTTGGATATTAACTAGTGAAAATTTCGAACAAAATCAAGTGACATTTTAGTATGATTCAGTACACTGATCACAGTCTACTGACAAAGAGGAGCAGATCAAGGGTTAGATCAAGTTCGGCGTCCTCATCAAGGTGAATATTTGATAGCTATTCGGGCCGTGTCAAATCTGTAGATTTTTTTTCTCCAATTTTCAAACTGCTAATTCTTCATTGATAATGATATTTATAGCTACATAGCTAGGCCGCTCGACGAAATAAAAGTTGCTACCCGGAAGGAACGATGTGCTGCATTGAAGCGCGCTGAGAGCTTTGAAAGTAACCTGCAGTCTAAACACCCATCTTTTGTCAAGTCAATGCTTCGTTCCCACGTGTACAGCTGTTTTTGGTTGGTAAGCTGACATCTTCTGCGATGTTTCATTTCCTCTTCATTCAAGGAACACGTGGTCTCTGTGATAATTGTTTCCTGTACTTTATGATCTTAAGGGTCTTCCAACCAAATTTTGTGAAAGTTATCTTCCCAAGGATCAGTTGAAAGTGGACGTGGTGTTAGAGGATGAGGAGGGCTTAGAGTATGAGGCAGTCTACATTCCAGAAAGAACAGGTATTAGTGGTGGCTGGAGAGCTTTTGCCTTGGATCACAAGTTGGACGATGGAGATGCCGTGGTGTTTGAGCGTACTGAGGCAGCAAGATTTAAGGTAGGATCACCTATTTTGCATTTAGTATTATTATTACTTTTACTATCATTTTATCGTCTACATAAACTATTTTCTTATCAACTTTCAGATGTATTTAATGGATGTTAGATAGATGGCTAGGTTTGTGTTGAATATAAATTGAACAAATCCCATTTAAGTTGATTGAATGACTGAAGCAATATGAAAAAAATCTGAGAATTAGTGTACATCCTATGTTAATACTTTGCATTTGAGTTCATAGTTGATTCATTGCTTTCGAATGTAGGTTGTTTTGCTGAACAAGGTAGCGGTCTGTTTGTTTTCACATTTATGTATTATGTCCTCAATGAGCTAGTGTATTCTATTTCATGATTTCAAGGGGAACGTAGATGGCTAGAACTCTTGTTGAATAATTGTTGAACTGTAGTAGTGCAGGACTTTTTAACGTGACCGACGGTGTCTTACTTCCATGTGAATATCTATTGCAACTTTCCAGATCAAATAATGGCTTCTAATTTACCTAGTGTGGGTTTTTTAAGATTAACTTGCATACGAGAAATTATCATAATAACATGCACTGGTATGAGGCACCAAGAATGATGTCTAATGAAAATTACATTTTCTTTTTCCCTGGCTTCGTCTTCTCTAAATCTGAACATTTCTGCCTAATTGCCTGGCGATGGGAATTTGGCAGTCGAAATACATATCAGCGCAAGTGTAATTGGAGTGTTTTGTGTATCTTTAGCCTCGGATTTGTGTTCTTTAAATGCATCTAAACTTTTGTTTACACCTGAGGAAAACTCCAATATCCAATAAAGATGGATTTCTTTTAACATGCTGGAAACTGTGCACCTTTCTAGTCCTAAACAGGGTTCCTTTGGAGCTTTTGATTGTTTCTGGAATTATTTTAGAAGATACTGACGATTAATCACATGTACAGGTGTATATATTTAAAGCGTCTAATTGTGCGGGGAAAGTAAATGCCAAGGAGATGAAGAGAGTTACTGAGAGCAAAACTCTCAAGTTGCAGAAAGTTAAGAAGTCTGATGAAAATGATGAGGATGCTGATTATAACATGAGTGAAGGGAGGGATGTTCTAGAAGCCAAAGCTAGAGGGAAGAAAGCCCGCAAGTCGGAAAAAGTTATCAAGACTGATACAGATAATTGTGCAAGTGAAGAGGAGCTTATGGAACTTACTGGAGATGGAGGAAGAAAAACCCGCAGTTCAAAGAAGCTTAGAATGTCGGGGGCAAATGCTGATATGGGTGAGGAAGATCTTGTACAGATAAGCAAACAACAACGAACAACTCGTAACTCAAAGAAAACTGAAGATTGTGACATATCAGGTGTCACAAAAATCGAAAACTCAGTGAAACCAGCAGAGCCCGCCAAAGAAATTGATGGATCTGTGTCTCGAAGGCTTCAATTGGGTCGCCACTCAAAACGTGTTGCTAAAACAGGTGCAGAAGAAGGTAGTAAAACTACAAAATTGGTGGATGTTGCTTTTTCAGGATATGAGTAGATTAATTTGCGGATACATGGCACTATGTCTCCGGAAGTCATCAGGAAATACTACTGCTTAGATGATCTTTTGTGTAAATAAAACTTTACAGTAATTCTGGTTCATTTTGAGGGCATATCCAGCTTCTAAGATTCTACTTATTGAATCCTAAAATGAGTTGCCATCGGTTCAAAGCTCTAAGTTGGTAATGATAATTACTATCTACTATCATGAAATATTCATGAAACAGCAAGCCGGCTTATTTTAATGAACTTGGACGGAGAGAAGTTTCACACTTCAAATGCAAGAAAATAGTCTTGTTTACATCCATCATAGCAGAAGTTTAAGAACTATGCACTGTATTATGCAAAAACAAAAGAGCAGCCAGAACTGCTTCCAATTCTTTCAACACATGCCATACAAAAAGTGTAATCCGAAGTTAAATCATAATTCACAAACTCCAAAATATAAGAAATTACTACTACTACTACTTCAGAAGATCTCTAGATCTAAAAGTACTATTTTTTTCACTAAGCAAAACAAGTTTCCAGATTTTTTTAATGAAACAGATTTCTTGTTTTCTGATCAACACAGACTTCTTGTTTCTCTAAGCAGCAACAGCATCCAAGAAAGCTTGACCGCGCTGGCGTCTAGCCAAACGTCCATGACATCCAAGTAACTGCAAATTTGACATCACATATCCCTCATAAGTTTATTCATCTCAACCATAAGTTCATTGTTAATTAAAAGTACAAAAGTAGCATGATACGATGTATTGGGTTGGAATGAAAATTATCTTGTAGTGGTCAGTAATATGAGGATACCATAAAGTTTGAGACGTAGGGAACTACATGAGAGGTAGTGAACTACATCAATCTATTGAGACATCTTAGTTAACTGAAAACACAACCAGAGGGTGTAGGGGACAAGATACTCATAATAGCACTTGAAGGATGTAAGGCACTACTGCCACTACATCATTCTATTGACAAAACATGCTTTAATCTTAGTAAACTGGATATTTGGACATCTCAGGAAACACAATTGACAGGACATAAAAAACAAACCTTAGCATTGACGCCGTCTGCAACAATTCTGTTCTCTGACTTCCATCTGACGTAGTCAGTTCGGCTGAACTTTGTGAATCCCCTAAAGATAAATGCAAAAACAATGGTTAGTGATCACATCCACACCAGTAACAGAACTAAGGATTTGAAGAGCTTTTGCCTCTCTTTACTTGTAAATTTAATTAATAAGCAGATTTCTTATTAATAGGAAAACATACCACTTCCTGCTGACAATGATCTTTTGACGTCCAGGGAACTTGAATTTGGCACGACGAAGGGCTTCTTGGGCGTTGTTGCCGTTGGTATCCTTGCAGCGAACTGACAAGAGGACCTGACCGATGCTGACTCTGGCACAAGTACCTAGGGGCTTACCAAATGCTCCTCTCATACCAGTCTGAAGCCTATCAGCTCCAGCACATGAAAGCATCTTGTTGATACGCAAGACATGGAAAGGATGTACCCTGACTCTCAAATGGAAGGCATCCTTCCCAGCAAACTTGGTCATGTACTTGTTGCAGGCAATACGAGCAGCTTCCAAAGCCTCACTTGAGACATTTTCCTTCTCCCAACTCACCAAGTGGACACAGAAGGGGAACTCATCAACTCCTTTCTTTTTCATCCCAACATCATAAATTCTAATCTTTGGGTCAGGTACACCACGACAGTACCTGGACTTTGGGTATGGCTTGTTCTTAATCTGCCTGTAACACCTTGCAGGTCCTGCAGTAACAAATATAAACCAATACAACAAGTATGCAATAAGTGATTGATTGCGTAAACGACCCAGTAAATTACTAAATATTTTGTTTCATAAGTTGTTGCACCAAGCATAATGGAAAAGAAAAAAAAACTCATACAAAGAAGCATCAGCTGCAAGGTTTTAGAAATCGAAACGTTACACTGGTATTTACTTGCACTAGCAACGCATGACTCTTAATCTAAAAACTTAGGTTTTTCATGATGTCCAAATCCAACAATAAGCATGGTAGTCTTATCACGAACAAGGAATCAAAGGACTAACTCAAATACAGTATAATACCAGAGTGCTTAAGCATGAATCATTTCTTCAGAAATATTTATAGTTCCTTTTCTCCATATAGTTTTTGATCATAAACATGTAACTAACCTAAGATGCAAGATCAGATAATCGCTCAACGCATACACATTTCTACAACAACATCAAATCTAGAATTTCAGATATGATAAGCTAACAACATTAACATTGTTACGAATAAATCATTAAAATCAAAATTAAACCCTATAATGAACCAGGGGATTCACGATTAATGACTAGGGTTTCTCCATACTCATACGAATACAAGGATTGGAGAGACTTACTTCTCCCCATGGCTGAGCTCTTCTCTTTCCGGCAGGCGTAGGGTGTCTAAAAGGATTTATAAAACCCTAATGAACTGGGTTCTGCATATCTGGAGTGTCCAGTGATGGTCCTTATACGACTGCCCTCAACCAGGTCACTGACTCGCCTTCTCGTATGTTAGCGGAACGGTTTAGACTAGCACACTTAAGGTTCGGGTTTAGTGGAACACCAAAAGATCCGAAAACACTAAAACTTGATAAATTAATAGTCCCGCTAATTCCGGATTCTATTTCGTCTCGGTCGGTATCGAGATACTAGGATAATTTTCGCTCGGTGAGGCTCTCGGTGAAATCTCGAAGTAACTACTTAAATTCGTTTCAGATTTTATACGTTAAACACTATTCAAACATTTTTTCACATCTTCCACACATAATTGTATATAAATACCACAAATTTATTAAAATTGAAACAAGTCTTCATTCGTAATAATAGAAAACTCTAGATCCATACAAATTTCAAAAACTTCAACCAAGTTTCCGGCTAATTCCGTCCGAGTCACCTGAAATTCAACCTAAAATTCTGGCAAATTCTTTCTCAACGGAGCTAAGCATTTCGCTACCTTGAGAGCCGAAACCGGAATTTCCGTCAAGATCTCGGCTACATTGGTTCGAGTGCAAATTCGTACACCCCTCTAAAACCTGGGTGCACATTTCGGCCTTTCTTATTAGCCGAAATATTTTTGGATGGTTTTTTAATTCATGTTCTTTCTCTATTTTTTATTTAAAAATAATTTAAAACAGATGAACCTAACTCTTCCATCGAAACATCTTTCTTTCTTCATCAATCTTGGATAGTTTATTGTAAATTTGTTTCGTAAATTTGAGTTTACTCTCGACCAAATTTCAATCCGTACAAGATTAGCGATATAATTTTTCTTATATTCTAGTCGAATTTGAATGGCAAAAACAGTAAGAAGAGAAAGAAATTAGGTTAGATTTAAATTGAATTTGATTCATCGGTGATTTTAGCAATTACTATTATGAACACCAATCATGACTTCACATCATAAAAAAAACATTAAAAAAAAATCATTATTTAGACAACAAGATTACTAGATGTTTCAAGAAGTTCAGTTAATACCATAAGAAATACTAGTATAACAATAATATTGTTGTCACAGCTAGTCAATCCGTGATGGTGTAGAAGAAAAAAAAAAGGAAAGAGATATTTTGATGGAAGATGAAGAGGGTGCAGACTACCATCTATTGAACTTGATTCATACCATCAATATGAGTATATACTCTTCCATAAAAGGAGTACTCCAAGTACCATTACAGACAACGATTACATATATTCTTCGTGTAAAATGTAACATTTATTTTATATCTCAAAATCCAATGATAGATCGACGATAGCTATCTATTTGTGTTCCGATTATCAGGGTGTTGAAGATGAACTCAACTTCTTATTTTATGTTGGGAATACAAAATAGAGAGAGATAAGTTAAAACTATATCGAAACGTACCAAAATTAAGTTTAAATTTTAAATATTATTATGAGATAATATATTTAATGGATAATGTTTCCATCCTTAATTAGATTAAGTGGACTTGTTAACCAGATGAAATTTCTCTTGACAAGTAGGAGAAATTGATAAATATACCACCAACGGTATCATTTGTATTACACATATTATAGATCCTACCACTATATGTGTCGAGAGGTGGTTCTACCACTTATAAATCTTACTACTATAAATACTCATATAAGGATTATTGTAAGTGAGAAGATGACGTAAAGAATGGGAATTTGATTCCTATTTTTCGCATCACTCGCGTCTTGTTAAATTTATTCTGAAACAATATGTGGTCGTTCATGTTCATATCGTAGTGTTTATTTAAGTGAGCCGATAATTATATAATACGTTATCAGCACGAATAGCTCTGCGTTATCGGCATACATAGATGTCACGATGATGAAGGATAATTCTCTTCTACCCTAAAGTTATTTAGTTAGATATTTCTAAGTAGTTATATACTCTGTGTATATATACCTAACTGGATTTCCTATTTTATTAGGAGTTGTTAAAGGAGAAGTTAGACAATTGCCGCGTCTTGTATATGTTAAGGTTAGCGTAAACAATTATTGCAGTATACGCAGAGATGTCCAAATAGGTAAGTATTTAAAATAACTCCATTTGTTATATTACTCGATTTCTGAATTTGGAAAAATATTTGAGTTTTACTATGTCTGTTATTTTCCTCGTTAGTCGAATAACCGAAGGTTTTTTCGCGTTCTTTTAAATAGCGTATAAAATAAAATTTCCTTTGTTGTTTCGCCACGAATTTTGTGGTATATAGTTTGGCTTGGATTTTAGAGAAGATATATATGTCGTATAAAATGTTATGATGAAAATAAGTAGAGCTGCAAAATTTTGTGCCCTTATATGCTTCGCTATTTTTTACAGCATGCATAGTTAGCACCTATCTGATAGGTGCTTGATTTACATAATTAGAATGTCAAATCCATACTAACAGTTGTTGTGATTCTTGCATATTATCCTTGTATTACTCTTTTTTTTATATTTAATTTGTTTCTTTAGGTGAATCATCCGAAATTAATGGAAATGGTGTTAAAAGGAGCTAAGAAGAGGAAAGGAGTTCATTCCGGAATGAAAAGAACAAGTTGGAAGGTGCAAAGACAACTCTTGGACACAAGTTACAGGAGAATTTACAGTTGGTAAGAAGTATCCAAAATCCAACAGTAAACCAGGTTAATTTCCACTAAAAGTTCATGAGGAGTTATGGTTGATTCCAAGCCAACCGTAAATGGAAATGAAGAGATATGAAGATTTTCTCATTGATACTTGTAGAGGACGTGAGGACGTATGCAACCCAGAAAGAATGAGGTCAATCGGACGTCAGATGAAGAAGCTACGACCGAAATGGAAGTACGAAAAGTGTACAGGAGGTTTTACGGCCAGCTTTGAGAGAGTCGATACCAACCTTAATTCTGGCAGTTTTGACAAACATTTCTTGTCAGAGTTAAGGCTGGTTTGAAGTCAACCGTAACAAGGTGTTTGGCACGAGTTAGGGCTTCTAAATCAAGGAATACACGATCCCGGAAGGATTCTAAATCCTAGAATACGTGAGCACTATAAAAGAAGACATCAAGACATTAAAAGCAGATGTCTTCCATAACTTGGAAACTGTTGTAGATAAACTAAAGTTAATACAAAGATAAATAGAGAGAAGAATAAATGAAGCTCTTATTAATGGATATTATATTCGTACATAGATTATGGCTCTATTTATAGGTTAATAAAGAGGGTATTCATTACGTGCATTAGAGTTTCTAATGCATACATGCACACTAAATAGGTGGTTACATAATAATGAATGTCATGCAGACATCATACCAATATTTGTCCGCACATTCATGGGTGTTAAACCATCAACACTCCCCCTTGTGTGGTTCAAATAATGCTCATTTAATGCTTCTTGTTAAATTAAAGAAAAACCCAGCGGGACAAAAACTCGCATAATTCTTCACATGTTGAGTATATATTGTAAGGTTTACATATAGTTCATCACATGTAGTACTCTCCTCAATGAACATTGTGTCTAATTTAATTGCTTCCATCATTAAAATCTTGTCATGAAAACCCAGCATGGCAAAACCTGAACTACGAAAAAAGAGTACAACATTTGAGAAGACTTTGAGCAGAATTTGGACTCGCATGTGTTTCCTCGTTAAAACCTTGACAAAGAAAAACCCAATGGGACAAAACCTTGACGAAAGGAAAATAGTACAACACGATAAGTCCACGTAAAGTTACTTCATTGAATTTCACTTCTCTTGTTGCTTCACAACTCAGAAAAACCCTGTGGGAAAAAGTATAACCTTGGAAAATCAGATTCCAGGTGTTTGTTGTTGTCTCATTAAAAACCTCGTCGAGTAACAAAAACCTATGGGAAAAAGTAATCTCGGTGAGGAGAAAAAAAGTGCAACACACCCTTAGATGATCCCCCTGATGCCAGATCATTTCTCTAGTCTTATGCATTCACGGGGCTCGGACAATTTCTTTAGTCTTACGCAATCAACATAGTCAGGACAATTTCATTTGTCTTTTACTTTTCACGTGTTGACTTAGTTAATAAGTCTGCCACATTTTCATCAGACTTTACTTGGATAACTTAAAGTGTTTGGAAGACATTATTGTTGTTGATTGTAGAACTTATAACGCTTAACAGACCATTGTGTATTATTTCTCTGATTCAGATATTTTCAGTAATATCAACGCGTCTTTTAGGTTTTCAAGTTCAACATATACCTAGTGTCGTTATCGTTGTCTCGCTAAAAACCTTACCAAGTAACAAAAACCTTGTAGGAAAAAATAATCTCGATCGAAGGGAAAAAGAGTACAACAAACCTTCACATTTCAAAGTAAAATATGTCGACATCGATCATATCCTTAGATCCCCCCTGATGTTGTTAAGTGCATATTTTGCATATACTTAGTGTCGAAACCATGCTAATAGTTGTTTAGTTTCTTACAAATTATTGTATATTACGTTTGTTTTGTTTTATTTATGTTTTGCTAGGTGAATCATCCAAAAGAAGTGAATTTGCACTTTATTGTGCAATAAAAGAAGTTAGCAGCAAGCGGAGAAGGGCCAAAGACCAAGTGGAACTTGCTCAACTCTAGGAGTGCTTCATCGAAGAGGACGAAAATACGAATCTAACGGCGAAAGAATGGAGTCAATCTGACGTCGTATAAAGAATCTACAAGCATTTGAAGCAAGCCGAAGTTGCGAAAGGTGTCGAAGCACAAAATTACTGAAGAGACCTGTTGTTTTACTATGGGCAGCCTCTATCACTATTCAGAGCAGCTGTATTAAGGCACCCTTACTTCTGTTAAAGACTGTTGTTGATACACGAAAAATAATACCCCATTAACGGGTTCAGGATGCCCCTAAAAGGGGAGGTAAGCCTAGTATGAGAAGTGGGGACTTGGGGACTAGGCCCAAGTACAACGAGGAAATACCCATGAGACAAGAAGGACAAAGGAGGAATTAATGGATAAGTAAGGGATTATATTAAGGAATGACACTAGAGGTAATTAAGGAGGTTTAGGACATGTGTCATGATGTTATAAAAGGAGAGACTTTTGGGAAAATCTATATAAGGAAGGACAAGGTACAATGGAAAGGCAACTCTCTCTCTTACCATTCCCAGAAAGGTGAGGTCACTTGGAGGGACTAGGACGGATAGAACCAAAATCAAAACCACCCTTCAACATTTGGCGACCACACCCGGAGGCTCGTGCCTAGCCCACCATGACACACCTAGGAGGCGCCAACTCAGGCGCGGTATAAAACCAACCAAACGACCCGCCACTTAACCCAGAAGGCGAGAGAGTAGGGATCGTGTCGGACCCAATCACACAAGTGAGAAGACCGGACGCTCCACACGAGAAGAACAAACATCAGGAAGATGAGGAAACACGCCACCCACGCAGCCTTCTCTGAAGGAGATGCAGAAAGAGCTAGAGGATCACGTTCGCCGAGATCAAGAGTTTAGAAAACTGCTGAAGGTAGCAAGCGTTGAGCAGAATACTATAGGAGCAACGGAAAATTCGGGAGAAAAGGAAGAAGATCATGTAGCTACGACACAAGAGGCGATGGCCAAGTACTTAGAAACAAACTATAGAGTCATGAAGCAGGACAACTATGATTTCATGGCTAGCCCATACTCCTCCGACGTCACAGAATACCGATACCTAGAAGATTATACTTCGCCAAAATTCAAGATTTACAATGGTCAAGGGAATGCGCGGGAACATTTTAGCCGATTCCTATCTACTATGAATGACCACACAACTAATGAAAAGTTTTGCTTAAGGGAGTTTCCAAAGTCGCTAACCGACACGACATTTACTTGGTATGACAACCTAAAGTCAGGAAGCATTAGCTCGTGGTCGACTATGTCCACTCTCTTCCTTAGAAAGTTTTATTCAGTAAAAAGGAAAGTCACCACCATAGATTTGAGCAAGTGCAACCAGCGCCTGGGCGAAGAAATACGAAAGTACATCGCCAGATTTCGTCTCCTCACCTTAGATTGTCACGAGGATGTCAAGGAAGAAGCGCTAGTGGAGACCTGCGTACGCGAAATGACACCATCCTTCAAGAAAAGACTGGTTAACTTCCGGTTCCCGAAATTCGTTGAGTTAGAAGAAGCGGCAGCAAGAATTGCTGATTGCGTCGAGGAGCACAATTCAGACTATGCCTGGTGCAATACAGTTAATACCGTGTCAACCGTACCCAGGAATATCCGCGCGAACAATAACCGAGAAGGATGGAGCACACAAGCACTCCCTCCACCCTTACCTTGCAGTAAGGAGCAGATCTTGGGTCTGTTGGAGCAGTGGGTAGCAAACAAAGAAACCCAGTTGCCTCCAACAAAAATGGATCCAAATAACATTGATAAAAACGATGCTAGGTACTGTGGTGTGAAAATGGAAAACACACAAAAACTCTTGCAAGTATACAAGGCCAAGTTTTAGTATAGAAGGTAAGCAAGGGGTTAGTCCACAGGGAGTGGGAGCATAAAGAAGTTAAACTATGCTGGCAGATGATGTAAAACAAGATGCAAGATCACAATGTTATAGTGGCAGTGAAACAAAGAGGGCAAATGGCATGAACCAAGGCTGTGAGCCAAGGGCAGGGGTGAGTTTGTGCACTGATTTCAGTGCACAACAGCTTCAAAATACAAGAAAAACAGGCAAAACAAGCAAGGAGATAAACTGAACAGGAAGCAAAACTAAACTGAATTTAAGTGACTGTAAAAGGGATTGTGGCTAAGCTAAGGCTTAGAATCCACCTTTGTGTCCTATCCAAGCAGTGTGATCCTAGGTTGAGTTGAAAATCCTATGCATACATCTAGAATGGGAGGAAAACTAATTTGCTAACTAGTTTGCCCCTAGCATTGACTGTCTTTTGACAGAACAATCAATCACAGGCACTATGAGCATTAATCTCTTCCCATTGCTCAATCAAAACATACATCAGGATAACTATCCTAGCAATTCACCATTTGACAATGCACTAGGCTTCATCTGAGCCTCAGCCTAATGCAGTTTAGCTCATGCTAAACTTGTGAACAACAATAAATATCATACAGGATAATTCAAACAACACACACATAACATTCAAAATAATCAACTGTGATAAAGGGACTGAATTTGAAATTGTAATTAAAATTTCTTCAAATGTCTACTGGCTAGTCCAGAGATTTTCTACACTCATCCCACACCCATATTTATAGTTACAATACACTTTTCCCCAAAAATTAGGGTTCCTCAAAAATCCCCCCAAATCAGTTGAAATTAGGGTTGGCAATTCTCACCTAATTTGCTGAAATCTCTCCCAAGTCTTCTCGACCCATGCTTCCTCTGACCTTCCTGCTTCTCTCTCATGCTTCAATTTCTGTCTCTAACCTCACCTATTTCATCAACTTCTAAACTAGGGTTCTAGGGTTGAGAAGTTGATGTAATAAGTGGCTAGAGAGGTATGGGGATGTGATGGTGGTGTCTGCGATGGTCGGGGAAGAGGTGATGGTGGCGCAGAAGGTGAGGTGGTGGCAGTTGCAGAGACAGGGTATGGTGGTGGTGGTTCTGCAACTGTCGGGGGATGGCTGTTGCAGAGAATTTGGGAAGAAGAGAGGGGAAAAACTCGATGGAAATGGGATTAGGGTCTGTTTGTTTGGGGTGTAGGTGTTCGGTTGCTAGGGTGTGAAGCGGGGATAGCGAACTTTGATGAACATCGAGTAAAGAGCGTTGGATGATCCCATATAGATTGAATCGAACGGCTAAGATGGAGAGGTATGTAGTGACCGTTGGATTATGAGATACAACAAAATTGACGGCTTCAGATGGAGTTAGGTACTATGGTGTTTGACAGGAGCTTCGGATTTTGATGCACAATGATGAGGCGACCGTTGGATGACAAGATGGATCCAATCTGACGGCTCTCATGGAAATGGGTATGGATAATGGAAATGGATTTGGGTAGGGGTTTTGGGCCTTGGGTATGCCAAGCCCATATCTTCTTTAAGAACAATTCTTCCTCTTCAAGCCCACTTCTCGTTGATCCGGCTCTTGCAAACATCATTCTTCGCTTCCTCCTAGCGAGAGTCTTTGCCGTTCCTTTGCTCTTTTCGCTCCGTGAGTTAACCAGGCTTTATTTAGTACCTAAAAATGCAAAATTAATTAAGAAAAGTATTTATTCTTGAAAACAACGAAAACACAGAATATGGGATAAAATGTAGAATTAATGCACAAAAGATGAGTTAAATGCCAAGAAAAATATATAGAAATATGCACTTTTTAGCACTCATCAAATACCCCAAACCTGAATTTTACTTGTCCTCAAGTAAAACAAAACTAAGGAAATCCTACCTATACCACTGTCGCTGGTCTCTCGAATGCATTTAGCGTATGCACTAAGCCTTTTAAACCACTAAGTGTCCCTAGTGGACGAGTCAAGTCTCGTGAAGGTTTGCTTAGAACGTACCTACAAAGTTCTAGGTCAAAATATAAGCTCAGATTCCATCAAATGTGACATGTGCAAGTCAGTTTAAGCTCACAGCAAAATGGAGATGTCAATCTAGCTATCAAAGGCACAATCCTAGCACTGATAACAAATAAAGACATGTGATAAGAGTGTAAAGTGTATCTACACATGTGTAAAGAAAGATCGGATGTTATGACTACTAATCACCAAGAGATAGTTTCTCAGGCTAAGAACCAAGGTCGAAATCTAGCTAGCTGTCCGGACTTTACGAGAATTGTGAATGAGTTGGAGGTATTTCACAATTACTCGCGTTGTACATCAATGGCATACACCCTTCCTTGCTTATTACAATAAAACAAAAAATGACTCTTTACATGACTCTTATTTATATTGACTACTCTCTTTTATTTTTGGATAAGAGAGAACTATTTTCTTTACATGACACAAATGGAATTTGAATACTTGATTATTATTATTTTTCTGATTTTTCTGAATATATACATCGTTTTTTTTTTTTTTTTGGAACAAGGAAACACTTTTGATACATAAGGAAAAAGAAACAAAAAATTACATGACACTTCGCAAGAGGTAGCCCTTTTTGATGCACCCAGTTAAATTCGATGGTTGTTTTTCTTAATGTAACCTCCACCTTCTATCCCAACCAACCAAAGAACAAGCTAGTCAAGTTTCGTTCAGTATTCTAAAGTGATTGGCAATCATAACTTCCTATCAAACACCTTGAAGATCGAGGCCATACATGTATTGGTAGATCGTGCGCGTGCAAATTTCTTATCACTATGTGAATTGTGCTAGAATCAGGGTGCCTAAATATCTAGACTAAGACTCCTAATAATTACATATTTGCACAAGAGTCAACATTTCAAGGTAAATGAGCTCCATTTTTTATGATTTTTCATTTTTTAATTTTTTTGAATTTTGATTTTTTAATTTTTTTGGAATTTTTCAATTTTTTTCAAAAAGATGGAGTTTTGTTTTCAATTATGGCATATTTATGGCATATTATCGTGGTATCTACTCTATACCCCCAAACCTAAACTAAACATTGTCCTCAATGTTTCAAAATATGGAAAGGATTAAAATGCAACATATGGAAAGGGACATGCTGAGTAGAGTAAAAGGAGAGAGAATACCCGATTTCGGCGAAAGCAGAATTAAAACTCCGTTATTCAAGGAAAAAATCCAACATATTTCAGCCGAGATCATATTGGATTAGCAAAATATATACAAAACGAACAAAAGGGGTTTTTAAGAAATTTTATCTACTGGATTATATACAAAAAATTCACCATACACTAACAATCTAAAGAGTTGAGGATCAACCCAAAAGACAAAGTGTAGCGGTTTCAACAACTTCACACATGAAAGAAAAGCACGTGAAGCTGTGAAACCAAATGAGCTACCCCCAAACCTGGATTTTACAGAAGATACAATTTTGAAAACAAAATCGCGCAGTTTTGGGGGTTCATCATGCACAAGATCTAACTCAAAGTGAACTGTGCTATGGACGGGCAAACATGCAATTTCCAACTGTGGTTCCTCAGATGTATTATACTTAGAAGCAAAATAGTCCAAGAGGACTTGGGAAGCACACAGTTCCAAACCTAGGTTGGGGACTCTCAGAAAAGTCGGTTTGTCAATATGGGTACAAACCAAATCTAGGTTGGGTGGAAGGCCATCAGATTGTGACTTATGTAGGACGATAGGCACATCATTATTAATCAAATCAAAATCTCCTAAATCATCTACACATGTCACATCATGCTCACAATCATCAATCAAATTAGCAAGTTCACACTCAGAATCATCAGAATCATCAACAGTAAAATTGACATTGGAATTAACCCAATTAGGGGGTATCTCGGCTAACCAAGAACACCTCAACAGTAATACCCAGCCCTCAATTTATACAAAAAAGGAATGACGAACCCTAATTCCCAAAACCGAGAAAACTAGGGTTAGGGTTT
This sequence comes from Papaver somniferum, assembly GCF_003573695.1. Taxonomy (NCBI): domain Eukaryota; kingdom Viridiplantae; phylum Streptophyta; class Magnoliopsida; order Ranunculales; family Papaveraceae; genus Papaver; species Papaver somniferum. Next base: position 105,023,179 of record NC_039366.1, read on the forward strand.
ACCTAAAATTCTTCACCCACGTCGACGACCCATGCTCTCTTCTTGTTCCTCCTGCTCTTCCCATGCTTCTATTGCTTCTTCTTCCATCTCTGTCATGCCTATAACTCTATTTCCCTAATTTCAAAACCCTAAATTTGAGAGGGTTTGTGAAACTAGCGAAATAGGCTAATAGGATGGATGGGTTTCGATGTCTTTGATGTAGGGTGGCTATGGTGTTTGGTGATGAAGCGGCAGTGGCAGAGGTGGTGTTCTGGTGGTGGCAGGACATGGTGGAGGTGATGGAGTTGCAGAGCAGCTCTCTGCAACAGGGTATGGAGGAGAAGAGGTCGAGTGATTTTGGGTTAGGGGGCGTTTGGCTAGGGGTATAGGGTGTTCGATACTTAGGTGTTAGGCGGGTTCAGCGAGGTTCGATGATCTGCGACAAGGAGCGATGGATGGGAAGATGGTAGGTAGATCGGACGGCTAAGAGAGAAGCAGTTTGTAGCGACCGTTGGATGTGGAACACAACGAAGTCAACGGTGCTAGATTAGGTTAGGTGCTGTAGTGTTGGGCGGAATCATCGGGATTTGATGCACAGTGATGAGGTGACCGCTGGATTCAACTACCATCTAATCTGAAGGCTTGGAATTTCAGCGCTGTGGTGCTTGGCAGAGACTTCCGATTTTGATGCTCTATGAAGGAGCGACCGTCGGATGTTTCTGAGAACTGATCTGATGGCTGAGAACGGAGGCGCTTTTGTGTGTAGAAAATGAGGTTGTGCGCACCATTCTTCGCGGCTTCCTTGCGTAATTTCTCCCGGCTTTTCACTACTTTTCTGCTCTTTTCGCTCCGCGACTCATCCGAACTTTATTTATTACCTAAAAATGCAAAATTAATTAAGAAAAATATTTATTCTTGAAAACAATGAAAATACAGAATATGGGATAAAATGTAGAATTAATGCACAAAAGATGAGTTAAATGCCAAGAAAAATATATAGAAATATGCACTTTTTAGCACTCATCAAATACCCCCAAACCTGAATTTTACTTGTCCTCAAGTAAAACAAAACTAAGGAAATCCTACCTATACCACTGTCGCTGGTCTCTCGAATGCATTTAGCGTATGCACTAAGCCTTTTAAACCACTAAGTGTCCCTAGTGGACGAGTGAAGTCTCGTGAAGGTTTGCTTAGAACGTACCTACAAAGTTCTAGGTCAAAATATAATCTCAGATTCCATCAAATGTGACATGTGCAAGTCAGTTTAAGCTCACAGCAAAATGGAGATGTCAATCTAGCTATCCAAGGCACAATCCTAGCACTGATAACAAATAAAGACATGTGATAAGAGTGTAAAGTGTATCTACACATGTGTAAAGAAAGATCGGATGTTATGACTACTAATCACCAAGAGATAGTTTCTCAGGCTAAGAACCAAGGTCGAAATCTAGCTAGCTGTCCGGACTTTACGAGAATTGTGAATGAGTTGGAGGTATTTCACAATTACTCGCGTTGTACATCAATGGCATACACCCTCCTTGCTTATTACAATAAAACACAAAAGATGACTCTTTACATGACTCTTATTTACATTGACTACTCTCTTTTATTTTTGGAACAAGAGAGAATGGAATTGATAAATACTTGATTTTTTTTTATTTATTTTTTTTTGAATAAGGAAACACTTTTGATACATATACAAAAGGAAACAAAAGATTACATGACACTTTGCAAGAGGTATCCCTTTTTGATGCACCCAGTTAAATTCGATGGTTGTCTTTCTTAATGTAACCTCCACCTTCTATCCCAACCAACCAAAGAACAAGCTAGTCAAGTTTCGTTCAGTATTCTAAAGTGATTGGCAATCGTGACTTCCTATCAAACACCTTGAAGATCGAGGCTATACATGTATTGGTAGATCGTGCGCGTGCAAGTTTCTTATCACTATGTGAATTGTGCTAGAATCAGGGTGCCTAAATATCTAGACTAAGACTCCTAATAATTACATATTTGCACAAGAGTCAACATTTCAAGGTAAATGAGCTCGATTTTTATGTTTTGTTTTTTTCAATTTTTAATTTTTTTATTTTGATTTTTCAATTTTTTTTTGGAATTTTTCAATTTTTTCAAAAAGATGGAGTTTTGTTTTCAATTATGGCATATTATCGTGGTATCTACTCTATACCCCCAAACCTGAACTAAACATTGTCCTCAATGTTTAAAAATATGGAAAGAATTAAAATACAACATATGGAAAGGGACATGCTGAGTAGAGTAAAAGGAGAGAGAATACCCGATTTCGGCGAAAGCAGAATTAAAACTCCGTTATCCAAGGAAAAACTCCAACATATTCGGAGTCACAATGGATGAGCACAAAATATATACAAAAGGAAATTTAACTAACACATTATCTACAAGAAAATTTTGGTTTTTAATGGGATTGGACTTTTTGGGAAAAATTTGGTTTTGTCGGGAATGAAAACTTTTTGGTTATTTAGGGAAAGAGTGGACCAGTTTAGTACACATAGACCGGGTCCTCCAGGTTAGTTGTTTCAATGTCGGGTGGAAATGGCTCAAGGAATGGCTTCAATCTCCGCCCATTGACTTTGAAAATGTTCTTGTTGGAGACATCTTCTAGCTCCACAGCTCCATGAGGGTAAACTGTGCGTACTAGGAACGGACCCTTCCATCTGGAACGCAGTTTTCCCGGAAAAAGATGTAACCGGGAGTCATACAGCAAAACTTTCTGACCAGGAGTGAAGGATTTGCGCAGAATACGCTTATCATGAAACATCTTCATCTTCTGCTTATATAACTTGGCACTATCATAAGCCTCATTTCTCAATTCTTCCAACTCGTTGAGTTGAAGTTTCCTTTGAATTCCAGCTTCGTCCAGAGAGAAGTTCAGCTCTTTGATTGCCCAGTAGGCACGATGTTCTAATTCCACAGGTAGATGGCACGGATTTCCATACACTAGACGATAGGGGGACATGCCAATTGGTGTCTTATAAGCTGTTCTATAGGCCCACAAAGCATCATTCAATCTTAATGACCAATCTTTCCTAGACGGGTTAACTGTCTTCTCGAGAATGTGCTTAATTTCCCTATTAGAAACTTCTACTTGTCCACTCGTCTGAGGGTGGTACGGAGTAGCAACCTTGTGAGTTATGCCATACTTGCGTACTAAAGACTCAAAGTACTTGTTACGAAAATGTGAAACGCCGTCACTGATGATAGCTCTAGGGGTACCAAAACGTGCAAATATGTTTTCCTTTAGAAATGAAAGTACCACCTTGTGGTCATTTGTTCTGGTTGCTATGGCTTCTACCCACTTAGAAACGTAATCAACTGCGACTAGGATGTACAATCTACCGTCAGAAATAGGGAATGGACCCATGAAGTCGATCCCCCCAACATCAAAAATCTCCACAATCAAAATGGGGTTCAATGGCATCATGTTTCTCCTCGAAATGCTTCCTAGCTTTTGACAGCGTTCACAAGCAACACAATAATCATGGCAATCCTTGAACAATGATGGCCAATAGAATCCACACTGCAAGATCTTTGCAGCGGTTTTCTTGGCACTGAAATGGCCTCCACATGCTTGGTCATGACAGAAAGATATCACATCTTCCTGTTCAGTGTTGGGGACACATCTCCTAATGATTTGGTCCGGGCAGTACTTAAACAAATATGGGTCATCCCAAAGGAAATGTTTAACTTCAGCCAAGAACTTATAGCGGTCTTGTCTCGACCAACGTGAGGGCATTCTACCTGTAGCGAGGTAGTTAACAATGTCGGCAAACCAAGGGAGGTCTGATACAGACATCAATTGCTCATCAGGAAATGATTCTCTGATTAGCATGGACTCATCAATAGACTCAATGGTTAATCTAGACAAATGATAAGCAACCACATTCTCACAACCTTTCTTATCACGGATTTCGAGATCGAATTCCTGTAATAATAGTATTCATCGAATAAGGCGAGCTTTAGCATCCTTCTTGGAAAGAAGATACTTCAAAGCCGCATGGTCTGTGTATATGATGATCTTAGACCCTATCAGATAAGATCTAAACTTGTCTAATGCGAAAACGACGGCAAGCAATTCCTTCTCGGTAGTTGTGTAATTGAGTTGAGTATCATTAAGGGTTTTGCTAGCGTAGTATATCACGTATGGTAGTCTATCAACACGCTGTCCTAAAACAACACCAACAGCATAATCAGAGGCATCACATATGAGTTCAAACGGTAGTTCCCAGTTGGGTGGTCGGACTATAGGAGCGGCGGTGAGAAGAGTTTTTAATTCCTCCCAAGCTTTCACACAAGCATCATCGAAATTGAAGGTAACATCTTTGGCGAGTAGACTACACAGAGGTCTTGAGATTTTGCTAAAGTCTTTGATGAATCGCCGGTAAAAACCAGCATGACCTAAAAATGATCGAATTTCCCTCACAGAGCGGGGTTTTGGTAAATGTCGGATGAGGTCTACTTTAGCTTTATCTACTTCAATGCCTTTTTCCAAGATGATGTGTCCTAGAACTATTCCTGAATTCACCATAAAATGGCACTTTTCCCAATTTAGAACAAGGTTCCTTTTCTTACATCTGGACAGCACAAGGGTAAGATGTCTTAAACATTTATCAAACGAAGAACCGAACACGTAGAAATCATCCATGAAGATCTCGAGAAAACTATCTATCATGTCAGAAAAAATGCTCATCATGCATCGCTGAAAAGTAGCAGGTGCATTACACAACCCAAAGGGCATGCGTCTATAAGCAAATGTTCCAAAGGGACACGTGAACGTAGTTTTTTCCTGATCTTCTGGTGCAATGTGAATTTGGTTATAACCGGAAAAGCCATCTAGAAAACAGTAGTGACTGTGTCCAGACACACGTTCTAGCATTTGGTCTATGAAAGGGAGCGGGAAGTGATCCTTCCTAGTTACTGTGTTCAACTTTCTGTAGTCGATACATACTCGCCATCCTGTGGTTGTACGTGAAGGGACTAACTCATTCTTGTCGTTCTGAACTACAGTAATGCCTGACTTCTTAGGCACAACTTGAATGGGACTAACCCATTTACTATCTGGTATTGGGTATATGATACCCGCATCAAGTAGTTTCAGGATTTCTCCTTTGACTACATCTCTCATGTTAGGATTAAGTCTCCTTTGCATTTCCCTCGATGGTTTGGCATTCTCTTCAAGGTTAATGTGGTGCATGCAAATGGTGGGACTAATTCCTTTGAGATCTGAGATGGTCCATCCTAAGGCCTCTTTGTGTTCCTTAAGTACTTCTAAAAGCTTACTTTCCTGTTCCGTGTCTAAACATGATGAAATAATGACAGGTAAAGTATCAGAAGAACCTAGGAATGCGTACTTCAATGTACTAGGCAATGTTTTCAATTCAAGCTTGGGTGGCTCAACAATGGATGGAATGAGCTTGGAATCAGAGAGTAAGGGTGGTTCCACTTCATATTTCCTTTCAGTGACGTCCATTTGAGGTACAGATTCGAGCAGAGATAGGACGTCACTACAGTATGCATCATCATAGGAATCTGAGTTAAAGTTCTCCATACATGCTTGAAAGGGGTCGACGGATAGAATGTTAGTCAAAGAATCTTGTATTAATCCTTCAATCATATTAACTTCATGCACATCATCATCATCAAGATTCACAGGTTGTTGACTAATATCGAACACATTCAATTCTACCGTCATGTTTCCAAAAGACAGTTTCAACACTCCATTACGACAATTAATGATTGCGTTGGACGTAGCCAAGAAAGGACGTCCTAAGATGACAGGAATGTGACAGTCTGGGTTTTGTACAGGTTGAGTGTCTAAGACAATGAAGTCTACGGGAAAATAGAATTTGTCAACCTTGATAAAAACGTCTTCGACCACTCCACGAGGAATCTTGACAGATCGGTCTGCCAGTTGTAGAGTGATAGATGTTGGCTTCAACTCCCCAAGACCTAACTGCTCATAAACAGAATATGGCAGAAGGTTAACACTTGCACCTAGGTCTAATAATGCTTTATCGACCGTGTGTTCTCCTATAGTGCAAGAAATTGTTGGACATCCTGGGTCCCTAAACTTGGGTGGAGTTTTGTTCAAAATGATGGAACTCACCTGTTCAGCTAAGAAAGCACGTTTGTGCACATTAAGCTTGCGCTTTTGAGTACACAAGTCTTTGAGGAATTTAGCATATGCCGGGATTTGCCTAATTGCCTCAAGAAAAGGAATGTTGATATTGACTCTTTTGAATAGTTCTAACATCTCATTGTAGTAGGTGCTTTTCTGTTGATAAACTAACCTCTGAGGAAATGGGGCGACAGGAGCATGAGTTGGTAAAGGGACATTCACAGCAGTAGAATTGTCAGATTTTCCAACTTGCTCAGGCTCATTGGTTTTCTGGGGTGGTGTAGGCAATGATATGTTTGGCTCAGATTCATTTGATTGTGGTATGCCTACATTGTTCTCAACAATCTTACCACTTCGAAGAGTGGTGATGGAATGGACTTGATCGGGTGAGGTTTCATTGCAAGATGATGTGCCTGCTTGAAATATCCTCTTTGGATTTTGTTGGGGTTGGCTAGGAAGTGTACCCTTTTCTCTCTCGCTCATGGAATCGCAGAGTTGACCCATCTTTTGATCAATATTTTTCTGACCTTGCACCAGACTCTGGACCATCTCCTCTAGGGCGGATAATCTCTTGTCGGTATTGTGTTGAGGATATGATTGTTGTTGAGAGTTTGATTGTTGTTGAGGGTTCCTAGGGTATTGATATCCCTGATTGTTTTGATAGCTTTGGGTGGGTTGAGATGGTCCTCCTTGAGTGGGGCCTTTGGACCATGAAAAGTTGGGGTGGTTCCTCCATCCTGGATTGTAGGTCTGTGAATAGGGGTTATGCTCTTGTTTTTGAAACATGGCATGTGCCTGTTCAAGCCTAGATTCCTGGACTGCAAGCAAATCAGGGCAATTTTGGAATTGATGGTTGGGATCGTTACAAGCGGCACATACAGACGAAGCGACATGTTCTCGGAGAGTAGTGGTGGAAGGTTTTGAATTTTTATGTAGTTCTAACTCTTCTAATCTCCTAACTATTGATGCCATGTTTGCTTTTCCCTCGAAATCTGCTTCAATCCTAAAAGCCTTAGCTTCGGATGTAGTCTTTCTGGGTTCACGGATGGATTCCCACTGTTGCGTCTTTTCAGCTACTTCAATCAAGAAGTCCCAAGACGCATCAGCAGTTTTGTCTACGAATAGACCATTGCACATCGACTCAACCGTTGTTCGCGTGGACACATCTAGAACCTTATACAAAATTTTCACAAGTCTCCATTTTTCAAAACCATGATGGGGACATTGGAGCAATAATTCATTGAATCTCTCCAGGTATCTAGCTAAGGTCTCACCCTCTAATTGCACAAAGCCATTCAGACTTTGACGAATTGTCGCAGTCTTGTGATTCGGGAAAAACTTTTTGAAAAACTCCTTTATGAGGTCATCCCATGTCATGATGGATTGAGGCTGTAAAGCATAAAGCCAGGCCTTTGCCTTATCTTTCAGTGAGAAAGGAAAGAGCCTTAACTTTAGGGTTTCGTCGGACATTTGAGTGAAACGCAGAGTTCCATAAATTTCCTCGAATTCTCTCACGTGGTGGTACGTGTTTTCATTCTCAACACCTCTAAAAATAGGAAGCATCTGTATTGTGCTCGATTTCAGCTCATAATGGCCATTATCCTCGGGTAGCACAATACAAGAAGGTTGACTGGCTCTAGTTGGGTACATATAATCCTTGAGGGTACGGGGTTCTCCCATTGTTTCGGTTTGATCTGGGCTGTCTACCTCAGAACTCAGAATTTCGATAGGTTCTTCTTGATTAATTCTAACAAGTCTGTTTGTTTGGTCTCTATAAGTCACAATCATGTCCTTGTAGGTACCTCAACTAACATGTTGGTCAGACAGAGCAATCGGAAACAATTTGGCCCACAAGGGTTACGAAGATTTGGTTTTGAATGGGTGTTGGACTAACAAGGGATTTTGGTTTTTGGTTTAAAATTGGGCTTTGGAAAAAAATTTTGAACTAAACCTAGCATAAATTAGCACAACCCATAAAAGAAAATAAAAACAATAATAATAATTAAGACAAGCCCATAAAAGAAAAAGAAAAAGAAAAATAAAAGAAAAATAAAGACAAAAAATAATTACAGTCCCAAAGAAAAAGAAAAAGAAAATAAAGGAAAATAAAAATTATTACAATCCCAAATAAATAATTAAATTAATTATTACAAGCCCGAATTTGAATTTAAATGAGACCCAAGTGGGTTAACTCATGGGTTAGGCTTACTTGATTTTTGGAGGGAAGCCCAAAAATAGGCTTTTGGTCCCCTTTTAGTTGCACAACCCAGTTGGGCTTTAGGATCGTCCTAAGTAGCTCACGCAGCAAGCCCAGCAACAGCGGTTGGGTTCAGCAGCCCAGCAACAGAAGGTGCACAAACCCAGCATCAACAGAGCCCAGCTCAGGAGCAGCGGACTAGGAGCCCAGTTCGCAGATTAGCAGCAGCCCAGCTCAGTTGTACGAGCCCAGCAACATGTTGAGATGCAACATCCCAGGAGCAACAGCAGCACATCCCAGCGGCAGAGATGCACTAGCTTTGGGCTTGGTCTGGCAGCAGCAGCAGCTTCCTTGGCCAGGTTCAACAACAGCAGAAACTCACCAGTCCCAGCTGCAGCAACAGCAACAGTCCAGAAATTGGCTGCAAAGATTGTGTGCAAAGATTGTGTGCAATGATAGCAGGATACAAGTGCAATATGGAATGGATGGCATGCAATGATCTTGACAGAGATGCAATGGTAGATGAAAGACAGCAAAGGAAATCAGCAGATGGCAGCACCACTCCCTGGCAGCGGCGCCAAAAACTTGGTGTGAAAATGGAAAACACACAAAAACTCTTGCAAGTATACAAGGCCAAGTTTTAGTATAGAAGGTAAGCAAGGGGTTAGTCCACAGGGAGTGGGAGCATAAAGAAGTTAAACTATGCTGGCAGATGATGTAAAACAAGATGCAAGATCACAATGTTATAGTGGCAGTGAAACAAAGAGGGCAAATGGCATGAACCAAGGCTGTGAGCCAAGGGCAGGGGTGAGTTTATGCACTGATTTCAGTGCACAACAGCTTCAAAATGCAAGAAAAACAGGCAAAACAAGCAAGGAGATAAACTGAACAGGAAGCAAAACAGAACTGAATTTAAGTGACTGTAAAAGGGATTGTGGCTAAGCTAAGGCTTAGAATCCACCTTTGTGTCCTAGCCAAGCAGTGTGATCCTAGGTTGAGTTGAAAATCCTATGCATACATCTAGAATGGGAGGAAAACTAATTTGCTAACTAGTTTGCCCCTAGCATTGACTGTCTTTTGACAGAACAATCAATCACAGGCACTATGAGCATTAATCTCTTCCCATTGCTCAATCAAAACATACATCAGGATAACTATCCTAGCAATTCACCATTTGACAATGCACTAGGCTTCATCTGAGCCTCAGCCTAATGCAGTTTAGCTCATGCTAAACTTGTGAACAACAATAAACATCATACAGGATAATTCAAACAACACACACATAACATTCAAAATAATCAACTGTGATAAAGGGACTGAATTTGAAATTGTAATTAAAATTTCTTCAAATGTCTACTGGCTAGTCCAGAGATGTTCTACACTCATCCCACACCCATATTTATAGTTACAATACACTTTTCCCCAAAAATTAGGGTTCCTCAAAAATCCCCCCAAATCAGTTGAAATTAGGGTTGGCAATTCTCACCTAATTTGCTGAAATCTCTCCCAAGTCTTCTCGACCCATGCTTCCTCTGACCTTCCTGCTTCTCTCTCATGCTTCAATTTCTGTCTCTAACCTCACATATTTCATCAACTTCTAAACTAGGGTTCTAGGGTTGAGAAGTTGATGTAATAAGTGGCTAGAGAGGTATGGGGATGTGATGGTGGTGTCTGCGATGGTCGGGGAAGAGGTGATGGTGGCGCAGAAGGTGAGGTGGTGGCAGTTGCAGAGACAGGGTATGGTGGTGGTGGTTCTGCAACTGTCGGGGGATGGCTGTTGCAGAGAATTTGGGAAGAAGAGAGGGGAAAAACTCGATGGAAATGGGATTAGGGTCTGTTTGTTTGGGGTGTAGGTGTTCGATTGCTAGGGTGTGAAGCGGGGATAGCGAACTTTGATGAACATCGAGTAAAGAGCGTTGGATGATCCCATATAGATTGAATCGAACGGCTACGATGGAGAGGTATGTAGTGACCGTTGGATTATGAGATACAACAAAATTGACGGCTTCAGATGGAGTTAGGTACTATGGTGTTTGACAGGAGCTTCGGATTTTGATGCACAATGATGAGGCGTCCGTTGGATGACAAGATGGATCCAATCTGATGTCTCTCATGGAAATGGGTATGGATAATGGAAATGGATTTGGGTAGGGGTTTTGGGCCTTGGGTATGCCAAGCCCATATCTTCTTTAAGAACAATTCTTCCTCTTCAAGCCCACTTCTCGTTGATCCGGCTCTTGCAAACATCATTCTTCGCTTCCTCCTAGCGAGAGTCTTTGCCGTTCCTTTGCTCTTTTCGCTCCGTGAGTTAACCAGGCTTTATTTAGTACCTAAAAATGCAAAATTAATTAAGAAAAGTATTTATTCTTGAAAACAACGAAAACACAGAATATGGGATAAAATGTAGAATTAATGCACAAAAGATAAGTTAAATGCCAAGAAAAATATATAGAAATATGCACTTTTTAGCACTCATCATACTGTCACTACCATCGTAGGATACATCACCCCACAACCGACTGCTACAACCTCCAAAGAATATTCCAGAAGAAGCTGGAGACAGGCGAAATCGAGATGAGTAATCCTGAAGGCGGCAAGGCAGTTCAACATCAAGTTATGATGCTCTCTCATGACCCGAGTGGCGATGTTTGGATACCTTGGGACGATAATGAGGAAGAGGTGTGTGAGGTTGAAATGGAGAACCTTGCATTCACAAACACAGATGGTGTGGCCAGTAAGTTCGCCCAAACAGTATTATCCCAACAGTTTTTTGATTCCCTCGGCTTCAGCGAAGACCAAATAAAAGAAGCGTCGAAGGATATAGTGGCAGGAAAACCCTACGACCCCTCACCAAAGAGGCGATCGTGTTTACAGACGAAGACATCTGCTACCCAGGAGAACACCTTAGGCCCTTGTACTTTTTTTTGTTGGATAAAATGGAAATTTTATTAATCAATACCAGGATCTAAAAGCCTGGATAAAACTGTTTGCAAATTTGTAACATCATGACTGAATTCTTCTACTTGAAGTTTTTCTCTCCTAACTACTTAAGAAATAGAATCTGCTGAAGAATTAAAATTCATACTAACATAGGAGACTTTGGTAAAGTTGAAAGAGGAAATCAATTGTTTGATCTCTTGCATAATCTTTCTATTCTCCCATCTTATTGAAAAAGAAATATTGTTGATGGAGTTAACTACAGCCTCAGCATCTGATATGATGTGTACGTTGTCTAAATCCATTGCCTTTGCCCATCTCAGTCCTTCAAGAACAGCTTTACACTCTCCTGCTTCTGAATCAATTATTCCAGTTGCATATGATCCCTTGAATCCAACGAGTGTACCTGCAGTATCATAACAGACAACTCCAGACCCACAGTCAGTAGTGTATTTATCATATGAAGTGTCAAAAAAGAATTTAAAGGTGGTAACTTCATTCAAAATATCCTGCAGTCAAGTGAAAGTGTTAGTAAATGCTTAGGTGATGCAGAGGTGGGAGTTGGAATATCAGCTGAAACTACAGGTGAAGTTTCCTTAGTAGGAGAGTTGTAACTAATCAACTGATTCTGAATCCTTTCGACAGTACGACTTGGGATGAGTTTTTTTTCTTGAACAACACAGTCACACCTTTCCTTCCATATTATTCAACTCCCTACCATCAACAACTTTCTCCAGTTATCAATTGCTTCACTTCCTGCATTATGAATATCTTGAAACCAAGAAATAATCCAGTCTTTAACCGAATGACACTGATTAATTATCTGAGCAATGTTGATATTAAGTGAGCGTCACACAGCCTGAGCATGAGAACAACTGATGAGGATATGAAATAGGTCTTCATGTTCTTGTTTACAAACTTCACAGTGAGTTTCAATATCTTGCATTGCCTGAGAAAGTCTCACCCTTGTAGGGACTATGTTTTTCAAACACTTCCATGTGAAGAGCTTAACCCGATGTGGCAGTTTCATCTTCCATAGTGCTTTCCATACAGTTGTAGGAACATCATTAAGAGCAACTTGATTTTGTACTCTAGTTTCAGTGAGTTTGTTGTATGCAGACTTGACTGAGAAAACTCCATCCTTTGAAGGGTTCCATCTTACAATATCCTGCTCATCCAGGGAAAGCTGCATCTGTTTGATCTTGTCAATGATAACTGGAGTAAACAGCATATTGAGAAGAGGCACATTCCAAGTGTTTGAATCTGGTAACCTCATCTCACTGATAAAAACATATTGCAGATGTGACTGGTGTAATGGCTCTACTTTGATATCCAGTCCTATAATCCATCTATCAATCCATATTTTGGTACCCTTGCCATTGTTGATTTCCATAGTGTAATGTTGTTGAAGAATAGAAAGACCAAGTTCAATCCCTTTCCATGTCCATGAAGAATTGCTCCTTTCCTTTTCAATGTGTAAAAACTCCTCTTTCTTGAAGTACTTAGCTTTGAGAATTTTGGTTAATAGGTGATCAGAGTTTTGGAAAATTCTTCATGCAATTTTAGTGAGGAGTGCATGATTTAACATCTCCAGATCCCTAAATGCCAAACCTCCTAGATCCTTGGATATACTCAAGTTGTAACCCCACCAAAATTTCCTTTGTATTGTATCAAGTTTCTTGAGAAGAGACTTAGGAATCTTGAAGGTACTCATCTGATACATGGGAACAACATTAAGCACTGCCTTAACCATTGTGGTTCTTCCAGCTTGATGTAGATTAATTCCCTGCCAATTACCAAGTCTTCTTTCAAATGCCAATTGAATATATTTAAAAGCTCTCACTTTAGATTTACCAATAATAAGAGGGGATCCTAAGTACTTATCATTTTCCTACATACCTTGAACTCCCAAAATATTGCTAAGAGTATTACATGCAGATGGATCCATATTGTTACTATAAAAAACTGAAGATTTGTCAAAGTTAATGACCTGACCAGATTATGAACTAAAGTCCTTCAAAACTCTAAGAAGATTATTCACACTGGTTAAATTTGCTTGAGTGAAAATGAGACAGTCATCTGCAAACAATAGATGATTTAAAGGTGGTGCTCCTCTTGCAATTGATATTCCTTGATTTCTTTTGAATTATAAGCTTCTAAAAGAGTTCTAGAGAACCATTCAATTGCAATGATGAAAAGATAAGGAGATAGGGGGTCTCCTTGTCTAATTCCTCTAGAAGGTGAGAATTCTTCACATGGATGGCCATTGAGCATAACAGACAAAGAAGTAGTACTTATACACTCCTTAATAAGATGACACCAATCTTCTGAAAACCCAAAACTCTGAAGTACCTTGAGAAGAAAAGACCATTCCAATTTATCAAAGGATTTAGACATATGAAGTTTTAAAGCAAGCCAACCTCCTTCACCTTCTTTTCTTTTCATTGAATGAATAACTTCATGAGCAATAATGGTATTATCATTAATAAGCCTTCCTGAAACATAAGCAGCCTGATATGGGGAGATGATTCTTTCCATTAATGGCTTCATTCTAGATACTAGAATCTTAAAAATGATTTTGTAAGAAGTATTGCAAAGCCCAATAGGTCTGAAACCAGAAGGACTGCAAGGCTTACTCTTTTTGGGAATTAAATAGATGCATGTTTTATTGAGCTGTTTGGGGAGAAACTTAGTAGAAAAGAAATTCTTCACCATATCACAAACATCACTACCAACTATATTCCAATGTGACTTGTAAAAGCCAGCTTGAAATCCTTCAGGTCCTGGTGCAGACCAACTCTCCATGCTTTTGAGAACTTTAAGAATCTCTTCATATGTTGGAGGCAAAAGAAGTAAATTGTTATCTTCCTATGTAATTAGAGTAGGGATATGAGAATAATATTGTTCTTCAATTATAGTAGTTTGAGAAGTACTTATATTCTTAAAATGCTGAGTAAGCAAATTAGAAATATCATCCCTGGATTGTAACCAAGTTCCATCATCTGTTTTTAAAGAATCAATGTTATTTTTAGATCTCTTCCTCTTTTTTAAAGTATGGAAATACTTATTATTGTAATCCATATCTTTTACAAAGTTGTCTCTAGACTTTTGTTTGTAGAACTCATGTTGTATCTTGTGCCACTTGTACTTGACGGTGATGTTTGTGGGTGAAAACTGTTTCTGCTGATTTTGGTAATTTTGGGTGTGTGGATGAGAAACGAATCTAAACCCTAAACAATGCACTGCACGGGAGTACTTTTGATTCGAGAGATCAATCTGTACAATCCAGGCGTAAACCAAGAAATCGCCGTTCCAGGCTTACTTCGTTCACAAAGTTAAGGAGAAGGGTTGGTCTTAGGGAGGGAAGCGAAGAAAGTGTTGAGACTAGAATGGTTAATTCTAAAGATGTGGCTTGTTTTATGACTTGTATCAGAAAGTGGAACTGTCTTGCAGAGTGAAAAGCTATCAGTTCTTGGTGATTTCTGGGTACTATGTTGTTGCCGACCAAAAACTTGTTGTTTGGTGGAAAATAGGTGAAGCCTATTTATACAAGTCATATTTAAAGGTACCCTGGTCTCGTAGAAAGTGGGAACGATTGGGTGATGGAAGAGTGGAGTAATGTATAACCGTCAGAAACCCATGCTTCCATGATGAAAGAAGTGGATCCGTTTACACCCGTTACTTCTTGCCGCCACTAATTGTCCCGCTTCATGACATTTTCTTATAACGGGTGTATTGCACGCCGCACGCTGTAAACCGCCAGACCAATAACCTGATGAGTATCCCCCAGTTTGTGACATGCTTGATGTCTCGAGTGTTTTCGTGGAAAACGCCTAGCAGGTTGCTATGTGCGGCAAGTCACAGTCAAGAGTCTTGCTGCAAGAAAATAGCATGTGATGCTATTAGGCACGTCTTGGCTGGTCGCCTAAAACTTGCCACGAGTCTGTTAGTTCGGTGGCGAACTTGGATGGCTGAGATTGCATCTCATGAGGAAGGGTAGTCGTTGATTATGGCTACCTTCTGTTGGCGCCTGGTAATGGCACAGTGGCGTTTTTGGTGTATGCCAGTGGCACTGCGGCATGACTGGTGTAGATCGTGCATGCCAGCGGCACGGTGGTATAAGTGGCACCTGGCGTAGCCATGACGACGAGATTTAAGCGGCTGGTCACCTAAAACTTGCCACAAGTCTGTTAGTTCGGTGGCGAATTTGGATGGTCGAGATTGCATCTCATGAGAAAGGATGGCCATTGATTATGGCCATATCTTGTTGTATCGCAAAGTGGCGCGATTGGCATAGTGGCGTCTGGCGTAGTCATGGCATAGCGGCATGCAAGTGGCGTAGCCGTGGCAGCTGTTTTGGCATATTGGTGTTAGACCCAAATATGGCTCTGGCAATATTGGCCATGTTGCTAAGTTAAACTTAAGGCCCTAGGAGAATCACTTAACCTAGTTGACATGGCGACTTTATCTAAACTAGGGTTTGGTGTATCGAAACCTTAATTAGCACGTGCGCTGCGGCACGGTGGCGTGGCTGACATAGCTGGCTCATGCCAGTGGCACGATGATGCAAGTAGCGCCTGACGTAGCCATGGCCGCTAGATTTTGGCACATTGGTGTTAGACCCGAAATGTGGCGTGGCAACATTGGCCTTGTTTCCACATCAATCCCAATGCTCTTGGGAACGTTACTTGGCTTGGTTGGCGTAACAACTTTGCCTAAATTAGGGTTTGGCATGCCGAAACCCTAATTAGTGTGTATGGCATGCGGACGCGACATGGCGACATTTTTTGTGCAAACAGTGTCGTAGTTGTGCCAAAGGAACTATAGCAAGGCCATGGTGTGGAAACAGCCACAGAAGTAAGGATTGTCGTGGGTGGCTATGATATGGCGCCATTCCTAGGGCTTCCTGAGTCCCACACGGCTCGTGGCATGTTATGGGGTCGAAATGGCATAATTTGTACCACGACTGGAAATTAGGGCTTTGGTTAATGCAGAGTCATGCTTCTGACTAGAAAACCCTAATTTAAGCTTATCATGGCGTTGGCCACGAACATGAGGTAGGTTAGCACGCAGGGCGCTATTTATGGCATGTTTTGGCATGCTGCCATAAAGTGGCATGTTGGCATGCCGCTCATCTCATTGGCGCAACATGGCACATTTGGTATGTTGACGCAGTTTTGGAAAGCCAATTGGCTTCGTGACTATCTGACGCAGTTTTCCCTTTTTAACATTGTGGCAAGTTTAGAGCAACCTGATTGGTCAAAAAAGAGGGTCGGCCAAGCATGGGCGTGGCTACACTTCTGGTGTGAGTGTGGCGACTTTAGAGAGACCTGATTGGTCGATGGGAAATGGGGCCGGCAAGTATGGGCCCGTCCATAACTTATGTGCGTGTGGCGAGTTTAAGGCAACCTGATTGGTCGAGGAAAATAGGGCCGGTTTAGGATGGGGCGTGGCCAATGGCGCTGGCTGGCTTAAGGCATGGCCACGCCTCCCTTTGCTGCTGCTCCTACCCTGCGGCTCCTTGTTTTATGATTCTGGGAAAGATTTTGCACCTACTAATCCATGGCGGATTAATTACCTAGTTTTCTTAGGCTTAATTTCGACAAGCAAGGTCTAATATACTGCGCAAGGCGCAAAACCCTAATTTTTGCAAATTAGTCAGGGTAATTGATTAAATTCTATGTGTTGATACAAAGTTCTTTAAGTTCATTGCGAGAGAGCAGCATGCTTTCTGATTGAATACCTTATGCAAAGACCTTATCCTTGATATGTGGAAGTTCGTGCTACTCTGCTGCGAGTGAACACAAATTGTCATGTCATATCAACATTAAGGGTTCAGCCGGGGAACACAACTCAGAAAGCATTCAAAGAAACTTATATTAAGTGAATATAGGCAAAGTGCCAAAATTTACAGAATATCTGGGATTGTTGCTACATGCACCATTCTGGGTAAACTTCATGAGAAAATATTGAGTTGATCAATAAGTATGCCAGTGAAGAGGTTGAACACTCATCACTTTTACATGGATCCGTCTCTTTGCAGAGTGACGGCCTATTAAATGCAGGGTTTTACAATTTTAGCCCTGAACTAAAAGCCACCATCAACATGTTCATATCAACAAACACCCACTAAAGAGAACCTTTATCGATGGAGGCGCGTCTTTAAATCTAGTTTTCATGCACACGTTAGACATCCTGGGAATACAACGGTCCGCAATCAGGATGCGAACCACGACAGTGAAGGGGTTCGGAGGTCACACCCTGACATCCATTGGAATCGTCAACCTAGTCATGAAAGTTGGCCATATCCGAGCGCTCACGTCATTCTACGTACTAGAAGATGATACCACGTTCCATGTGTTGCTAGGAAGAGTATGGCTACTGTTTGTAGGTGAAAACTGTTTCTGCCGGTTTTGGTAAATTCGGGTGTGTGGATGAGAAACAAATCTAAACCCTAAACAATGCACTGCACGGGAGTACTTTTGATTCGAGAGATCAATCTATACAATCCTGGCCTAAACCAAGAAATGGCCGTTCCAGGCTTGCTTCGGTAACAAAGTGAAGGAGAAGGGTTGGTCTTAGGGAAGGAAGCGAATAAAGTGTTGAGACCAGAATCGTTGATTCTGAAGGTGTGGTTGTTTACGACTTGTATCAGAAAGTAGAACTGGCTAGCAGAATGGAAAGCTATCAGGTGATTTCTGGATATTGTGTTGTTTTCTGACCAAAACTTGTTGTCTGGTGAAAATAGGTGAAACCTATTTATACAAGTCGTAATAAAACGTACCCTGATCTCGTAGGAAGTGGAAACGATTGAGTGGTGGAAGAGTGTAGTAACGTGTAACGTTAGAATTTATGCTTCCATGATGAAGGAAACGTTTACACCATTAATTCTTGCCATTACTAACCGCCCTTCTTCATGACACTTTCTTGTAACGGGATATTGCACGCCGCACGCTGTAAACCGCCGGACTAATACCCTGATGAGTATCCCCCAGTTTGTGACATGTTTGATGTCTCGAGTGTTTTCGTGGAAAACATGTAGCACTTTGCTACGTATGGCAAGTCAAAGTCAAGGAACTTACCGCAGGAAAATATCATGTAATGCTATTAGGCTCATTTTGGCTGGTCGCCTAAAAATTGCCACAGGTTTGTCAGTTTGGTGGTGAACTTCGATGGCTGAGATCGCATCTCATGAAGGAGGGTAGCCGTTGATTATGGCTACCTTGTATTGGCGACTGATAATGGCGCGGTGGTGTTTTGGTGTACGCCAATGGCAATGTGACATGGCTGGCATGGCTCGTGCATGCCAGTGGCACGGTGATGCAAGTGGCACCTGGCGTAGACATGGCCACTAGATTTAGGCAGCTGGCCGCCTAAAACTTGCCACAAATATGTCAGTTCGGTGGCGAATTTGGATGGCTGAGATTGCATCTCAAGAGGAAGGATGGCCATTGATTATGGCCATATCTTGTTGTATAACAAAGTGGCGCCATTGGCATAGTGGCGTCTGGCGTAGCCATGGCGTGGCGGCATGCCAGTGGCATAGCCGTGGCAACTGTTGTGGCATATTGGTGTTAGACCCAAATATGACTTCGGTAACATTGGCCATATTACTAAGTTAATCTTAAAGACTTAGGAGAGTTACTGAACTCAGTTGGCATGGCAACTTTTGGCTAAATTAGGGTTTGGCGTATCACAACCCTATTCAGCATGTGCGGCATGATGGTGGCGTGGCTGGCATAGTTAGCACATGCCAGTGGCACGAAGTAGCGTCTGGCGTAGCCATGGCCGCTAGATTTTGGCACATTGCGTGGCAACATTGGCCATGTTGCCACATCAATCCCAATGCTCTGGGAAACATTACTTGGCTTGGTTAGCGTAGCAACTTTGCCTAAATTAGGGTTTGGTGCGTCAAAACCCTAATTAGCGAAAACGCGCGTGCGGCATGTGGCATGTGGCCATTGCATATCGATGTTTTGTGCAAATTGTTCCTTAGTCACGCCAAAGAAACCATAGCCAGGACATCATGTGGAAATGACCATAAGAGCAAGATTCCTACGGGTGGCCATGTCATGGCGCCATTATTAGGGTTTCCTGGGTCTGGTACGGTTCGTGGCATGTTGTGGGCCCCCAAGTGGCATGATTTACACCACGACTGGAAATTAGGGTTAGGACTAACGCCGCTAAAGCATGGTCGTGTTTGGAATACCCTAATTGTATATGTTATGGCGTTTGGTCATGAACAAGGAGTGGGTTAGCACATTGGCGCGCTATTTATGGTAAGTTTCCACGTTCGGCATGTTTGGCATGCCAATTAGCGTCTTGGCGCGACTTTTGGAAAGTCAATTTGGCATTGTGACCATATGGCACAACTTTGCCTCTTTTAATACTGTGGCAGGCTTAAAGCGGCCTGATTGGTCGATTAAAAGATGGGACGGCCAAACGCGGGTGTGGCCACACTTCTGGTATGCGTGTGGAAACTTTAGAGTGACCTGATTGGTCGATGGAAAGGGGGCCGGAAAGCAAGGGCGTATCCACACTTCCAGTGCACCGTGGAGGATTTAGAGCGACCTGATTGGTCGATGGAAAGGGGGACGGAAAGCAGCATGGGGCCGACTTCATTCTAAATGCATGTGGCGCGTTTAGAGCGACCTGATTGGTCGATGGAAAGGTGGACGACAAGCAAGGGTGTGTCCACACTTCCAGTGCACCGTGGAGGGTTTAAAGCGATCTGATTGGTCGACAAAGGAATAAAGGTCGTTTGGGTAGCATGGGGCGTGGCCAAGTGGTGCCCGCTAGCCTATGTCATGGCCACGCTTACCTCGTTGTTGCTCCTACTCCGCGACTCTGTTTATTCTTTGCTTTCTGACTGAGTATTTTGCGCAAAGGCCTTAACCTTGGTACTTGGAGGTTCGTGCTACTCTGTTCCGAGTGAACACAAATCCGTCATGCCATACCGATATTAAGGGTTCTGCCGGGGAACATAGCACAAGAAAAGTACTCAGTGAATCTTATATTAATAAGTAATATAGGCACGACACCGAAATTTACAGAACATCTGGGATGGTTGCTACATGCGCCAGTCTGGATAAATTTCATGTAAATATATCGAACGGATCAATAAATATGCCAGTGGAGAGGTTAACACTCATGGCTCCGTTACCTTACAGAGTGACGTTACATCAGATGCAAGGTTTTACAATTTTAACCCTAAGCTAAAAACCACCATCAACATTAAGTCCTCTGCTTAGCTCGGAACAGTGGCATTGTTGCGGGGTAAGCATGAGATGGTGACAGACAAGGATAAAATCGAAACGGCAAGTCATAAAGAGATTGTCAGGAAGATTTGGCTAACCTTTTTCAGGAGGCATGAAGAATCTGTGATCCTTGCATTGCCGGCTTTGCATAAATTCGACTTGACCACGGGGTGTTGGCATCAGCGCTGCAACTTTGGCTACTGATTGGCAGAGGTGGCACTGCAACTTGGTCCGCGGAACGGGCGCTGGCTGGCTAGGAAAGGTAGATGGTGTTGCTTTGGTTGGCTAGGAGCAAGCGGATATGCCGCATTTCGACACTAAGATAAAGATGTGTTGAGGCAGTGATGTCTGACAACATGGTAGTGAGTGTTGAGGAATTTGCACGTCTCAACACTAAGAGAAAGGATGTGTTGAGGCAGCATGCCTGGCAACACAGTGGTGAGTGTTGAGGAATTTGCACGTCTCAACACTAAGAGAAAGGATGTGTTGAGGCAGCATGCCTGGCAACACAATAGTAGTGTTGAGGAATTTGCACGTCTCAACACCAAGAAGAGGGTGTGTTGAGGAAGCATGCCTATCAACACAGGGGTGAGTTGGTGGGCCCGGGAAAGCGTATAAAATTGAAGCGAAATGAAACGGGCCTACAGTAATACCGCAAGTGCACGGTCGTCAGTTGTAGCTCGTGCAAGTACGGGTCGATCCACAGAGACTGGGAGTGTTTTGGAGTTTTCTAGCTATTTTGGGTTTCTAAATTACTAATGGGCTTTGAGTACCAAAGGGTTTTGAATATCAATGGGCTTTGAATAACTTTGAAGCTTTTGCTTTCACAATAAGAGCAAGATGGGCTTTTATTAACTGTGAAGCAGTTTGGGCCTTTGATGGACTGAACTGGGCTTGGTAACAATGAACTGGGCCTTAGCTTTTCACCTGGGCTTTAATTAAGTCCACAGTGGACTGGACCTTTGATTTTTGGAATGAACTGAGCCTTGGGCTCAGTTGGCTGGGCCTTTAGATTAGCTAGGCTCTTGGCCTTTTACCCTAACAGTGGACTAAAGAAGAAGAGAAGTGACAAAGAGTGAAAAAGAGATGGTGCAACAAAGAGTGACAGACAAGAGTAACAGTGGAACAAGTGAACAAGTGGAAACAAGTAAGAAAAAGAATGAACTAACAAAGTAACAGTGAACAGCAAGTGATAAGAAAGGCACAAAACAGCAAACAACAATGGAGATAAACAGTGAAGCAAAGACAATAAAATGACAGTGTAATAAACCAAGGCCTAAGCCAAGGGCAGTGATGTGAATAAAACAGTGAAGTAGAAATAAGAAAACAATGAAGACAAGAGGATGATCACTAGGACGTTGAATCCACCATTAACCTAAGGGATATTCTAATCACAGCTAAAATACTTACCAAAGTACTAATTGTTTGATTAAAGTACAACTAGTCTAAGGGCTTAGCAATATTGGGCATGAGCTGCACATGATGAAGACTATCTCAGCATTCCAAACACAACATGAATGTCATAATTTGATCTGACTCCTTACTGGTTCATAGCTTCATCTAATCCTAGCATTTGAGGTTCAGAACATGATAGACATGAAGATAAACATACATTAACAGTTGACAGTGAAACAAAACATGAATTTAAACACAATAACATAACATGGGAAGCACATAACTGTGGATAAACTTAGAACAATTGAGGAACTAAACATTAACATCACATAGTATTAAACATAAAACATCACAGTGAACATAAATGGAACAGCACAAAAATTGGAGAGACTGGCTAATCCAGTTCTCCCAAAATCAAACCAAATGACACTGGCTATTCCAGCATCTAGATAAACATGAACAGGAGCTTGATATAAAATGTAACAATCACACACTCAAATTAAATACATGTTGGAGTTCAGAACAGCTAAAATTAACAATGCATTTGAATTGAGAATCATGGAATTGAAAAGATTGAAACCCTCAAAGCTACAGTTCATAACAAAACTAAACTATTCTACTGATGCTCTGGTTAATCCAGGCATGATTCCAACACTCACCCAATATCCCCTTTTATACCCAATTACATAATTAGGGTTTACACCCTTTTCACCCAAAAATTCCCAAAACAGTAGACATTAGGGTTCTACCTAATGTGACAGAAAATCACAGTTAGGTTCAATTACCTACCCTATATCACCCACTTTATCTTCTCCATGCTCTATCTCAACCTAATTAGGATTTATGTAAAAACCCCCAAATTGACAGAACTAGGGTTTGGTAAATTCTTACCCAAATTGATGCGATTACACGCTACTGACTTCGACCCATTCTTCTCCTTAGTCTCTTGCTCCTCTCCATGCCTCTGATTATCTCCATCTCATCATCCTATTTCACCTATTTCACACCTAGGATTTCTGTGGCGTGAGAGGAGGTGAAATTGGTTGTTGAGGGAGGTGTAGAGTGTGCTAATGATGAAGGGTTAGGTGTTTGGTGGTGTTTAGGTGGCTATGGAGTAGGTGGTGGCGATGAAAGTGGCAGGGTAGGTGGTGGTGGTTCTGCAACAGGGATGGGTGAAGAAGAAAGAAAGAAAAGAAGAAGAAGTGGTCGATTTGGAGGTATGGGTATTAGGGTTTTAGAGTGTTGAGTGGCTTCATCAAATTTTGATGTTCTGTGACTCTGAGCTGCGGGATGCGAAGATGGTTGGTAGATCTAACGGTGAGATGAGAGATGAATCGATCCGACCGTTGGATTTTGAAACACAACGAAGTCAACGGTGTTAGATGATGTTAGGTACTGTAGTGTAGATCGGGAGTATCTAATTTTGATGCACAGGCATAGAAGCGATCGTTGGATTCAACTACAATCTAATCTGAAGGCTTGGAATTTAAGCGCTGTGGTGTTTGGCAGAGACTTCAGATTTTGATGCTCTACGAAGGAGCGACCGTAGGATTTCGATGTAGTCCCATCTAACGGCTGAGAATGGATGCGGTTATGGATATAGAAAATGGGTTTGGGTAAGGGTTTTGGGCCTTGGGTATGCCAAGCCCATATCTTCTTTAAGAACAATTCTTCCTTCTTGAGCCCATTCCTAGCTCTTTGGACTTGTGCGCACCATTCTTCGCGGCTTCCTTGCGTAATTTCTTCCGGCTTTCTACTACTTTTCTGCTCTTTTCCGCTCCGCAATTCATCCAAACTTCATTTATTACCTAAAAATACAAAATTAATTAAGAAAAATATTTATTCTTGAAAACAATGAAAATACAGAATATGGGATAAAATGTAGAATCAATGCACAAAAGATGAGTTAAATGCCAAGAAAAATATATAGAAATATGCACTTTTTAGCACTCATCATGAGTGTTGAGGAATTTGCACGTCTCAACACTAAGAGAAAGGATGTGTTGTGGCAGCATGCCTGGCAACACAATAGTGGTGTTGAGGAATTTGCACGTCTCAACACCAAGAAGAGGGTGTGTTGAGGAACCATGCCTAGCAACACAGTGGTGAGTGTTGAGGAATTTGTACGTATCAACACTAAGAGAAAGGATGTGTTGTGGCAGCATACCTGGAAACACAATAGTGGTGTTGAGGAATTTGCACGTCTCAACACCAAGAAGAGGGTGCGTTGAGAAAGCATGCCTAGCAACACAGTGGTGAGCGTTGAGGAATTTTCACGTCTCAACACTAAGAGAAAGGATGTGTTGTGGCAGCATTCCTAGCAACACAGTGGTGAGTGTTGTGAATTTGCACGTCTCAACACTAAGAGAAAGGATGTGTTGAGGCAGCATGCCTGGCAACACAATAGTGGTGTTGAGGAATTTGTACGTCTCAACACCAAAAAGAGAGTGTGTTGTGGAAGCATGCCTAGCAACATAGTGGTGAGTGTTGAGGAATTTGCACGTCTCAACACTAAGAGAAAGGATGTGTTGTGGTAGCATGTCTGGCAACACAATAGTGGTGTTGAGGAATTTGCACGTCTCAACAACAAGAAGAGGTTGTGTTGAGGAAGCATGCTTAGCAACACAGTGTTGACTGTTGAGGAATTTGCACGTCTCAACACTAAGAGAAAGGATGTGTTGTGGAAGCATGCCTGGCAACACAATAGTGGTGTTGAGGAATTTGCACGTCTCAACACCAAGAAGAGGGTGTGTTGAGGAAGCATGCCTAGCAACACAGTGGTGAGTGTTGAGGAATTTGCACGTCTCAACACTAAGAGAAAGGATGTGTTGTGGCAGCATGCCTAGCAACACAATAGTGGTGTTGAGGAATTTGCACGTCTCAACACCAAGAAGAGGGTGTGTTGAGGAAGCATGCCTATCAACACGGTGGTGATTGTTGAGGAATTTGCACGTCTCAACACTAAGAGAAAGGATGTGTTGTGGCAGCATGCCTGGCAACACAATAGTGGTGTTGAGGAATTTGCACGTCTCAACACCAAGAAGAGGATGTGTTGAGGAAGCATTCCTAGCAACATAGTGGTGAGTATTGAGGAATTTGAACGTCTCAACACTAAGAGAAAGGATGTGTTTAGGCAGCATGCCTGGCAACACAATAGTGGTGTTGAGGAATTTGCACGTCTCAACAACAAGAAGAGGGTGTGTTGAGGAAGCATGCCTAGCAACACAGTGGTGAGTGTTGAGGAATTTGCACGTCTCAACACTAAGAGAAAGGATTGTTGTGGCAGCATGCCTGGCAACACAGTGGTGAGTGTTGAGGAATTTGCACGTCTCAACACTAAGATATATATTTAAAATTTATTGAATATACCTACTAGATATAAAACATTTAGTTTAAGGATAGTTACTTAGCTCTATCTCCGCTAGGCAAGTCCTTCGCGCATGATTGGGCTTTGGGTATTTTAGGCTCCCCCATGAGTGAGCAGCATCAGGGTTAGTAATGACATCAATATGATGACGGGTTGATAGACGGACAAAAATCCCCAGGTCTTTGATAGGAGAAACAAAAGGTGGCCACAACTATGAACCTTGGCTGGCTGCGATCACGATCCTTGACAAGGAGGAGTGTGGGAGCTACGGGCATGAACCTTGGAAGGAATGAGTGTTGAAGCGGTTTCGGTTCCTGGAGAGGACGTTGAAGCTTATGGAGCAGAACGTCGAAGCTTCGGCTTCGGATCTGGGAGACGATGTTGAGGCTTCGGCTATGGATCCTGGAGCAGCTTATGGAGAGAACGTTGAAGCGGAGCGGCTGCTGGAGCGAACGTTGACGCGGAGCGACTTCTGGAGAGAACGTTGAAGCGGCTCCTGGAGAGAATTCCAGTGAAAGCGCCATTAATCCTTGACTTCGAAAAACGAGTTGATATGATATGGCATATGGGAAGACTGCACACAGATAGTGTTGGTCGGCAAGTCATGTTTTTCTCCTCATGGGAAAGAATTTGCTTCTTCTGTTTGATTTTCCCTTGCAACTCTCAGAGTCTTGACGGTTACAATGTTGAAGTTGGAGACCGTGTCAATCAGCATGCTGTCAAACTCGACATACTTCAAGTGAACAATGGTTAGGAGTCCTCAGTTCCATCTATAAATCGTGCTTTCCAGGAGAGGTTGGCGTTTGGGAACGACTTCGCTCGCTGGAAACAGCTGCTTTCCTGATACAGTGCGGTTGAGGGCTGCAGATATGTCCTGACGCTGCACCTTGGAGAAATACAAAATCTCACATAAATGTTTCATCATAAACTGCACGATTTTATGGACGGAGTCCCCAGAAATCATACAGTTACTGACGGGAAGAGGGTCTCTGTGAACTCAGGAGGGTTGCTGATTTTCTTTGCCTCGATTTTGGAGAAGTCGTTCATGATCTTCACGTGTGATGAAATTGGATTGTTGATTCTTTTCTACTGGGCGTTCAGGAACAACACGAGCCTCTTCATCTATAGAGGCGCGTCCTACTAAAGTGCTTGCGCCGGATGTTAAAAGTATTCTTTGTCAGATCCATTTGGGGTTGACGTGACTCTTGTGGTAGCCGCTCCGTTAGTGTCTTGAGGAAGATAGGTATCTCTTTATGAATTGTAGCCATGTCTGTCTGAGCCTTACGAGAACCTTTTGTCTTTCCATCAAATCAACAGTGGTAAGAGGAGGTTGGCTTCCTCTGGCTCCTCCAGTCTCTCGTCTCAGTGGTGGAGTGGCGGCGGATTTGGTGACAACTGGCGGTGTCACGCTTGAAGAAATATTGGGAGTAGCGGAGACTCTGGTTGTAGGATCAGAATCTCGCAACGACAATATTTCAGCGAAATTATCAACAACACAATACAACAGCGTCGCAGAACAATTTCAGGAAGAATATAATAAATGACGTCAGATAAGATCACGAGAAAGATGTGATAGTCCTGCGAAAATTAGAGAGCTTGCGAAATTAATATTTGTAAGGTTGCGAGAATGTCGCAGATCATACCCGAAAAATAAAGGACAGATTAGTTGTCATCCAGTATGTATTTCCCTATAAATAGTCGTTCAAGTTGTAAATAATGGGGAGAGATCTTTTTTGAGTAAGAAACAAGTAAACATGAGAGAGAAAGTCTAGAGCAGAGGTGATTCTTGATTTCTTTATCTTTTCTTGTAAGAACATTCAAAGATTTATCAATAAAATTAAGAGTGTAAACCTAAAAATGAGTTGATTAATAATGAAATCATATGAGGGGTGTAGTGTAGGATTTCCTGCAACTACATAATGGCGCTAGAAATAGGGAATGATTGAAGATTATTCTAGAAAAGGATGAAAATTAATATTGAGATTTGTGAAAATTTAGAGTGATTGATTAAGAATTTTCCATAATTTCTTGCAATATTGTTAACATTGAAGAAATGGCTAGAAGAAGAAATACATCCGAATAACCGACTACTGTTAGAAGAAGCAAGAGAATTGCTGGGAGAGAAAGAAGTGAAATGGGAGAATCTACTAGAATGAGAAGTAATAGAGAAAATCAAATTCAACCACCAATTCAACAAACACTAGTTCAAGGGAGGAATACAGATTATGATAGGGTGAGTATACACACTTGGCAATCAAATTCGGCAGAAGAAGTAGAAGAAGAGCAACAAAAAAGAAATTATAGACAGGAAGAGAGAAATCAAGAAGAAGATGAAGGAATAATTCATGGAGATGAGGAAATTGGAGCGTTAGAAACGTTGAGACGGAGAATACATGAAGAAAGAAGAGCTGAGGCAGAAGAACGTGCAAATCTAACAAGGAAAAATCACGAATTAAGGATGGAGAATATAAGACTACAGAATAGAAGATCGTGAAGTATTACAAAATCATATTCAATATCGACTAGAAGATAAATGAGGCGAAACTCACCCACAATCAATGCTGGAAACAATATTCAAGAATAAATATCAAATCCTAATGAAGAATATCGCGAAAATAGAGAAAGAGCTGATGATCGTTACGTTCCACAAAATGAAACTTTTGATGATGGGCAAAATGGTGGAAATCAAGAGAATGGAAAACGTCAGGGACGAAATGACCAAGATGGCGAAGGAAATCGGAAGGAAGGAAGAAGAATTTTACATGAAAGAGAAAGTCAAAGAAATCAACAGACAATTGAAGAAGAAATTGAAAGACATTATGCTGAACAAGCACGTTTAATCTGCGAACGTGAAAGATTGAGAGCGGAAATGGAAGAACAAGAGCTTCAGGAGACAATTCGCCAGAACAATCACGACAATCGAGGAAGAAGGTGTACACAAAACCGGAATAACGGTAATCTCAATGAGGAGTATGATAGAGTACAGAGGATGGCTGAAAATATCGAATGGAATTGATAAGAAATGAAAAAAATCATGGAGGGGAAAGGCATCATCATATGTGAATTCAAGATAGAGATGAGGAATAGAATCGCAGAAGAAGACGATATGAGGATAATGAAGAAGAAATGCAAAATTTCGCGAGAGAAGATAGATATGAACGCAGAAGAAAAGAGGCGAAATTAAAAAGACCAATGGATCAAGATTCAGGTGTAAATAAACAAATCTTGAAAGAATTAGAAGAAATGAGAGGAATGCTAAATAATAGAGGAGAAGTAGGCAGAAGACAATTGGATGAAGCAATAGAAGAAGCTTGGAAAACTCCATTTACAAGGGAAGTACAATTAGGAGGAATACCACCAAAATGCAATTTGCCTGCATTAACCAGCATTTTTGATGGAACAACTTGTGCAATTCAACACATTAAAACCTATGTGAGGTGCATGTTACAATGGGAAAATCATGATGCCGTATTGTGCAAATATTTCGCATCCAGCTTAACAGGAGAGGCTTTAAAATGGTTTGAAGGTCTACCAAAGAACACAATAACATCCTTCAATCATTTGCAGACTACATTCTTGGGGGCATATATAAGTAATAATTCTTCGCGGCCTGGTATAGAAGATGTGTTTGGATTAAAACAAAGGATTGGCGAAAGTTTGAAGCACCTGACTAAAAGATGGAGAACTATGTGTAGCGAAATGGCTGGCCGTGTAGATGAGAGATATCTTATATTATCATTTATCAATGCTATGTTTTTAACAAACCTATATTATGTCCAAATTTTTAAAGTCAAGAATACGATCACAATGACTGAATTGTGAGAACTTCAAGAAGAATACATTGCTCTAGAGGAAAGGCAAAATGAAATGGAATCATATCCAATTGCGAATACCATCTCACAAACAGCGAATGCAAGCTTATTACCCAAGATAATAAACACAGTAGTGAATACTTCGCAAGTACAACAAGAGAAGGTGACGAGTACCATTCAACAGAAACTGGTGGCTATGGGAAGCCGAGATCAAGAAGAGTATGAAAGAGAAAGAAATTTCTACAATCGTGGTGTAAATAACAAGATTCAAAGACTCGATCAACCACAAGAAACTTATGGAGGTCAAAGACAAAACTAAATTAGAGGACAAGGAGGTCACAAGGTAGTACGGGAAGAAATCAAGATGCCACCTCTAAATGCAAGTGTGGAGAAGATATGAGAAGCTATAATCTTGATGGAAAATATACCAACACCATGGAACATGGGAACGGAACCACCTCCAAACCACAGAAGCCATGAGTTTTGTTTTTATCATCATTTTCATGGACATACAACAAATGATTGCAGAAATGTAAAAAGAATTATTTTTAGAATGATAGATCAAGGAAAACTAAAAGACTTTCTGGTAGGGCATCCACAATCTCAATCACTGCCACCACCACCATAGCATCACAAAGTGAATACGATGAAAAAGAAGGAAACATTCTTCATAGAAGTTGGTGCAAAAGCAAAAAATCTATTTTGTCACTCTATCGTATATTCATACAAGACAATTGAAGATTTTCATGACAATGTTTTGAGTAGAGTGTTCGCAAGAGATAACGATGGAAGAGAAATTATGAATATTGCGAAAATCTCGCCACTAGAAGAATGGCAGAAACAGATTATTTCTTTTACTGCAGAAGAAATCCCCGAAGGTGAAGAGGTACATGATAATCCATTGGTAGTAAAATTAGAAATTAATCCAAAACCGAAAGAAGATGAGGATGATGAAGCTGAAGATTCATGGGAAATTAATAGGATTCCAATCGATACTGGAAGCTCTGTGAACATCTTATTTTATCATACTTATAAAACTATGGGAGGAAGAGATGATGATCTTATACCATCAACATATAAGATATATGGTTTTAATGGTACTGCCAACAAGCCTAAAGGGGAGGTTACTATGTGAATTCCATTGAAGGGAATATCTTCTGAAATCCTATTCCGTGTCGTTGATGTAGAGTCACCCTACAATGCATTAATTGGTCGACCTTGGCTACATGAGATTCTAGGTGTAGCTTCAACTTTCCACCAGTGCATCAAATTCCCTCACCCCAGCGGTGTAGGAATCATAAAGGGAGATTGGGTTGAAGGAAAGAGGTGTTACGAAACTGAGATAGAATCTTGCGAAGGAAGAGCAAACAAGAAGGAAAACTGGCGAAACAAAATCAAGAATACACAAAGAAGTGAGAAGTTGATGGTGGATGCAATCGAAAGGAAAGGAGAAGAGATGTTGCGAAACTAATGCTAGCTCAGAATAAAAATGATGAACATACCACTTCCAAGGAAGCAGTAACAGAAAATAATAAAAAAGTAGAGGATGACAAAGGTAATAAAAACAAGAAATGTATGAATGATTAAGTTGTTGCGATACTCTCGCAATAAGTAAAATTATCAAAAATACATTTGATTGAATGGCAAAATTGAGATTGCGAAATTCAGATACGATATGATGATTTGCGAAACCCTCGCAGAGATAATGAATTTTACAGAAGACAATCATAGAAAAATGACAAAAAAGAAAGGGGAAAACCTTTATGGCGTACACCCTAGTTCGCGAATGCAATTTCGCAAGAGGCAAATGTAAGACCTAAAGTACGTCATATAATGGGGTACCTGTTGCATGGCTCAGGGAAAGGCTACACCGCCACCGGAACCTGAGTCATGGAGATTTGGGGTCAATAAAGCCCATCTGGGAGAGGCACATTGGATTCTCAGCTTAAACATATGACTTAAGTTGGGCGACTAAGGTAATAAGGACTCTCTCAAGGAGTGCAGATCTGATCAAGGCGCCGAGGTACACGGTTGAGTCAAGAGTGTCAGGGACGTTTGAAGCGTACTTTTCTATTCTTGACAAGTCTTGGCTTATACTGCACTCGGCCTGAAGAAAACCCCACTTAGGGTGCAGTCTCGTAACCATAAGCCCTATAGGTAAAAGGGATAAGAGGCTGAGAAAACAACTGGTTGTTGTTAAGACTGGATGGGAGGAGCTAACCTTGTATGGTAGAAGTACGCCTCCTTGAAGGGGCAACCAGGGGGGAGACAAGGGCGGCACCCTCCATTAGGGAGCTGATAAGTGTCTTAAGACGCAAATGTCATGAGGCTTTTTATTCGCAAGGATATTAAGGCTTGTCATATTTGTGCAACAATCCTGAAGAGGAAATAATACAAAAGAAAAGGATAAGACGAGATCAATGGGTTTTCGCATGAAAGTGCGAAGACGTCCTGCGATTTCGTCGCAAGACGACAATGTCATGGGGCTTCATTTTCACAAGAATATTTAGGCCTGTCATATTGTCGCAACATTCCTGAAGAGGCCATAATACAAAAGAAAAAGTTAAGGCAAGATCAATGGGTTTTTGCATGAAAGTGCAACGACGTCCTGCGATTTTGTCGCAATGACAAGAGGTGGCATAATACGACCTTTAATTAGGAAGGCAAAATAAGACCACACAAGAATGAGATTTTGAAAAGAATCAAAATTCACTTCGCATAAGATTGCGAAGTTATACATAATTAACCGCGAAATTGAGACATAAAATAAGAAAATTTTTATGAAATCTCTCATTTGGATTCAAATAACAGAGGCAAGTATGGGAATGTATGAAATTAGAAAGTGTTATTTGTCTCCATATGATAGATTTACTCAAAGATTCAAGAATTAACGATTATATTAATTAACTGTATTGCAAAGAAGAATTGTTTTAATGAATGCAGGTCAAAATGAAAGAAACACAAATATACAGAAAGAAGAAATAAATGTACAAGTATTACAAAGAATCAAAGAAAGAAATAAAGACTACTTCTTAGTTGATCCTTCATTATCTTCATCAGACTTGTTCCCTTCTTCGTCTGCGTCAGAATCTTCATCACCATCAGAACCCCCATCACTATCGGATTCTTCACCGTCAGCTTCGCTATTAGAGATAATCAAACTGGGAGTATTCTGTGGGATTTCTTCCAAGAGACAAGGATAATCAGAATGTGGGATATTATGATCGTCACAAACCATTTGGATAGTTTGATTGCGAAAATGCATAGCATCATTCTTAAAATTCGCAACAGTGATCTTGATTTGATTCTTTAATCTAGAATACTTGTCGTTGCGAGAAGAAAGATTCTTTGCGAGTTCATCCTTTTCAGCTTCGAGTTCTTCAATCTTTTAACGATATCTATTTTCAGAATCTGCGAGCAAAAGACAATCAATTATCAACTTGATGAAAATTCATAAGAAGCAAAAGATTAGTAAAGAAGAGCAGTTAGTAACCTTCTCTGTCAGAAATCATATCTCTAATCAAGGCTGTATGCTCAACTTGGAGACTAACATTTACACCTAGATCTTTTCTAGCATCATCTAAGATTTTCGCGGCCCAAACAAATTCATCCTCACTACTTATAAGAAGACGAGAACGAATTTGATTTTCCCTTTCGCAGAGTTCGATGTTCTTGCGGTTAGCTTCATCTCGTTCAAGTTGAACTTCAAGAAGAGCCTCTTGGAATTTCGCCAAAGCCTTGGCACCTTGACCAGAGATGTGATCCTTATCATCTATGAGACCGCTAATTTTGGTTCTTAACTCATTGGTTTTCTCTTTAGAATCAAGAAGGAGACGCTTAAATCGGTTGGCTAAGCCTAAACTAGATCTATGGTCAATTTCTAAGAGGCGAAATTTAGATCTAAGCTCATTTAGAGAAAGAGATGAAATTCTATCATTTGAGAAGCTATTTAAGGAATTGTTAAGACGCTCAAGAAGGGTATTATTATCCAAGGCATTAGGAAATGAACGAAGAAGGGTAGCTTCATCAGAAAGACCATAAATGTCTGCAAAAAGGATCATTTAAATAAGATAAAACAACAGGATGAATGAATGAAGGGAAAAGAGAAAAGTAACATACCGTAAAGATGATTATTAGCTTGCTGAAGGCTAGAGATTTTGTTCTTATACGAAGAAGAATCAATTTCTAATTGTCTATTTTTCTCGCGAAGACCTTTAACTTCGGCTTCCAATTCTTCATTCTTTGTGCGAAATTGAAGATTCTTCTTTTCAAGATTTTCGCGTCTTCTCTCTAGGTCTGAGGCAACAACAAAAGAAGCTTTTCCATCCTGCGAGAAAATATAAAAAATATTAATATAGAAAGAAATTTTGAGTTATGACAATAAATAAATAAAGGGATAAAAATATACCAGACTATTGAAGGAATGCAAGAAGTCGTGAGTCACTGATCTAGAAACTCCACGAAGATAACTATCACCATCCAGTAAAGAGACATCGCAAAGTGTAGAGAGATCCTTGCAGGTGTTGGAGAATTGGCTATCTTCCATTCCTTGCATAGAATCAGAAAAGAGGCCAGAGAGCTTAGCCATAGAAGATTCAGGTGGAAAATCTTTACTTGCGACAAGATCATCATTATCCTCATCATCCTTGTCACTTTCGAAATTTTCTTGAGGAGGAAAATTTGAAGGAGAAGAAGAACGGACTTTCCTTTTCTTTGAAGGAGGAGCAAATGATTTTTCTCTGCGAAGAGCACCTTTACCTTTATCACCAGTCTTCGCAACATCAGCAGGCTCTTCTATTTCAGCAATAATCTTCACACACAGATAGAAATAAGAAATGGAAGCAACAGTATACAGTTTAAAATCATAAGAGAAAATTTCTTACCTCATATGTGTATGAGCGAAGAGCTAACAGAGTACTAGCTTTCCCAGTCCTGTTATAACTATCTTTCAGTTTTTGGATCTGTGGAATGTCGCAAGGGTTAGCGAACAGAATAATAACAATCAATAAAGAAATATAAAGTGAGTTAAATAGGAAGAAACATACCTCTTTCTCCTTCTCGGGCCAAGAGAAAACCCAAGGTTGATAAGCAGCGAGATTCGCAGGAAGAACATTTGACCCAGCAATGTAGGGTCCTTTTAGCATTAAAGGAAAAACACACCATTTATCATCTTTGGATTGGCGAGGAGTTGTGTTTTTACCATAATGCCAGTCAATATCTTGCATGAGAATTTTGGCTTCATCAATGTTATCTTTCCTTTTTAAGCGAATTCCCCAGCGAGTATTCTCTTTCTTCATGGAGATAAGTTCATAGTTCTCAAAGAAACTCGCTACTGTGTATTTCTCAGCAATTATCTCTAGGTTTGCAAATTTAGGATCCCTAAGTTCTTTGGAGTACAAAGATCCTCTACCAGCACCACGGTTAGCGAACTCTAGCATCAGACGGATGCAATCCCCACTCAGTTGGAAGACAGCTCGCTAAAATCCCGAGTGAGCGAGAATTTCATAAAATAAAGGAAGATCTGGGTTATAAAGAGGAATAGGGAGACCTGCGAGAATCTGACCTAGCGAAATTATGATTGATTGATCATCACAATACTGATCAGACAAAAGTTTGATAGAAAGAATTGATTTGGCATTTTCACCAGGAATGGTGGAGAGTGTGAAACCTTTATCAGCAAGATCTTTTTGGACATATTTTAAACTCTTCTCATGTCTATGACCACTTGGAGCCATATTTGAATATAGATTATGGGAATGAATAAAAAGTAAGAGGATTGAAGGGAGAAAAAATTACAGCAGCAGAACTTGCAGAAGAATAACAGAGTTGCAGAGATGAGAGAATAGAAATAGAAGAGAAAGTAAAAAGAAAAGTGGAAAGAAGAGTATATAAAGGAGATTTTTTTTAATCGAAGAAATAAACACCATTAAGACGAAAAGACATGAGCGGTTGAAAAGCAGCGGTTACAGAAGACGTTTCAAGAAACAAATGGAAGAAATAATACGTGTGATAAATGCAGAATATGAAGAGGATAACAGCTTGATAAATGCAGAATATGAAGAGGAGAACAACTGCGACATTTCTCACATCATTCTCTACTTCGCATAAAAGATATGAGAAGAGGAAACATGTAGTATCAGAATCTCGCAACGACAATATTTCAGCGAAATTATCAACAACACAATACAACAGCGTCGCAGAACAATTTGAGGAAGAATATAATAAATGACGTCAGGTAAGATCACGAGAAAGATGTGATAGTCCTGCGAAAATTAGAGAGCTTGCGAAATTAATATTTGTAAGGTTGCGAGAATGTCGCAGATCATACCCAAAAATAAAGGACAGATTAGCTGTCATCCACTACGTATTTCCCTATAAATAGTCGTTCAAGTTGTAAAGAATGGGGAGAGATCTTTTTTGAGTAAGAAACAAGTAAACAGGATAGAGAAAGTCTAGAGCAGAGGTGATTCTTGATTTCTTTATCTTTTCTTGTAAGAACATTCAAAGATTGATCAATAAAATTAAGAGTGTAAACCTAAAAATGAGTTGATTAATAATAAAATCATATGAGGGGTGTAGTGTAGGATTTCCTGCAACTACACTGGTTATAGGAGGTGTTACGCCAGAGGGGATGCTTTCGGTGTTGCTGGTGTTGGCGCTAGATGGTGCAACGCCGTGGGATGTGTTAACTGTGCTTGCAGAAGATACATTGGTGTCGGTCATTTCCTCTTGCTCTCGTTGGATACGTCCACATATTATGTCTGCATCATCGTTGGCGGGGGCACAGACCTCAGACAAGGATTCAACATTTTGTGCCATCTCTGAAATTGGTGGCGTTCTCCGAGCGAATGTTTGATGGATCTTGCTACAGCCGGTTCGTCATACTCTTTAAAAGACAAAACATCACATTTTGCGGCTTGACAATATCAGCTCGATTTGCGGCAACATATTCTAATTTTTTTGCCATGCCTTCCATGGTGATTGGATTTCGAACATCGCGGCTTTGGAAGTGATTCGGATGGCCGGGGTAACTCCTGAAGCGGAAGGTTGGGATTGTGATTGAAGTGAATTCTGGTTAATGATTGAATTTATACCTAAGACCCACCATCTTGAGTTTGGGAAGATTGGAATGAAAATCGAGAAATTGGCTTCGCAACCGAGAGATTAATCTCCCACTGTGGTCGCCAATTGTTTGTGGGTGAAACTGTTTCTGCCGGTTTTGGTAAATTAGGGTGTGTGGATGAGAAACAAATCTAAACCCTAAACAATGCACTGCACGGGAGTACTTTTGATTCGAGAGATCAATCTATA
Organism: Papaver somniferum; assembly: GCF_003573695.1. NCBI lineage: Eukaryota > Viridiplantae > Streptophyta > Magnoliopsida > Ranunculales > Papaveraceae > Papaver > Papaver somniferum. The sequence goes on from NC_039366.1 coordinate 105,059,585, forward strand.
CAATCCTGTCCTAAACCAAGAAATAGCCGTTCCAGGCTTGCTTCGGTCACAAAGTGAAGGAGAAGGGTTGGTCTTAGGGAGGGAAGCGAAGAAAGTGTTGAGACCAGAATCGTTGATTCTGAAGGTGTGGTTGTTTACGACTTGTATCAAAAAGTAAAACTGGCTAGCAGAATAGAAAGCTATCAGGTGATTTCTGGATACTGTGTTGTTTTCTGACCAAAACTTGTTGTCTGGTGGAAATAGGTGAAACCTATTTATACAAGTCGTAATAAAACGTACCCTGATCTCGTAGGAAGTGGAAACGATTGAGTGGTGGAAGAGTGGAGTAACGTGTTGAAAAAACGGGGGTATAACAACCACACTAAATATTTCACTTAGCAATCTGTATGGACAAACTCCAATATACTTTCTAGAGAAGCAATTAGACAGTCAGACTCAATCTAGATAAAAAGTATATAAAAGAGTTATATATCACAATCTCTCGATTTGATATATACTCAAGCAAATAGAAATATGCGAGTCTTTATCAAATACTAGAGGGATAACTTGGATGGTACCAAAGACCAATATCCAAGTGTCAATCATTTAAATCAACAACCAAAAGGTCGTATATTCTAATTGATTGAACAACACACAACCTGTGATATTTCAATTATATAACAAAATATAATGCGGAAAAGAAATAACACAGACATCATAATTTTGTTAACGAGGAAACTGCAAATGCATAAAAACCCCGAGACCTAGTCCAGATTGAACACACTGTGTATTAAGCCGCTACAGACACTAGCCTACTGCAAATTAACTTCGGTCTGGACTGTAGTTGAACCCCAATCAATCTCACACTGATCCAAGGTACAGTTATGCTCCTACGTCTCTGATCCCAGCAGGATATTACGTACTTGATTCCCTTAGATGATCTCACCCACAACTAAGAGTTGCTACGACCTAAAATCGAAGACTTTAATAAACAAATCTGTATCACACAGAAAAGTCTATGGTAATAGATAAATCCGTCTCCCACGAATATACCTACGAGTTTTGTTCCGTCTTTTGATAAATCAAGGTAAACAAGAACCAATTGATAAACCGGACTTATATTCCCGAAGAACATCCTAGTATTATCAATCACCTCACAATAATCTTAACCGACGCAGCTAAAAAAGATATTGTGGAATCACAAACGATGAGATAAAGTGTTTGTGATTCCTTTTATATATTGCCTATCGGAGATATCAATATCAAGCCAATTATTACAATTGTACTTGTACGATAGAAACAACAAGATCAGATCACACAACTACGAGAAAGTAGTATCGGTCTGGCTTCACAATCCCAATGAAGTCTTTAAGTCGTTAACCTGGTTTAGAAGAAGAAACCAAAGGTTAAAGGAGAATCGACTCTAGCTTAGTAGTTTTAGTATCACACAGAAGGTGTGGGGATTAGGTTTCCTAGTTGCTAGAGTTCTCCCATATATAGTCTTTCAAATCAAGGTTTGCAATCAATGTTAGCTTGGTAACAAAGCATCCAATATTCACCGTTAGATGAAAACCTGATTTAGATTCAAGCTAATATATTTCAACCGTTAGATCGAAAACTAGCTTGTTACACACAAATGAAATGCATGTTTCTAGGCTTGTGTAACCATACCCAAACTTGTACATTTTTTGGTTCAACAATAGTCAACCAAATGGTTAGCCATATGATCACTTTCATATCAACCATATTCTTCTTCACCATAACTAGTTCAAGTGACAAAAATGAACTAGTTAGAGAGTTGTTCAATTGCAAGGAAATTTTATGTAACTACACAAGGCACAACCGAAGCAAAAACGATTTGATTCACTCGAATCGGTTCATGAACTATATAGCCACGGTTTGCATTTGCATTCCTTAGTTTATATAAGAATAATTTCACAAACATCATTTTTTAGATATAACCTACTCAAATTCGCGGACTGGGTTCGAGGACTTAAGTTCCCGGACGGAGTTCACAAACTCCAGCAGAAATTCTCGGGTCGAGAACTATCGCCAGTTTGCGAACTTGGCTCACGCCACCATGTCGGTTCTCTTGATCAACAAAGTTCGGAAACTTCGGTTCAAGGAATAAGGACTTATACATATATGTGTTTCCACAACAATGCTTATATCCTCCAATGGTTATATAATCTAAACTCTCATTTCAATCGTTGGAACATTCTTAGAGGACGTTGATATTCTATAGTTGTTATTCACAAACTATTTTTCGTCAAAGTAAGCAATTTTCAAAGTGATTGAAACTTGTCATGACTTTCTTCACTAGGTAAAGATGAACTTGGTTAAAGCGAAAGCTTACCAACACATATTTCGAGAAATAGATAGGCGAGATAAACTCGGCTCGAAATAGCAAATGTGTATAATCTAAGTTTATATAGCAAAACAACTTTTGTCTCAAGATAGGAGATAAATAGACTTTTGAGTGATAGATAAGTTCAAGTCTCCACATACCTTTTAGTCGATGAAGATCCACCGGTTCCTTGAGTAGTCCTTCGTCTTGTATGATGATTGTCATGGAGTTCTTGAGCTCAACTACACTTTCTATCCTAGTCCGAGACCTTAGCTATAGTAGACTAGAAATCAAGACTTATAGTTTTGATCACTAACATTGAAAAACATGCTTGAGATAGCAACGCATGCGAGTTCGACCGAGCAATGCTCTAACAATCTCCCCCTTTGTCAATTTTAGTGGCAAAACTATCAATACATATGGAATACAAAAAATAAATAAATTAACTTTTGTATCTCCTATTCCATACGCCTAATCTTCAACATTACTTGAAATCTTCGTCACTTCCAAGTACTCCAATAATCCCAAAGGTTGTAAGTTCAGCATCATCGTTGTTGAAAATCCATAGCTATAACAACAAGAAAACAAGAGTTCTCAATCATTATTATACAGTGTCATAGTATCATTACAGAGCGTCAAAGTACAATTGTATCACCACTTCAACAACAATAATATGGTGATATGTATTACTCCCCCTTAGTCAATACTCCATCTCACATGGAAACCACTCCCCCTTACATAATGATCTGAAAACCATATGTATTTGTAGTGTGAACTACATATTAATTCTCCCCCTTTTTGTCAATAAAACTGGCAAAGGTACAAGAACAGGATCCTAATGAAATTTCCGAAAGAGACATTTCTTGACCAAAAGAAAGCAAAAAATATATCATCTTATTTAGATGCAATCATAAAGCCGAAGCTAAATGCATTCATCAAGGAGTTTGTAAAGATACAAGATAACCCCTATAATATTCCACAGCCGCACTCCCCACAAAGATTTGGAAATTAAGCACAAGTTCAATTAAGAACTCTCCCCCATAAAATGTCATTCCCGAAAGAACAACAAGAGCGACCTTAATTTCGAAAGAACAGAAAGATTTATTTGGACATAACAAATCACATACAAGTATGAATTTGAATCCAAAAATATTCAATTAAACTAACCACAAGAGAACCCATGATTAATTTAATCGACAAATGCTCAACATAAGTGAACTTATGGAGACTTAAAAACATACAATTAGATTAATCACAAGAGAACCCATAATTAATCTAATCGAAATACACAACCAAACTAATCACAAAAGTAATCAATTTAATTGGTCATGCTCGACATAAGAAAACTTACGGAGCAACAACTAAATAACCAAACAAGATGATTAATTTAGTTGAATATGCTCGACATAAAGTACCTCACAGAACAACAACATAGTTAATCATAAAAATAATCAACTTGGTCGTTAAATGCTCAACATAAGACACTTTACGGAGCCTCACAGTAATACATAAAATATGGATCAGGGAAGATCAATACTGCGGAATACACAAGGACTCATTATATTTTCCATCACTATTCGCATAACGACATTCAATAGACATAATCCTTGCAAACAAAAGGTTTTAACCTATCTTCCATCAATAATTGACATAATAGGCTTAAATTTTGTATTTGTCAAAATTCTATTCATTCTTTTATCAATACATGCATATCGACATATGAAAGACTTTACTTTTGAGAAGGTATGGGACAATCTAAGTTCACGGACGTAAACACACATATCCCATAAAAAATTTGCAATATATAAAACCATAAAGATTAATACTGCAAAAATCATCTTCCAAACAAGTTTAGAATTTAAACCAATAAATCTAAAAACATGAATATGAAAACGTTGGACATAGTTATGTGTAATCACAATAATGGCTATTCCAAACTCTAGTTATTCTTCCAACAAAAACAAGACAATAGAATATTTACTAGGCAATAAGACCTTTGAAGAATTATTTATCGTCCCCGAACTCCTTGTCGTCAACAACCATTGGAACATAAGGTTCATTAAGGTAGTAGTTTATATCAATAAACCTTCTCGGCTGATGTTGTCGAATCAGGGCCTTCTGAATCTCATGAGTCTTATAGACAAAAGCCTTTATTTGTTGAATCTCCTTTCGCATCTCCTTCAACTCTTCAAGAACACCAGAAAACTTCTGAGAGTTTGAAGGAACGACTCTTGGCTTCCTCACATTCCTTCTTTTTCTTTTCAAGGTAGGAGGTAACAGAGATTTCTCTTTTTTCTTCATGATTGATGGCTTAACAATCATATTAACATGTTTTCCGTCAGAAGACATCATGCTTGGAGTATCCATACGAATGAGTTTGTGAGAGGAAATCACAAATTGAACTCAACAAGTAGTCTTGAGATAAAAAGAGGTTTTGAGGAAGGAAAAAGAATGTAGGGTTTCGAAACCTTTAAACAGGTTCGTACACGTCCAACTCACAACCCTATAAAGAGTAGAATTATCGATAATAACCCTTCTTTGTTGATAGACAGGGAAGAACAAAAACTAAGAAAAGAAGAAAGAAAAACTTTTCTTAAAGCCTGAGTGGTACAAAATCATTGTCTCTTTTGATCAGGTACATGAGACAAGATTTTCAAAACAACACAATCAAGTTGCGTTGCGGTTGTCCACCATTTTCCTCTTGAGAGGAATCCACAGACCTATGTCTATCAAAACGATTCAACCATACTCTCTTCTCTAATGGTCTTGGTTTATCCTTGGAAACTAACTTCTTAGATGAAGATAAGATCCTACATACCTCAGCGGTCTTCTGAGCAAGTTTAAGCTTATTTGCTAGTTGATTAGCTCTTCGTTGAAGTTTGTTGACGTGCCCTAATTGGTGTTTGTACTTGTAACACCTTGAAATTTCATGACCCTTTAGAGAAAAATACGAGCATGTCAAACTAGGATAAAAGTCAGGCTTCTGAGATGTGCACGTGGCTAGACACATGGTGGAACCTGAAACATTACAAATAGAGTTTCCAAGAAATGAGTCAATTTTTTCTTCCAAATTAGTTGGGTTTTCTTCTGAAAGAATATTGAGATTGATGTATGTATTGCTACAGTTATCAAAATCAATATTTTCACCAAGAAGTGCAACACTTGATTTCTCGTCTTCATTGGAATCATAGTTGTCAGACATTTCATCAAGAGTTGTAGCAAGACCTTTGTTCCCGGTGTATTTTCTACGATTTGGGAACTCGTTTGCAAAATGACCAAATCCCTTACACTTAAAGCACCGAGGAATATCCTCATCATCAGTTTCATCCGTTTCCCTGTTTTTAGGAGGAATACGATTATGAGGTTTAACTGATGCTTTAGGCTTATCTCTGGAGAACCGTTTACTTCTCTTCAACAGAAGATCCCTAAACTGTCTTGTGATCATCGAGACTGACTTGTCAAGATCTTCATCTGATGAATCTGTCTTAGAGTGATCATCTTCAGATATATACACTTTTTTACTCTTATCAAGTAATTTAGTGTCCTTTTGTTCTTTGAACGCAACATCCTTAGTTTTGGATGAATGTTCGTGATCAAAGATCTTAAGCTTCCCAACCAGCGTATTTCTGGAGAGATTATCTAGGTTATTTCCCTCAACGATGGCATGCTTCTTAGAGTCGTATCTATATGGCAGCGATCTGAGAATTTTCATCACAATGTCCTTTTCAGGAATAGTCTTACCCAATGCAAAAGATGCATTAACAATTTCAGACAGTTTGTGATTAAACTCATCAAATGTTTCTTCATCCGCCATACGAAGGTTTTCCCAATAGGAATCAAGGTTTTGAAGCCTAGCTTCCTTTTCACTAGAGTTACCTTTGACACATGGTGCTGAAGATTTTGGGTAATAGCATGTATAATGGCATTCAAACCCTCGGAATTTTGCTTTGCAGCATTTATCTCGGCAGGGGTGTATTCACCAATAGGATTGGGAACGTTTGCATCTCCAACTGCTAAGACGGGATCATTATAGACATTAACAACATATACCCATGATTGAAAATCACGTGCTTGAAGAAAAGCTCGCATAGCAATTTTGCACCATAAGTAATTAGAGTCATCGAAGAATGGTGGTACGTTAATTGAGATAGCACCTATGTCCATAGAGTCAAATCGCTACAAACACAGACTTGTAAGGTCTTAAACGTGTTTGCCTGCTCTGATACCAATTGAAAAAACGGGGGTATAACAACCACACCCAATATTTTGCTTAGCAATCTGTATGGAAAAACTCCAATATACTTTCTAGAGAATCAACTAGACAGTCAGACTCAATCTAGATAAAAAGTATATCAAAGAGTTTATATCTCAATCTCTCGATTTGATATATACTCAAGCAAATAGAAATCTGCGAGTCTTTACCAAATACTAGAGAGATAACTTGGATGGTACCAAAGAGCAATATCCAAGTGTCAATCAATTTAAATCAACAACCAAAAGGCCGGATATTCTAATTGATTGAACAATGCACAACCTGTGATATTTCAATTATATAACAAAATATAATGCGGAAAAGAAATAAAACGGACACCAGAATTTTGTTAACGAGGAAACCGCAAATGCAGAAAAACCCCGGGACCTAGTCCAGATTGAACACACACTATATTAAGCCGCTACAGACATTAGCCTACTCCAAATTAACTTCGGTCTGGACTGTAGTGGAACCCCAATCAATCTCACACTAATCCAAGGTACAGTTATGCTCCTACGTCTCTCATCCCAGCAGGATACTACGTACTTGATTCCCTTAGCTGATCTCACCCACAACTAAGAGTTGCTATGACCCAAAGTCGAAGACTTTAATAAACAAATCTGTATCACACAGAAAAGTCTATGGTAATAGATAAATCCGTCTCCCACGAATATACCTACGAGTTTTGTTCCGTCTTTTGATAAATCAAGGTGAACAAGAACCAATTGATAAACCGGACTTATATTCCCGAAGAACATCCTAGTATTATCAATCACCTCACAATAATCTTAACCGACGCAGCGAAAAAAGATATTGTGGAATCACAAATGATGAGACGATGTGTTTATGATTTCTTTTATATCTTGCCTATCGGAGATATCAATCTCAAGCCAATTATTACAATTGTACTCGTACGATAGAAACAGGAAGATCAGATCACACAACTACGAGAAAGTAGTATCGGTCTGGCTTCACAATCCCAATGAAGTCTTTAAGTCATTAACCTGGTTTAGAAGAAGAAACTAAAGGTTATAGGAGAATCGACTCTAGCTTAGCACAACTAGTATCACACAAAAGGTGCGGTATTAGGTTTCCAGTTGCTAGAGTTCTCCCTTATATAGTCTTTCAAATCAGGGTTTGCAATCAATGTTAGCTTGGTAACAAAGCATTCAATATTCACCGTTAGATGAAAACCTGATTTAGATTCAAGCTAATATCTTTCAACCGTTAGATCGAAAACTAGCTTGTTACACACAAATGAAATGCACGTTTCTAGGCTTGTGTAACCGTACCCAAACTTGTACATTTGTTGGTTCAACAACAGTCAACCAAATGGTTAGCCTATGATCATTTTCATCTCAACCATATTCTTCTTCACCGTAACTAGTTCAAGTGACTCAAATGAACTAGTTAGAGATTTGTTCAATTGCAAGGAAATCTTATGTAACTACACAAGACACAATTGAAGCAAAAACGATTTGATTCACTCGAATCGGTTCATGAACTATGTAGCCACAATTTACATTTGCATTCCTTAATTTATATAAGAATAAGTTCACAAACATCGTTTTTTAGATATAACCTACTCAAGTTCGCGGACTTAAGTTCCCGGACGGAGTTCACAAATTCCAGCAGAAAATCTCAGGTCGAGAACTTCAGCCAGTTCACAGACTTGGCTCACGCAACCATGACGGTTCTCTTGATCAACAAAGTTCGCAAACTTCGGTTCAAGGAATAAGGACTTATACATATATGTGTTTCCACAACAATGCTTATATCCTCCAATGGTTATATAATCTAAACTCTTATTTCAATCATTGGAACATTCTTAAAGGACGTTGATATTCTATAGTTGTTATTCACAAACAATTTTTCGTCAAAGTAAGCAATTTCCAAAGTGATTGAAACATGTCATGACTTTCGTCACTAGGTAAAGATGAACTTGGTTAAAGCGAAATCTTACCAACACATATTTCGAGAAATAGATAAGCGAGATAAACTCGGCTTGAAATAACAAATGTGTATAATCTAAGTCTATATAGCAAAACGACTTTTGTCTCAAGATAGGAGATAAATATACTTTTGAGTAATAGATAAGTTCAAGTCTCCACATACCTTTTAGTCGATGAAGATCCACCGGTTCCTTGAGTAGTCCTTCGTCTTGTATAATGATTGCCATGGAGTTCTTGAGCTCAACTACACTTTCTATCCTAGTCCGAGACCTTAGCTATAGTAGACTAGAAATCAAGACTTATAGTTTTGATCACTAACATTGACAAACATGCTTGAGATAGCAACGCATGCGAGTTCGACCGAGCAATGATCTAACACGTGTAACGTTAGAATTTATGCTTCCATGATGAAGGAAACGTTTACACCATTACTTGTTAGAGCATTGCTCGGTCGAACTCGCATGCGTTGCTATCTCAATCATGTTTGTCAATATTAGTGATCAAAACTATAAGTCTTGATTTCTAGTCTACTATAGCTAAGGTCTCAGACTAGGATAGAAAGTGTAGTTGAGCTCAAGAACTCCATGGAAATCATCATACAAGACGAAGGACTACTCAAGGATCCGGTATATCTTCATCGACTAAAAGGTATGTGGAGACTTGAACTTATCTATCACTCAGAAGTCTATTTATCTCCTATCTTGAGACAAAAGTCGTTTTGCTATAGAGACTTAGATTATACACATTTGCTATTTCGAGCCCAGTTTATCTCGTCTATCTATTTCTCGAAATATGTGTTGGTAAGCTTTCGCTTTATCCAAGTTCATATTTACCTAGTGACGAAAGTCATGACAAGTTTCAATCACTTTGAAAATTTCTTACTTTGACGAAAAATAGTTTGTGAATCACAACTATAGAATATCAACGTCCTCTAAGAATGTTCCAATGATTGAAATGAGAGTTTAGATTATATAACCATTGGAGGATATAATCATTGTTGTGAAAACACATATATGTATAAGTCCTTATGTTTTGAACCGAAGTTTGCGAACTTTGTTGATCAAGAGAACCGGCATGGTGGCGTGAGCCAAGTCCGCGAACTAGCGGAAGTTCTTGTCCCGAGAATTTCTGCTGGAGTTTGTGAACTCCGTCTGGGAACTTAAGTCCGCGAACTTGAGTAGGTTATATCTAAAAATGATGTTTGTGAACTTATTCTTATATAAACTAAGGAATGCAAATTGCAAACCGTGGCTATATAGTTCATGAACCGATTCGAGTGAATCAAATCGTTTTTGCTTCGATTGTGTCTTGTGTAGTTACATAAGATTTCCTTGTAATTGAACAACTCTCTATCTAGTTCATTTGAGTCACTTGAACTAGTTATGGTGAAGAAGAATATGGTTGATATGAAAGTGATCATATGGCTAACCATTTGGTTGACTATTGTTGAACCAACAAACGTACAAGTTTGGGTACGGTTACACAAGCCTAGAAACGTGCATGTCATTTGTATGTAACAAGCTAGTTTTCGATCTAACGGTTGAAAGATATTAGCTTGAATCTAATCAGGTTTCATCTAACGATGAATATTGAATGCTTTGTTAACAAGCTAACATTGATTGCAAACCCTGATTTGAAAGACTATATAAGGGAGAACTCTAGAAATTGGGAAACCTAATACCCACACCTTATGTGTGATACTAGTTGTCCTAAGCTAGAGTAGATTCTCCTTTAAACTTTTGTTTCTTCTTTTAAACCAGGTTAACAACTTAAAGACTTCATTGGGATTGTGAAGCTAGACCGATACTACTTTCTTGTAGTTGTGTGATCTGATCTTGTTGTTTATATCGTACAAGTACAATTGTAATAATTGGCTTGAGATTGATATCTTCGATAGGCAAGATATAAAAGAAATCACAAACACTTTGTCTCATCGTTTGTGATTCCGCAATATCTTTTTTCGCTGTGTTGATTAAGATTATTGTGAGGTGATTGATAATACTAGGCTATTCTTCGGGAATATAAGTCCGGTTTATCAATTGGTTCATGTTCACCTTGATTTATCAAAAGGCGGAACAAAACTTGTAGGTATATTCGTGGGAGACGGATTTATCTATTACCGTAGACTTTTCTGTGTGATACAGATTTATTTATTAAAGTCTTCGACTTTGGGTCGTAGCAACTCTTAGTTGTGGGTAAGATCAGCTAAGGGAATCAAGTACGTAGCATCCTGTTGAGATCAGAGACGTCGGAGCATAACTGTACCTTGGATCAGTGTGAGATTGATTGGGGTTCAACTACAGTCCAGACCGAAGTTAATTTGGAGTAGGCTAGTGTCTGTAGCGGCTTAATACAGTGTGTGTTCAATCAGGACTAGGTCCCGAGGTTTTTCTGCATTTGCTGTTTCCTTGTTAACAAAATTTCTGGTGTATGTGTTATTTCTATTCCGCATTATATTTTGTTATATAATTGAAATAATACAGGTTGTACGTTTGTATCGATCAATTGTGAAATCCAACCTTTGGTTGTTGATTCGAAATTGATTGATCCTTGGATATTGGTCTTTGGTACCATCCAAGTTTATTATCCTTGTATTTGATAAAGACTCGCAGATTTCTATTTGCTTGAGTAAGATCAAATCAAGAGAGAGATATTAACTCCTCGATATACTTTTCTCTAGATTGAGTCTGACTGTCTAGTTGATTCTCTAGAAAGTATATTGGAGTTAGTCCATACAGATTGCTAATTGAAATATTGGGTGTGGTTGTTATACCCCCGCTTTTTCATTACTAACCGCTCTTCTTCATGACACTTTCTTGTAACAGGCGTATTGCACGCCGCACGCTGTAAACCGCCAGACCAATACCCTGATGAGTATCCCCCAGTTTGTGACATTTTTGATGTCTCGAGTGTTTTCGTGGAAAACATGTAGCACTTTGCTACGTGTGGCAAGTCAAAGTCAAGGGACTTACCGCAGGAAAATAGCATGTAATGCTATTAGGATCGTTTTGGTTGGTCGCCTAAAACTTTCCACAGGTTTGTCAGTTCGGTGGTGAACTTCGATGGCTGAGATCGCATCTCATGAAGGAGGGTAGCCGTTAATTATGGCTACCTTGTGTTGGCGCCTGATAATGGCGCGGTGGTGTTTTGGTGTACACCAGTGGCAATGTGGCATGGATGGCATGGCTCGTGCATGCCAGTGGAACAATGATGCAAGTGGCGCCTGGCGTAGCCATGGCCACTAGATTTAGGCAGCTGGTCGCCTGAAACTTGCCACAAGTCTGTCAGTTCGGTGGGGAACTTGGATGGCTGATATTGCATCTCAAGAGGAAAGATAACCATTGATTATGGCCATATCATGTTGTATAACAAAGTGGCGCCATTGGCATAGTAGCGTCTGGGGTAGCGATGGCGTGGCGGCATGCCAGTGGCATAGCCGGGGCAACTGTTGTGGCTTATTGGTGTTAGACCCAAATATGACTTCGGCAACATTGCCCCTGTTACTAAGTTAATATTAAGAACTTATGAGAGTTACTGAACTCAGTTGGCATGGAAACTTTTGGCTAAATAAGGGTTTGGCGTATCGCAACCCTATTCAGCACGTGCGGCATGATGGTGGCGTGGCTAGCATAGTTAGCACATACCAGTGGCACGAAGTAGCGTCTGGCGTAGCCATGGCCGCTAGATTTTGGCACATTGGCGTGGCAACATTGGCCTTGTTGCCACATCAATCCCAATGCTCTGAGAAACATTACTTGGCTTGGTTGGCATAACAACTTTGCCTAAATTAGGGTTTGGTGCGTCAAAACCCTAATTAGCGCAAACGCGCGTGCGACATGTGGCATGTGGCTCATTGCACATCGATGTTTTGTGAAAATTGTGCCATAGTCACGCCAAAGGAATCATAGCAAGGCCGTCATATGGAAATGACCACAAGAGCAGGATTCCCACGGTGGCCATGTCATGGCGCCATAATTAGGGTTTCCTGGGTCTTGTGCGGTTCGTGGCATGTTGTGGGTCCCGAAGTGGCATGATTTGCACCACGACTGGAAATTAGGGTTAGTACTAACGCCACTAAAGCAAAGCCGTGTTTGGAATACCCTAATTGAATATGTTATGGCGTTTGGCCATAAGCAATGAGTGGGTTAGCACATTGGCGCGCTATTTATGGTAAGTTGCCACGTAGCGCGTTCGGCATGTTTGGCATGCCAATTAGCGTATTGGCGCGACTTTTGGAAAGTCAATTTGGAATTGTGACCATCTGGCGCAACTTTGCCTCTTTTAATACTATGGCAGGTTTAGAGCGGCCTGATTGGTCGATTAAAAGAGAGGTCGTCCAAACGCGGGCGTGGCCACACTTCTGGTGTGTGTGTGGAAATTTTAGAGTGACCTGATTGGTCGATGGAAAGGGGGGCCGGTAAGCAAGGGGGTGGCCACACTTCCAGTGCACCGTGGCGGATTTAAAGCGACCTGATTGGTCGATGGAAAGGGGGCCGGAAAGCAGCATGGGGCCGGCCTCATTCTAAATGCATGTGGCGCGTTTAGAGCGACCTGATTGGTCGATGGAAAGGGGGACGGCAAGCAAGGGCGTGGCCACACTTCCAGTGCACCGTGGCAGGTTTAAAGCGATCTAATTGGTCGACAAAGGAATAAGGGTCATTTGGGTAGCATGGGGCGTGGCCAAGTGGCGCCGGCTAGCCTATGGCATGGCCACGCTTCCCTCGTTGTTGCTCCTACTCCGCGGCTCTGTTTATTCTTTGCTTTCTGACTGATTATTTTGCGCAAAGGCCTTAACCTTGGTACTTGGAGGTCTGTGCTACTCTGCCGTCAGTGAACACAAATCCGTCATGCCATACCGATATTAAGGGTTCTGCCGGGGAACATAGCACAGGAAAAGTACTCAGTGAATCTTATATTAATAAGTAATACAGACACCGCGCCGAAATTTACAGAACATCTGGGATGGTTGTTACATGCGCCAGTCTGAATAAATTTCATGTAAATATATCGAACGACTCAATAAATATGCCAGTGGAGAGGTTAACACTCATGGCTCCGTTTCCTTGCAGAGTGACGTCACATCAGATGCAAGATTTTAAAATTTTAACCCTAAGCTAAAAACCACCATCAACAACTACTTAATCATAAGGTGGCGTCAACGTACCACCAATGCGTCAAGACCAATATGGGAGGTATACAATACCGGATCCCTGCCACGATCAGCCCTTTCGACCCAAAGGAATCATATATGGCAGACGCGGTCTTTTACGACAAACCAAAGGAAACGGATGAAGTGCCTGAAGTACGACTTACCCCGCTCCCTAAGTGGGGAGAGGAAAAAAAGTCGGAGCCAACTAAATCCGTGTTTAGCCCATCCAAGATGGTGTTCCCCACCGAAAAGAAAAGAAAACAAGTGGAGCAACCCGAATTCCAGCGCTTCTCTAAGCCGGATGGAGGGCACGTATACCGCTTGTAGCAATTAAATGAGGGAGTGCCCACAAATGCGCAGGATCGCACCGATACATCAACAAACGAAGTGGAAACTCTCTCTCTCTCTCTCTTTGAAGACACCGAATAGAGCTTAGCGGAACTACCCTACAACACCATTAATGCATAGACGCGACTCCGAGGGTTGCAGAAGAGCGAACGCCAGGGGACTTCACTATGGATGGAATGGAGGAAGTCAACATATGAACAGAAGAGGAAAAGCGCCCCATCATGATAAGCAAAAGCTTAGACGAAGAAGAGAGAGAGACATTGATCGCGCTACTCAAAGACTACAAGGATGTCTTCGCCTTCGATTAAGATGAGATGCCGGGGTTAGACAGCGATCTTGTGGCCCACAATCTCGGAGTGTCACCGGAATTCAAGCCAGTAAAGCAAAAAAGCAGGGATTTCCCTAGAGCCACAACTCTCACAATAAAGGAATAAGTAGAACGGTTGCTTAAGGCCAAGTTCATCAAGCCCATCCAGCACCCAACTTGGTTAGATAACATCGTCACCGTGGTAAAGAAGAATATGAAGATCAGGTGTTGCGTGGATTATAGGGACCTTAATCGAGCATGCCCGAAAGACGACTTCCCACTGCCCAACATTGATATGATGCTAGATGCGACGGGGGGTAAGAAACGATTCTCCTTCATGGATGGCTTCATTGGGTACAATCATAAGGATGGCTTCGTCGGACGCAAAGAAGACCGCCTTCCAAACTCCATATGGAAATTTCTACTATGTAGTGATGCCTTTCGGTCTAAAAAATGCTGGCGCCACATACCAACGCGCCATGACTTCCATATTTCATGACTTACTACACCAAACAGTAGAGGTATAGGTTGACGACATTGTGGTCAAAACGCAAGAAACCGAAGATCATGCCTCTCACTTGAAGACAACCTTTGAGAGATGTAGGAAGTTCAAACTCAAAATGAATCCCCTTAAATGTGCCTTCGGAGTAACATCTGGAAAGTTCTTAGGCTTCATGGTGACTAATGAAGGGATCCAAGTAGATCCGAGCAAAGTTAAGGAAATCACAACCATGGCACCCCCGGCGAACGCAAGAGAACTGCAAGCTTTCATTGGACGGATATAATACATACAACATTTCGTACCTGGTTTAGCGTAATTAATGACTGCGTTTCTTCCTTTACTAAAGAAAGACGTAGCCTTTATATGGTGAGAAGTGCAGCGCGCCGCATTCGAGAAACTGAAGCAGTGCCTCATCATCCCTAAGGTCCTCAGACCCCCGATAAGAGGAGTTCCCCTCTATCTCTATACAACATTTACCAGCTCAGCGATAGGCACGGTTCTCGCACAATACATGGGGGGAAGCGAGCTATCACCCATATATTATGTCAGCCGAGTCCTGCGAGACGCAAAATTGAGATACTCGCGCGTAAATCAAGCATGTCTGGCCGTCATATATGCAACACAGAAGCTACACCCTTGTCTCCTGACACACGAGACCATTGTGGTAGGGGCGGCGAATCTTATAGCCTACCTAGCCTCTAAACACGTCCTAACAGGAAGAACCGCTCGATAGTTGTTACAATTGTCAAAGTTCGAGCTCAAATATCAACGACAAAGCGCGGTGAGGGGACATGCAATAGCTGACCTGATAGCCATATTCCCAGGCGAAGGCGATGATGAGGTACACGAATACATACCTGGAGAAGTGGCAGCCGCAGACATCGACAAACCTTGGACTATGTTCTTTGACGGATCATCATATGGCACCGTTGGAGGAGCGGGAGTAGTGTTCGAAGCCCCACAAGGAGGCTTACTCTCATATTCATTAAAATTGGATTTCCCGTGCAGTAACAATGTTGCCGAGTATGAAGCTCTAATTATAGGACTCAGACTGGCAAAGGAGCTCAATTTAGCGAGTATAGAAGTAAAAGGCGACTCGAAACTAGTGACAAATCAAGTGAACGACGACTTCTACGTCAAAGAGCCGCACCTAGTGCCCTCTCGAGCGGAGGCTTAGAGCCTGATGAACCAGACAGGGTCAACATTAGACCATACGGGCAGAAGCGGAAACCGACGTGCAGATGTTTTAGCAACACTGGCGAGCAAGATGCAACTAAATGACGAAGAAGAGGGTACGGTCACGGTAAGGAGAAAAAAACTGCCCAACACCTGGAAAGAAGACCTAGCCTTTGAGGAAGCAGATGATTGAAGGCGAGTATATATTGAAGACTTGACTCGGATGGATGAAGACTGAGTAATACCTAACCAAGCCTTAAAACAATTTGTAATAATCCAAGGATCCTTGTACTATCGGGCTTCCGGAGGATCCCTCGTAAGGTGTGTAAATAAAAGAGAAGCGGAAAGAATACTCCAAGAATTGCACGCAGAGACATGCGGGCAAACTTTCGCCGTTCATCTTTACAGAAAACTTTAGAGGTTGGGAATATACTGTCCAAGCACGTCAGCGTAAGCAGCAACCCTCCAAGATGGTTGTGCAGACTGCCAGGCCCCACCACAGCCCGCAAAAGTTTGCACAGTTGAGGGAGCATTGGAGACAACCCTATATAGATTTCATCCAACATGGAAATCTACCCAACGAAAGACAGGTGGACCTAAAAATCCAAAAGAAAGGAGCGCGTTTCTTCATGCACGAGGGGGTCCTTTATCGCAGAAGCTACAGTAACGGAGTGTTGTGGTGCTTATCCGACCAAGAAGCGATGGAAGTAATGACTCGGTCCCATGATGTTGAGCATCAAGGAATAGGGAAATTTTTCTTACAACTCTACGAAAGAGGATTTTATTGGCCAACCATGGAAAGCAATACTGCAGAATACATCCGAAAATGCCTAAGCTGTCAGATGCATGGGACTCTGATTCGGGCGTCGCACACTCAGTCACACAGCATAGTAATGTTATGGCCATTCCATAGCTGGGGAATGGACCTTATAGGGCCCATCAACCCGATGTCTTCAAAACGCCACAAATACATAATAACAGCCACCGAGTATGCATAAAAATGGGTCGAGGCAATTCCCCTCAAAGACTACGCCGGAGCAACTGCGGCTGCATTCATCAAGGAACATATCATTTACAGGTTTTGCGCGCCCATGATAATTAGGGCGGACAATGCTAAGTCGTTCGTGAACAATGACGTAATAGATTTGCTTCTCCAATACAACACAAGGCTGCACACATAAACCCCCTACTACCCCCAGGGGAATGGGCAGGCAGAAGCAACGAATAAGACACTCATCCAGGTTTTAAGCAGAACAATGCACGATCATCACAAAGAATGGCACGAACAGTTACCACTCGCGTTATGGGCATATAAAATCTCGAAGCGCAGCTCTACAGGAGCATCACCTTATTCTCTAGTCTATGGAGAAGATGCGATACTGCCAACAGAAATAGCAATTCCGTCAGCAAGAGTGGGCTGCACAAAACCGACTCAACCCACCAACCCAACCCACACCCGCCTGAAATTACCCGCACCCGACCCAACCCACCTAGGAGGGGGTCGACTATGAGTCACAACATCAAAACCCATCGTATGGTGGGTCGGTTGTGGGTGACAGCTTCCCTTACCCGACCCAACCCACCCACCCACCTAAATATTTCTAAGTTAATTCTAACCCTTAGGTTACCTATCCTAAATGAACCACATCCGTTGAATTAATGATATATAATGCTTATAAATACTTTTTTGGCTGTAAGAGTCAGCTTATGATGTTAATTTTCTACACCTTTAAGTAAACACTCTTAAGTAACTTCTTATGATCTTAATTGTCTACACTTGACATGGGGTCAGCTTTTTGATAAAAGTTATTACATCCAATCTGTAAGAATCTTTTTTTTTGAAAGTTAAATAGATTAAAAGAGCAGAAAAAGTTCACAGAGAGTTACTCAATCTGTAAGAGTCTTAGTTATTTGTGTACATGTATGTTTAACAGTAAAATTGTTAGTCTGTAAATGTAATGTAATGTTCATTGTATTTTACTGTGGGTAACCCACCACCCACCCGATCCAACCCGTCGTAATGTGGGTCGGGTGAAAATCGACCCATTGTAATGTTGGGTTGGTTGCGGGTGACAACTTCTGTTACCCACCATCAGTGGGTTGGGTGGCGGGTGAAGCCAAAACCGACCCAATCCAACCCATGTGCACCCCTATCAATGGCTAGTCACACCATACCAGATGAAATAAGTCGTTTTACCCACTTAGATACGATAGAAGAAACAAGAGCACGAGCGGAATGGTTCACGGAACTTTACAGGAAGCGCACAGCTAATTATTACAACCAAAGCGTGAAAGAGAGAGCTTTCAAGGTAGACGATTTGGTCTTAAAAATTGCTCCTCATGTACAAAGGAATGCCAGCACAGGGAAGTTCGCTGCAAACTGGAAAGGCCTGTTCAAGATAAGAAAAGTGGCAGACAGTGAATACTATAAGCTTAGGCGAATGAGTGGAACTAAAGTCAAAACGCCTATCAATGGAAAATGGTTGAAAAAGTTATATGCATAAATCGGTCAATGTATAAGAACTTTCCCTGAATAATAAAAAGTAAGTTATCAACAACAGTGTGCAAATTCACAAAAGGCTAGGGGAATGCCAAAGCCCGGTCGGCTGACAAATCTACAAAAGGCCATGGGAATGCCAAAGGCGCCCAATCGGATGACAAATCTACAAAAGGCGACGGGAAAGCCAAAGGCGCCCGGTCGACTGACAAATCTACAAAAGGCCATGGGAATGCCAAAGGCGCCCAATCGGATGGCAAATCTACAAAAAGCCATTGGAATGCCAAACGCGCCCGGTCGGCTGAAAAATCTGCAAAAGGTCATGGGATTGCCAAAGGCGCCCAATAGGCTGACAAATCTACAAAAGGCTATGGGAATGCCAACAGGGAGTAGGCGCGTTCCATCCACCGCATCCTTCTTATAAAAATAAAAGGGGAGTAGGCGCGTTCCATCAACGCCCGCCCACCCCACCACATTTTCTGATAAAAAGAAAGGAGGAGTAGGCGCGTTCCATCAACGTCTATGATGAGTGCCAAATATTGTATATATTTATCCCTTTTTGTTGGCATTTAACTCATCTTTTGTGCAGTAATTCTACATTTTATCCCATATTCTGTATTTTCTTTGTTTTCAAGAATAAATATTTTTCTTACTTAATTTTGCATTTTTAGGTAATAAATAAAGTTTGGATGAATAGCAGAGCGGAAAAGAGCAGAAAAGTAGTGAAAATCCGGAAGAAATTACGCAAGGAAGACGCAAAGAATGGAGCGCACGTCCAAAAAGCTAGGAATGGGCTCAAGAAGGAAGAATTGTTCTTAAAGAAGATATGGGCTTGGCATACCCAAGGCCCAAAATCCTTACCCAAACCCATTTTCTATATCCATACCCGCCTCCATTCTCAGTCGTTAGATCGGATCCATCTCATCATCCAATGGTCGCTTCTTCATCGTTCATCAAAATCTGAAGTCCCTGCAAAACACCATAGTACCTAAATTCCAAGCCTTCAGATTAGATCACATTTAGATCCTACGGTCGCTTCTTTGCCTGCGCATCAAACCTCGATACTTCCGCTTAACACTTCAGCACCTAACCTCGATCTTCGCCGTTAACTTTGTTGTATTTCACAATCCAACGGTCGAAGTGATTCATCTCTCATACCACCGTTAGATCTACCAACCATCTTCACATCCAACGCGTCTCCTCGCTAGACATCAAAGTTTGATGAACCCGCTCAACACCTTAGCCATCGAACCCATCGACCTCAAGCCAAACACCCTCTTCTTCCCAAATCATTTTCTTTCCCCAAAACTTCTTCTCCACCACCATACCGCCTGCAACTCCACTGCCACCACCATCTCTTCCATCACCACCTCGAGCTTCACCATCTCCATTCTCTCGACCAAATCAGAGCCATCACCATCATCCAGCTCCCTAGTATTTCCCTTTCTTGTTCTTAGCATCAACCCTAGGTGCTACAGATAAGAAAGAGAAAAGCTAGGGCATCAGTAGACGCAATTGGGAGCAGTTCGAGCTGAGGAGGAGCAGAGGGAACATCAACAGGGCATGGGTCGAGCAGAATTCACACATGGGTGAGAGAATTTGATTTTCCCCAAATCAATTTAGGGTTTTCAAATTTTAGGGTTTCTCAAAATTAGGGATTTTGTTGTAAACTATAAGTAGGAACTGATGTAGGATGTTAAAGGGTGTTCTTGGTTAGCCGAGATACCCCCAAATTTGGGTTAATCACTGTTTAATTTTAGTTTTAATTTTCAATTTAATATTTAGGGTTCTTCAATTTCTGTTTATGTTTGTTCTTTGCTGTTTAATTCCATCTTTCAATTTTTGTTTCTCACATGCTAGTTAGTTTAATTTCCTGTTTAAAACTTGACGAAGCCCTAGCCCTGTTGTGTTGTTCCTGTTATTCATGTATTGTTCCTGTTGATCATGTTTAGTTCCATTGTAGTGTTAATTATGTTCTGAGTTCACTGCTGAGGCTCAGATGAAGCTGTAGTGCACTGTTAGATAGTGGAATGCTAGGTTAGAGCCTTAGTGCAGTGTGTTGATTGAGCAATGGGAAGAGATTGATGCTCATAGTGCCTGTGATTGATTGTTCTGTCAAAAGACAGTCAATGCTAGGGGCAAACTAGTGAGCAAATTAGTTTTCCTCCCATTCTAGATGTATGCATAGGATTTTCAACTCAACCTAGGATCACATTGTTTGGCTAGGATACAAGGGTGGATTCAAAGCCTAAGCTTAACCCACATTCTGTTTTCACAGTCACTTGCAACTTAACTGTTTTGTTACTTCTTCACACCCCTGCCCTTGGCTTAGGCCTTGGTTCCATTGTTCTTTGTTTAGTTTCATTGTTCTGTCACCTTCTCATAATACTTTGTACTGTTTGCTTTTGCCATTGTAAATTTGCATCCTTTTTCCACTGATGTTTGCTTCTTTCCCATGATCATTGTTAGTTTGTTGCACTGCCATTGTTAATCTCTTAGTTATTGTTCCCTATTCTTCCCTGTTCCTCATCTCTGTCTGTGTTCTCTTTTATTCTATTTCTTTTGCTATATTTTGCTCTTTTAGTTTCTCTGTTTTGCTCCCCTTTAGTCCATTGAAGCTCACTGTGGCCTAAGTGCATTGATCATTAAGAGCCCAGTCCAGTTCACTGTGGACTCATTCAAAAACCAAACTGATAGCTCTATCAAGCCCAGCTCACAGTTCACTTTCCAAAACCTAAGGCTCAGTTCACTTCATTATCAAACAAGCCTATAATCCAAAGGTACCCTAAGCCCAAAGCCCAAAAGGATTCATAGTTAACCAACAACAAATTAGAGCCCAAAATAGCTAGAGAACTCCAAACACACTCAGTCTCTGTGGATCGACCCGTACTTGCACGAGCTACAACTGACGACCGTGCACTTGCGGTATTACTGTAGGCCCGTTTTTATTGCGCTTAATTTATACACTCCTCCGGGCCCACCAGTCCACCCATCCCACCGCATCCTTCTTATAAAAAGAAAAGGGGAGTAGGCGCGTTCCGTCAACGCCCACCCATCCCACCGCATCCTTCTTATAAAAAGAAAGGGGGAGTAGGCGCGTTCCATTAACGCCCTCCCACCCCACCGCATTTTTCCGGTAAAAAGAAAGGGGGAGTAGGCGCGTTCCATCAATGCCCGCCTACCCCACCGCATTTTTCTGATAAAAAGAAAGGGGGAGTAGGCGCGTTCCATCAACGCCCACCCATCCCACCGAATCCTTCTTATAAAAAGAAAAGGGGAGTAGGAGCATTCCATGAACGCCTGCCATCCCACCACATCCTTCTTATAAAAACAAAAGGGGAGTAGGCGTGTTCCATCAATGCCCACCCACCCCACCGCGTTTTTCTGATAAAAAGAAAGGGGGAGTAGGAGCGTTCCATCAACGCCCATCCATCCTATTGCATCCTTCTTATAAAAAGAAAAAGGGAGTAGGAGCGTTCCATTAACGCCCGTCCATACCACCGCATCCTTCTTATAAAAAGAAAGGGGGAGTGATAGACGCATTTATGTGTCTAATTTGTCCTCAATGTTTCGTATTGTTAGTACTCGTTTTCGTCCTTATTATGGTGTTTTGTGTGTTTGTAGGTATTTTTTGGAAATAAATATTTTTGGAAATTTCGGCTCGAAAAGTTGCCCGGGGCACCCTTGGAGGACACGTGTTATTCGGACTCTCACCGTTGGTTAAGGGGCACCTCAATTACTAAGGGGCACCTTCTTTGCTATTCGGACCCCAGCTGTTGGATAAGGGACAACCCTTTCTTCTTCGTTTAAATTTTTTTTGGCGGGAAATTTTCATTTTGAAACTGTGGATTTTTCGATTGGAATTTGGAGGGGTTAGAGGTTAACTCAATCGTTGAAACTTCATGGGTAGACGTGATATGACAATAGAAAGCTGGTATGGGTGTTCGTTTGAATCAGAATTGGCTCAATCGTGTCATGGAGTGAAACAGGGAAGTCCGTGCATGGGAGAGTTATTTCACGGGATTGCATGAGTTTGAACGATTTCTCAGCATGTTTTGTTGACTCGACCAACAGTTTGGAGCGTTTCAGAGGTAAATAAGGTAGATTTAACAGCAGCAGACGTGTAGGAGAAGGATTTTTGAAAATAAAATATTCCGAGAATATTACCCTTCACTGCCGAATAAAGAGAGATTACTGTGAGTTATTACGGAGGATTTTCTTCTCCTGTTGAGTATAAATATCATCCTGGGGTAGCAGAGAAGGGGACGGAGAGTTTGGGAGAGAAATAGAGCACCACAGAGTCGAAACACCAAGTTGCAGAGAGACCTGCTGCTGCTGCCATTGAAGAACACGAAGAACGGACCATTCAAGACCGTCGTTTTCCAACAGTAACGACTCACAGCCGTGGGTCGTACATCAGAGGCAGACTTATTTGCTACAGCGTTTGCGACACAGAGCCGTGGGTTTTAGAGCAACAGTAACAGTGACACATCCTCTGTATCGTCTTTTTTTTGTAACAAATATAATTGTTACAAAACCCGGTTTTGAATTATTTCTCCATTTTTATCATTTGTAAACACCCTTTGAGCAATAATAATGATTTTTGAGCGTGTTTCCAACATGATGAGCGGCTAATTCTCCCACAACCAAGGCAATGAGGAAGCTATTTACGCATGAATAATTGGTAACTATTTTATTTTCTCTAATATTTAATTATAATTCACTCAATCACTGCTTTTGCAGAGTTTTAAATTGTTTGCGTAATTTTCCTAATCAGTTGTGATTCAATTAGATAGATTATGCTTTGTTTAGATAATCTATGCTTAAGGGATACAATTGATGTTTGAGAATTTGCTTGATTATTAGTGAGTTAAGATATAAAGGACTTAAAAGTTAATTAGATTTTTGGATTATTTACCATCATTAATTCATGTGTAATAGTGGAATCAGTGTCTTGGTTATTTTCTCATATCTTGAAGTCAATTTTGTAATAACTTTTCTTTACTTTTAAGTTTTGTAAGTCTAAAAATCCATTTCTTTCACAAGACTCAACGAACCTTATTACTACAACATTATTGAGTCACATCAGGGAGTAGGCGCGTTCCATCAACGTCTGCCATCCCACCACATCCTTCTGATAAAAAGAAGAGTAGGCGTGTTCTATTACCACCCACCCAACCCACTGCATCCTCAAAAAAAAGGGGGGTGGGTGGGGAAGGGGGAGACATGCACTACCACTAACCCATCCCAGTTGGCGACAAGCGACACTAAAAAAAAGGGGGGGGAAGAAAGAAAGAAGAGGAAAATAAAAGAACAATACCCAACTTAAAAGCAAAATTTTATTCACCCTTCGTTCAAAGCAAATGTATAAGAAGAACAACATCGGATCCACGAACGGTGCACTAAAATAAAGGGGAGGACACGCAATTTAATCGGCCATTAGTGCCCGATAAGAAGCAATATCCGCGTCCAAAGCCTCCACCATCAAACGCTCATCATCACAATGCGTGGTAGCCAAGAGAAGGTCCTGATCAGCTTCATTCACTAACTTGTTGATGTCCTAAATAATTTTACCCTCAGCTCCGGCCTCGCAAGCAAACGAGAGGGTATCCTCATGCTCATCGTACTCTTTGCCCGCCTTATCTTGACGAATTAACCTAAGCGTCCATAGCAAACTTACTTCCTCCCTTAGAACCAACAAACGAGCTAACTCATCCTCGAGGTAGGGATAAGGTACAAGCGAAGACACGGCCGCTAAGGTCAGAATATGCCCAAGAAGCGGTGAGGCTTCCTGGTCATAAATCCAGAGACGGCAATCAGAAATGGCGCGATCTATAGTAGCCATCATCATTAAAGAATCTGCGAATAATTGATTAGTTGTGTCACGAGCGGTAACAGCCTCGTCTAATGCACATTGGATCTTCAATGGCACACGACCTAATGATTCAGCTCGCTGAGCGGTTTGGTACGCCTCGTGTCGTTCCCTAAAACTCGCGTGCTTGGTATCTCTATTTTCCATTCTCTGCTCTCAAAGTGCTTCAATTTCAGTCTTCACGAGCAAAAGCCGCTTCAATTCATAACGTTTAAACATTGTCGAGACCAACATAAGAACAAACGCCAAGGATGACACGTATCTGTGATGCGAATTAGCCATGCAGGAAATATGTTGATCAAAAGAGGGGGAAAAGGAAGTTAAAAAGAAACTAATGATCAAACTAATAAAAGAGAGTTATATATAAAGGGAAATGACGTAATTTACGATGCAACAACCGTTCACATCCCTCCTTTGCATGATATGATACGTGTCGACCCATATTAATGATGATGTATGAAAGACGGTGCTCCATGGGTAGATCTAGGGCACCTCCAGAGGGGAAGGCAACCTTGAAATGAGCCCTGAAGACTTAGGAACTAAAGACCAAGAACAGCAGGGCAACATCCACGAAATAAAAGGGGTAAGGAGAGGATCGACAAGGAAGAAAAGTCTAGCAACAAGTAATGAATAATAGGAACATCAAAGAAAGTCCACAAAAGGCAAAACCCCAAAGAAGATGCACACACACAAAAAAAAAAAAAACTACAAAAACAACAAGCAAGGTAAGTCGTCCCAAAACGACATGCAACTTAGCCGACTATCAACGCGCGACAGTGGGCAATGTCCATATCCACGGCTTCCGCCATCAGACGCCCTTCATCGCACTGAATGTTGGCTTAATACAATTCCCAATTGTCTTCGCTTATTAACCTGTGGATATATTTCATGACCCTTCCTTTGCCTCCCGCACTACGAGCGAGCGCAAGAGTACCTTCATGTTCGTCACACTCTCCACGTGCCTTGTCTTGACGAATCCTCCTGAGAGTCCATAGTACCTCCACCTCTGTTCTTAGCACCAATAAACGCGCGAGTTCATCTTCAGGGTAGGACGAACTTACAAGTGCCGAAATAGCCGCTAGGGATAGAGCGTACCCGGGAAGCCACGGGGTCGCCTAGCCAGAAGTATGTGAACGACAATCAGCAACGGCACGCTCTATAGTCGCTATCATCACCGAAGACTCCATGAGAAGTTAATTAGCGCATACCGAGCAGTGATAGAGTCGTCCAAATCGTGCTAGACCGCGGATGTCACGTGCCCAGAGGGATCGGCCTTTTGAGCAGCTTGATACGCTTCATGACGCTCCGCGAACTGAGTGCGCATGGAATCCCTATTTGCTAGCCTATTCCCAAGAAGCGCCTCAACCTCGGATATCACCAGCAACAGGCGTGCCAATTCCATCTCCTTGAACATCGAAACTAGCGCAGGGATATGCATTAAGGTTAAAACGTGTCTGTGAAGGGAATGAGCCATCTGAGCAAGTTATCCGACAGAAAGAGACAAGAATGGAAACAAGGAGCTTGAAACCGATGATCGGATTGAAAGCACGATATTCTTATATAAGGAAAACGTCATCATAAATGATGTGGTAACCGCCCCGCTTCCAGCGACACGTGGTGATCGAAAATGTAAAGTAACTTGACTACCAGGTCATTTAACAATTGACCCAATAGTCAGGGGACTAATGTTGATACATGAAAAATAATACTCCTTAACGGGTTCAGGATGCCCCTAAGAGGGGAGGTAAGCCTAGCATGAGAAGTGGGGACTTGGGAACTAGGCCCAAGTCCAACGAGGAAATACCCATGAGACAAGAAGGACAAGGGAGGAATTAATGGATAAGTAAGGGATTATGTTAAGGAATGGCATTAGAGGTAATTAAGGAGGTTTAGGACATGTGTCATGATGTCATAAAAGGAGGGAATTTTGGGAAAGTCTATATAAGGAAAGACAAGGTACAATGGAAAGATAACTCTCTCTCTTACCATTCCCAGAAAGGTGAGGTCACTTGGCGGGACTATGACGAGTAGAACCAAAATAAAAACCACCCTTCAACAACTGCCACCTTCTTCCTCTTCACCATTCACGTAAGCAGCAGCATAGAGTCTTCTTCTTCAGTTCAATGATGATAAACCAAGGTATGATGATCGTGATGATGGCAGTAGTGAGCTCGAGATGATTATGGCGGGTGAGAATGAAGACTGGCGATCGAGATATTGATGGTGAAAATGAGTTCGAGCATGGTAGTAATGGTTTTTCTGTGATGGGATATTGGCATATAATAACGACGGCTTCTGTCATTAACGGCTATCGATAGATGCAAAGAGTGGAGCTGTTATGAACCTTTCACACAACAAGGGAGTACTTGATGGATGGCTGGAGTAGTGAGCAGTGATGAGAACTCGAGAACATGCAGTTGAATGACACTCGAATGGTAGGGATGGATAACTCGAGTTTGGCTTTGCTGTTGCGGTAGATGATGGCAATGATGGAGGGATTAGTGATGATGATATGTACCTAGCTGTTTTTCAATGGCTAGATAAATATGGAGCTCGACAGTTCAGGGAAGGTTGTTGTTAACGGTGATTGATAGAAGTATGATTGCAGACAGGGAAGTTGGTTGTTTTGGAATGGATGATGATCGGTGGTGTTGCTCGACTGCATGGAGGAGTCTGTGATGCTGGCATAAATTTGAGTTGTTGGTAATGATGTGAACAACAGAGAATGGAGCTGAGTTATGGTGAGAAGATACCGGAGGAGCAGATGATTGGCCGAGTTTACAAAACTAAGGGAGTTAGAAAACTCACGGATGGTCGAATGTCCGTGGCTCTCTTTGGTCGAATAAGAAAATCCAGGTAAAAATATTTTTCACGGCGACCAGAGTGTCTGTGATTTTGATTGGAGAAAAATAAAAACTCAGGGTAAATTACTTCTCATGGAGGTAAGAGTATCCGAGGAAACTACGAACAAAAATTGAAAATCCAGGGAGAAAGAATTTTCACGAAGACTCATGTGTTCGTGGGAATAAAAAGAATGGGATGTCAGTTCCACAGAACTGATAAGCCAAGAACAGTAACGGGATGGTCCTTTCCATCTTTGACCGCGAGCTCACTTGGCTGGCTAGCCATTTTCTTTACCCGACCAACACTTGGGTGTGCAGTTTTGTGGAATTTGGCGACGTTTTGGCAAGTGGCCATATGATTTCGACCGGGATTTGGTACACGCGCGCAACTACAATTTGGATACCTATATAAAGATATTTATTAATCTTGAATAAAGTTTTGGAGAGAAGAACATAGGGAAGAAAAGTTAGGGTTTTGGGAGCTATTTCCATCACCGTAACTATTTCTTTACCATTTTATCATATGAAACTCATGGGTTTTGTTAGTACCATGAGTAGCTAAACTTCTTAGTGATCGGGGATGAATTCTAGTTCTAATACATGATTTGATTCAGCATATACATCTATTTTAATTCTTCACATGATTATTGATTGTTTTTACTATAATAATTTTATGATTGATTGATAAATTGTTTAGGTGGCCAACTAAGTCAATTTATTAATAAATCTAATGCTAGTAATGAGTTAGAATATCCGTAATTGTTGAATAACTCTTACACAAGTAGAATTTGTGAAACCTTGCAGAGGGATTTGTGGAACAATCGCAAGTAAAAACAACCCTAGTAAGTGGACTGAGCGTACTGAGTTTAACTGCTAGGATCAAACCTAAGTTCATAAACCTTAAGGCATTCGACTGAATTACATCTTGTAAGCGTACCTCAAGGTGGTTCAGACGGATAGAATTTGGAGACTAAGCGTACATCTTTTCCATTGATATAAGGAATTTTGGGGATAGCTAAGCGTACCTGCTTTCCTACGGTTGGTTATTGAAAAAGCGGGGGTACAACAACCAAACTCAATATTTCGTTCGGCAATCTGAATAGACAAACTCCAATATACTTTCAAGAGAATCAACTAGACATTCAGACTCGATCTAGAGAAAAGTATATCAAAGAGTTTATATCTCAATCTCTCAATTGAATCTGCAATCAAACAAATAGGAATTTGCGAGCCCGATTGAATATAAGAGAAATAACTTGAACGGTACCAAAGACCAATGTTCAAGGATCAATCAATTTCAATCAACAACCAAAGGTTGGATTTACCAATTAATCGACTCAACGCACAACCTGTGATATTTCAATTATATAACAAAATATAATGCGGAAAAGAAATAACACAGACACCAGAAGTTTGTTAACGAGGAAACCGCAAATGCAGAAAAACCTCGGGACCTAGTCCATCTTTGAACACCACACTGTATTAAGCCGCTACATACTCTAGCCTAATACCAATTAACTTCGGACTGGACTGTAGTTGAACCCTAATCAATCTCACACTGATCCAAGGTACAATTGCGTTCCTTACGTCTCTGATCCCAACAGGATTCTACGCACTTGATTCCCTTAGCTGATCTCACCCACAACCAAGAGTTGCTACGACCCAAAGTCGAAGACTTGATAAACAAATCTGTCTCACACAAAAAATTCTATTGGAATAGATAAATCTGTCTCCCACAGAAATACCTACGAGTTTTATTCCGTCTTTTGATAAAATAAGGTGCACAGGAACCAATTGATAAACCAGACTTATATTCCCGAAGAACAGCCTAGTATTATCAATCACCTCACAATAATCTTAATCGTATGGTAGCGAAACAAGATATTGTGGAATCACAAATGATGAGACAAAGATGTTTGTGACTACTTTTAATCTTACCTGTCGGAGATAAATCTCAAGAAAATCTTAGCAAAGATAATAGTCAATCACGATAGTAAAAGTAAGATCAGAACACGCAACTACAGAGAAAATAGTTGGGTCTGGCTTCACAATCCCAACGAAGTCTTCAAGTCGTTAACCTATAAGGTTTCGTGAAAAACCTAAGGTTAAAGGAGAATCGACTCTAATCGCTACTACTATCACACAGAAGGTGTGGGGATAAGGTTTCCCAGTTGCTAGAGTTCTCCTTTATATAGTTCTCAAATCAGGGTTTGCAATCTAAGTTACCTTGGTAACGAAGCATTCAATATTCACCGTTAGATGAAAACCTGATTAGATTCAAGTTAATATCTTTCAACCGTTAGATCGAACTTAGCTTGTTATACACAAATGAAATGTACCTTCATTTAGGTTTAAATAACCGTACCTAAACGTGTACACTAGGTTGGCTCAACAGTAGTTAACCGAGGTAAGCTATATGAACACTCTCATATCAACCTTATTCATCTTAACCATAACTAGTTCAAATGACTCAAATGAAACTAGTTAAAGAATTGTTCAATTGTTATATTCTCATAGAAGTATACAAGAACACAATTGAAGCAAAATCGGTTTGATTAACTCGAATCAATTCATGAACATTATAGCCACGGTTTGAAAAGAATGCATTCCTTATTATATAAATGTATTTTTTCATGTCACGACCGATTTTAGAACTTTAACCACTCAAGTATGCAAACGGGTACGCATACTTTAGTAGCCGGTCTGAGTTTGGGTTCGCTAGTATGCAAACGAGTACGCATACTTCCAAACACCGCAGAAATTCCCGAACCCAAACCCTTTGCCAGTACGCGTACGAGTATGTGTACTTAGGTACCCGGAATTCCACAACTAACAGGTATGCATACTATAGTTCCGGTCATGGATCACATATATGCAAGCACGTATACTGTGTTCATAATCCAATGATGGTTAAGTGTTCTAAACTCTATTTCAATCATTAAAACTTTCTTAGAGGATGACAATAGCCATTTTCACACACTATTAGCATCAAAGCAATTTTCAAGTTATTGAAATAATCATAACGAAACATTCCAAATCTACACAAAATGATTGTATCACACAAACCATGTAAGATGTTAAAAGAAGGATTTCTTTGGACATTAACAAATCACATGAAACATGAATTTGTATCCAAAAATCACAATTGAATTAACCACAAGGAAAATGATCAGTTCAATTGGCCATGCTCAACATAAGAGAACTTACGAAGCAACACAGTACATACACAAAGATGTGGATCAGGGAAAAACCAATACTGCGGAATAATCAAAGATTCATTCTATTTTTCATCACTATTTGCACAATGACATATAATAGACGTAATCTTTGTAAACAAAAGTTCATCCTATCTTCCATCAATATTTGCATAATGACATAATAGGCTTAACTTTTGTAGTCAAAAGTTCATTCTATCTTTTATTAATACTTTCATACCGACATATAATAGAGTTAACTTTTAAACAAATATGGGACAATCAAGGTTCACGGACATAAACAACATATCCCATAACAATTTGCAATAAATAAAATCATAAAGATTAATACTGCAAAAATCATCTTCCAACTGGCAACCCGGTCACCTCTGATAAGGGCTACCCAACTGGCAACCCCTTAACCTAAGTTGGATGTCTTTAATACTCCTCCAAATAGGGTTGCCCCCTTAACCTTGGCTCGGCTCCTAATTGTGTTTGCCTCTGAAATGACTATTTTTCCCTTGTTGCTCAATTTGGATGATTTCTTCTCCTTTTTCTCCATATAACTCCAAAGTAGCTATAAACGATAGATAATAAATATGGTGTATTCTACACCTATCGTTACATACAAATGAAACATACCTATATTTAGATATGGATGAACCATACCTAAACGTGTATACTTGTTGGCTCAATAATAGTTTACCGAAGTTAGTCATATTGACACTTTTTGGTTTAGCCATATTCATCTAACACTTCTGGATCAAATATGAAGATCAATCAATCATGATAGATAATAAAATGAATCTAATTGTGCTTCAGTAGAGTTGTTCAATTATTTACCATCTCATAGAAATATTTATGAACAAATTGAATCGAAATCGGTTTGATTCATGATCGTACAAAGTACTTATACAAGAATCAATTCATGAACATTAAGCCATGGTTTGCAAAGTTAATTTGCATTCCTTATATCATAAATTTTTTAGTTCACGAGTATGAAAATCATACATTACCGATTTTAGAAATTGACCACTGTGTTTGCAAACTGGTACGCGCACAGCAGCTCCGGACCTTGGCCTTGTCCAGCCGTTCGCAAACCCGGTTCGCGAACAAACGTTATGGACCCTAACTCAGGTAAACCCGTTCGCATACTAGGTACGCAAATAAGAATTCGGGAGTTTCAGGTAAATCCGTTCGCATACTAGGTACGCAAACCAGAGTTCCGGACCTGAATCATCACAATAAAGTTCGCATACTGAGTATACATACTAAAGCAAGATAACAATAGTTTTTCTTAATCGGAAACAATTGAATCACACACACATCCATACACAAATAATGGAAAAAAACATTAATTGTACCGAAATTTTGTTATGAAAAAGCAATAAATATATGCAATAAAATCAGGCTTTTCTTAAACAGGAAAACGATTAACTAACAAATTCGTTACCTCAAGTTTCGCATCCTCTTCACCCCAGAAAGATATATCATTAAGCGCCAGTTCAAGATAGAACTCTCCCCCGTTGTGTTGTTATCCTCTCGCAAGAAAAAAAAACAACAACAAAAACCAACCTTTACCAAAGAAAGGTTGAAAACCGGTTTTAACTAATGCAATGCAAAAGTTGAAACCCCGAAACACATATGCTTTTATGCTAAACCTAATGATTCAACATATTGTGACTTTTTCACATATTTGTTTCAATCAGAACCCCTTATGATCCTTTGATAAAGCCTACCAACATGGGCTAGAACTTAATCCTTCTAAACCAAAAGTCACCCAAACCATAAGGGTTCACACCATATGAGATCGAATATTAAGGTTATGAAAACCGAAAAAAAACATCTCATAAATCAATTTGCAATACACCATAAATATTCAACAAAGAATCAAGTAATGCGATTACCTTTATCTTGTAAGGAATTGAATTGCGAAACCAACGCTAAAAGAATGAGGTCATTCTGAGTTCGGACGAAGAAGTTATGGGCAAAACAGTTTTACACTCCTTCATATGGACCTATCACTAGGATCGGTTACAAAATCACCGGTAGTCACTAGGACCGGTTACTAGGATCGGTTACAAGAGTTAATTGTGACGTAGCACAACACTAAAATATTTTTGACATAACTTTTTCATACGATGTCTGAATTCGGTGTTTTTTGGCTCGTTTTAACCGTAAAACAAGAGGTACACATATATGATCAGTAGATATTAACATCATAAACTCAAAATTACCGTTTCTATCAAACTCTCAAATATATATAGATAAAGTATGAGTATAGAAGAAAATAAATCTCCCTAAAGATGTTAATTAGTCATATAATAACCGAGAGATCATGTGCTCAGTTTTCATGTGTTTCCTCACCTTTCAAAATATTGAGCACAAGGTGAGAATGCACATTCTAACATAACTAGGTTGTATTTATTTGAGCCTTGTCTTCTTTGTCACTAGGGACTAAGACAGAATCACTCTTGACCTCTATATTGATTTGTTTTCTCTTGTTCCATCTCTTGTTTTTCTTCTTTGATTTATGATGAAGAGTGTCATTATAGCAACGTTTACTAGTACAAAAGATTTCAGACATGATGTATTTCTTTAGTCTTTCAAGAAAACTCTTATAATTATTGTCACCAATAATTAACATCTGAGAGTCATTCTTGTGACTAATTGTACATGGGGAAAACCCCGATTCGCTGGTTTTTTAGGGAATGGAGAGACGACCGTATGACAGAGGCTCCTTCAACCGAGCGAACTGCCTAACCTCAAACAGATGCACTGCACGGGAATGCTTTGAGTTCGAGAGATCAATCTGTAGGACTCCGGCCTAAACCAAGTCAATGGTCGTTCCAGAGTCAATGCGGTCACAAAGAGGGAAGAGGGTTGATCTGTAGGAGAGAAGCTGAGAATTGTGTGAGATCAATGATTGTGAATGTGATGTGGGTTTCTGCAAGTTTTTTGTGAACTGTTGAGTTCGAATAAGTTCTGGTCGATTGATGGAATTCTTGAGAGTGATTACTCGAAAAATCGTCTTATTTCAATCATGGATTCAAAGACTTATTTATATTGCCAGAATAGTAGACACTTTGATCTCCAATAAGTGTGACGGTTGCTCGACTGAAAGAGTGGGAAAGTGGGAAATTGGTTTCATCAGTTCCTCGTACGTGAGAGGGTTGGTTGATTGTCCACCCACTACTTTGCTAACTCCCTCAACCGCTTGCACGACTTACTCATATTTCTCATCGTAGATGAACACACATGTTGTAGGCCTCCAGACCAAAACCCTAATTAATATCCACCATGTGACGTGATTGATGTCTCACGAACATGGAGTCTGCAAAAGCAGACGTGTATTTGATTAGTCAGTCGTTTGTCACTTCCAAGTACTCCAATGATCCCAAAGGTTATAAGTTTAGCATCATCGTTGTTGAAAATCCGTAACTATAACAATGAGAAAACCAGAGTTCTCAATTATTGTTATACAGAGTCATAGTATCATTATACAGTGTCAAAGCTCAATTGTATCGCAACTTCAACAACAATACTATGGTGATATGTAGCACTCCCCCTTAGTCAATACTCCATCTCACATGGAAACCACTCCCCCTTACATAATGATCCGAAAACCATATGTATTTGTAGTGTGAACTACATATTAATTCTCCCCCTTTTTGTCAATAAAATTGGCAAAGGTACAAGAACGGGATCCTAATGAAATTTCCGAAAGAGACATTTCTTGACCAAAACAAGGCAAAAATATATCATCTTATTTAGATGAAATCATAAAGCCGAAGCTAAATGCATTCATCAAGGAGTTTATAAAGATATAAGATAACCCCTATAATATTCCACAGCCGCACTCCCCACAAAGATTTGGCAATTAAGCACAAGTTCAATTAAGAACTCTCCCCCATAAAATGTCATTCCCGAAAGAACAACACGAGCGACCTTAATTTCGAAGGAAAAGAAGTATTTCTTTGGGCATAACAAATCACATACAAGTATGAATTGGAATCCAAAATATTCAATTAAACTAACCACAAGAGAACCCATGATTAATTTAATCGAAAAATGCTCAAACATAAGTGAACTTATGGAGACTCAAAAATATACAATTAGATTAATCACAAGAGAACCCATAATTAATCTAATTGAAATACTCAACCAAACTAGTCACAAAAGTAATCAATTTAACCGGTCATGCTCATCATAAGAAAACTTACGGAGCAACAACTAAACAATCAAACAAGATGATTAATTTAGTTGAATATGCTCAACATAAAGTACCTCACGGAACAACAACATAACTAATCATAAAAAATAATCAACTTGGTCGTTTAATGCTCAACATAAGGCACTTTACGGAGCCTCACAGTAATACATATGATATGGATCAGGGAAGATCAATACTGCGGAATACACAAGGATTCATTATATTTTCCATCACTATTCGCATAACGACATTCAATAGACATAATCCTTGCAAACAAAAGATTTTAACCTATCTTTCATCAATAATTGACATAATAGGCTGAACTTTTGTATTTGTCAAAAGTCTATTCATTCTTTTATCAATACATGCATATAGACATACGAAAGACTTTACTTTTGACAAGGTATGAGACAGTCAAAGTTCACGGACGTAAACACACATATCCCATAAAAAATTTTCAATATATAAAACCATAAAGATTAATACTGCAAAAATCGTCTTCCAAACAAATTTAGAATTTAAACCAATAAATCTAAAAACATGAAGATGAAAACGTTGGACATAGCTATGTGTAATCACAATAATGGCTATTCTAAACTCTAGTTATTCTTCTAACAAAACAAGAAAATAGAAGATTTACTAGGCAATAAGACCTTTGAATTGTTCTGAACATGAATCAAATCCTTGACAGAATCATCAATCCAGGAGTGGTGATCCTTTCTTTCAAGCATCTTCTTTAGAACTAGCTCTTGAATTGACTCACGTGCTTGAGCGTCTTCCTTCATATAAAGGTGCACAATCTCTTGAGCTTTTGCAGAGTTCTCCATACAATTTTTTTGTTAGGGATGGAAAAACACACTACAGAGAAATATATATGTGTATGTAAACAGGAGAAGGAAACTCTTGTTTTTGGAAACCCTAAGAACTCTCAAGAGGAGAACGTGGACGTTTGTGGACCGTTAGCACACAAAAAACAACAAAAAAAACTCAAACTGAAATAATATACAACATATTTGAGTGTTTCTCAATAAATTTCCTTGCACCTCTCAAGTTAGAAACAAGGAAAAGAGTACCTGGAGTCAGGTGGTAGAGTGGAAATTAATCCCACTGTGTTCATCGAGAAAGGAGTTGTATATATCATCTGACAGTTTGATCTTCGTGTTCTTCGCCTTTCTTCGGTTGTCTTTCATCCCAGAAGAGTAAGACACGGTGTGTTTATCATATCCGTTAGAAGGCTTTTTCTGAGGACTATGTCTAGGACCTCTTGCAACTGGTTCAAGAGGATCAGGATAGAGAGGGATCCATCTTCTAGACTTAGATTTACCAGAAACAGTCTTATAAACACAGGGAATGCTTTTATCGGCAACACAAGAATTTATACCACTAGAATGCATTTGAGATATGTGATGATTTCTAGGAAAGAGATCATATTTATAAGGCTTCTGGTTTTCTGTGGGCGTGCGATTCACTGCAGCAGTCGACCGACTATTTGTTCCATTGACAGTGGAAAGAAGCAAATTATGAAGTTTAGAAATTTGTTTCCTCCTGGCAAAACAATGGATAGCATAGTGATTATTTTCCCATATAAAGTACAGGTTCGTGGAGGAGAAGCAATAAACGACACATGTTTTATCTTCATAGTTGTATGAGAAGATTGCAAGTTATGTAAACCTTTCTTGACACAACCTTCTTCTGGAAGATCCTTCATGTACTGCAATCCATGAGAATTAGTTTGTACAGAAGAATTTCTCCATAAATACAGAGTTTTCTTTTTCAAAGGATCTGCACTGTTCATCGGCTAGAGTAAGAGATGCTTTTAGTTTCTCTTTTTCGACACGAAGCCTGTAAAGCTCTGATGAATGCGTCTCGATCAAACGTTCCTCTCTAATTGAATCTTCCTTAAAAATATCCTCAATAACACTAATCTTTTCACGTTGTAGAGTAGTTTCTTAGAGAAGTTTTTCAATATTCTTAGAGAAGGACTCAATGATGCTATAGAGTTCATTTTCTCGATCAAGAGACTTTACAAATTCACCAATAAGCTGATCATGATCCTGAAAATCAATAATCTCAGCAGAGTTTTTTGAGATTCTGGTGAGCTTCATTTCAGCTTTTCCCATAGTGCCCAATGTCTCATCAAAGAGAGATATGTCATCACGAGATGAGCCAATCTTCTTACCTCGGGATTCGGAAGAATCATCTAAGGAGTAATCCTTTGAGATATTCCCAAGACTTTTGGCATAGTCAAAAGCTTTAGAAGACATCTTGGTATGCGTATATGTCAGAGATTCTGTCCTCAGACTCAGATTGCCGCAAACACAGACTTGTAAGGTCTTTTAAACGTGTTTGTCTGCTCTGATACCAATTGAAAAAGCGGGGGTACAACAACCACACCCAATATTTCGCTTAGCAATCTGTATGGAAAAACTCCAATATACTTTCTAGAGAATCAACTAGACAGTCAGACTCAATCTAGATTGAAAAGTATATCAAAGAGTTTATATCTCAATCTCTAGATTTGATATATACTCAAGCAAATAGAAAGTTGCGAGTCTTTATCAAATACTAGAGAGATAACTTGGATGGTACCAAAGACCAATATCCAAGTGTCAATCAATTTAAATCAACAACCAAAAGGTCGGATATTCTAATTGATTGAACAACGCACAACCTATGATATTTCAATAATATAACAAAATATAATGTGTAAAAGAAATAACACAGACATCAGAATTTTTTTAACAAGGAAACCGCAAATGCAGAAAAACCTCGGGACCTAGTCCAGATTGAACACACACTGTATTAAACCGCTACAGACACTAGCCTACTCCAAATTAACTTCGGTCTGGACTGTAGTTGAACCCCAATCACTCTCACACTGATCCAAGGTACAGTTATGCTCCTACATCTCTGATCCCAGCAGGATACTACGTACTTGATTCCCTTAGCTGATCTCACCCACAACTAAGAGTTGCTACGACCCAAATTCGAAGACTTTAATAAACAAATTTGTATCACACAGAAAAGTCTAAGTCGGTAATAGATAAATCCATCTCCCACGAATATACCTACGAGTTTTGTTCCGTCTTTTGATAAATCAAGGTGAACAAGAACCAATTGATAAACCAGACTTATATTCCCGAAAAACAGCCTAGTATTATCAATCACCTCACAATAATCTTAATCGACGCAGCGAAAAAATATACTGTGGAATCACAAACAATGAGACGAAGTGTTTGTGATTACTTTTATATCTTGCATATTGGATATATCAATTCATTAGACGGCGGGTCTAGGTTTTGTTTAGTAGAGCATGATAGTCGAATGCTCTATGATTCATGAATTGAACATGTCTCTGGGACGTGGTTCTTTAAATGAATGATGTGGATAATCTGAGCAAACATAGCTCCAACAATTGATTGATAAATTACTGAATATTAGTATATGAATCGAGCGACTGAGCAAGTATTGCTCGTTCGATGAATTATTGAATATTGATAGTTGGTTCGATATTCGAGCAGATGAGCAAGTATTTCTCATTCAGTGAATTGATGAGTATTTATAGTTGGATCAATATTCGAGCGATTGAGAAAGTATTGCTCATTTGAATTGTTGGTTGCATAACCAAATACAATATTAATTTAAAATATTAGTAGTTGGACCAAATATTATATAATTAATCTGTATGTCGATTGCTGGACCAACATAAAGTTATTAGTGCTTGAACTTGCTCAGAATTATGATTTGTGGAGGGTTTGTTCGAAACCCTAATTTTTGATCAACTGTTTGTCAATTGATGAATTACTGAAAATAGGTCACTGAGTAAAGGAGGGACCGACCACATGGGATGATGAACGAACATGTAGTGCCCAAGTGCTCGAGTGAGCGTGCTCCAGAGTTCTTTGTTGACCCGTTGATAAAAGAACGATCAAGCGTTGGTTTAATCATTTATTAGAATAACGCTCGTGTGAGCCTTAGGGAATAAAACCTAGCTATGGAAAGATGAGAGACCGACCAAGAGATCATGGGACCGGCCCTTGGTGGTTGTGGGACCAGCTGATGGTCGATTGAGCGAGTCCCAGTCGATTGAAAGAGTTTTGACCCGATATGAGCAATTGATAGCAAATTAGGTCAGAATTATGAATATGTGCAGGACCGGCTTATTGCAAGCCTTAGGGCCGGCCTTGGTCGGCCAAGGCAGCATGCCCGTGTCACCATGGTGTCCATGTCTCAGTTGTGAGAGTCTTGGTATTTTCTGACGAGCGATTGAGCAGAATTTTGGATTTTCAGAAGAGTTTGATCTCGACTGAAATTCTCAATTTTGCTCGAATGAGCAAGAAGAACTTTTCTCATGCGAAAAATAATTTGAGAATATTAAAATAATGATATTTTAATTTTTGACGTGGGAAGCCTAGTCGGTCGAGTGACCGTTTTACTTTTTGGCTTTTTCCATGGTTTGAGCAATATTTGAGAAAATATTGAAAAACTAGGAAATAATAATATGAGATAATAAGGAATTGTGAGGTGTGGGATCGGCCACGGCTAGGGCATGGCCGGCTAGGTGGCCCGGTCCCGTAACACCCTTCCCTATTTTGTTTGATAAAAGTATGGAAAGAGTTTCTGTCAAATGAGGGAGTTTTCTCAAATGAGGGAATCTCCGTGAGATGAGGGAAGAAATAAAATATTAGCGCCTCTAATTTATTTATTAATTATTATTTTATTTCTATGAGTTGCTCGTTCTTTCATACTTTGACCGTTCGTTCGTGTGTTTGGGCGCTCGTTCGTGCCTCATTGTCGAGTACACTTGCACCATTTTCTCAGGACTTACTCGATGACGGTCAAACGCCCGATTGTGGAGTATTTATTACTAATTCATGAAATTCAGCTGGGAATGATTCATGAAACAGAGTAATAAAATGAGTTGAGCATCCATTACTAATCCATAAAATTCCATTACTAATCTATGGAATCAGCCGGGGATAGCCATAGAACGGAGTAATAAGATAAAATAGATTATTTTCTAGGAATTCAGTCGGTGAATGTCACGGTAGAATTAATCTATTGTAGAATCGAGATATGAGATAGTTGAAGTATCATACTCGTTCTGAAAGGCGCATAGTCTGGGAACAACGTGCAGCGTTGTTGACGTCATGAAGGCGTTTATCCCCCTCAACAAACAATTATGTAGGAGAGCCTCCTGAATCTATACACGGTCTCTCTAGGAACAACGAGTGTCGCCGACGTCCCGAAGGCGTTAAGCCCTCTCAACAAACAATTATGTAGGAGGACCACCCAATCGTTCTTCTATGTAGAGGGGGGTCTCTCTATGTAGTCAAGGAACAACGAGTATCGCCGACGTCCTAAAGGCGTTAAGCCCTCTCAACAAACAATTATGTAAGAGGACCGCCTAATCGTTCTTCTACATAGAGGGCACGGTGAAATGCGTAGCATCTAACGCTCAGCTAGTGGGAGGGCTTTCAAGAAACATATTCATCGTGGCTCCGAGAGGTACTCGATCAGAGATCGTGAAACGGTTCACGGATCGTAAAACATGAATCGTCACATGCGTTCCTAAAGCCTGGTCAGAAACATGCAGTATCATGATTTTACGATTTTAGCCTTTGTGGAAAATCCAACATCAACATTAAGTCCTCTGCTTAGTGGGGGACAGTCATGTTAGACAGTAAGCATTAGATGGTGATTTTCTGGTTAAATGAGATAAGTAATCGGACTTAGTCGTACAAAAGCATTTTCAGAATCCTCGATTTGCTCCAATGATGTCATGTACGAGCAAACCATAGGTAAGGACACTGACAGTATGATAGAGTGTCGTCCCATGGTCACGGAGAGACGAGACACTGCTGATTTGGACGGTCAGACATTCAGTTTTGGTCGGTTTAGCGTTTGTGGGCCCAGGCCCAAAAAAGGAAATCCATGTTTTATTAGGTTTTTGGAAATAAAATTGATATAAAAGGGAAGAGACTCTAACTTTTATTTTATTTTTCCTAAGCTGACCGACGAACTTCTCTTCACCTCCCTCACGTCCGCGAGAATCAAAGAAGCTGTCGGAGCTCCCGCCACCGACGACTGTTGACCCGCCGCCGGCCGAATTCCGGCGACTGCACCGACCAGGTAAAATTTTTTTTATTTTTTATTTTTGTTGTTTAATTTTTTTCATGAGTTGTTCAAAACAAAATTTCATGCATGTATGTATACGTAGGGTTTCATGGAAATTTGTTTTAGCAAACAAACGTTAGTCCATCCGTCGGTTTAGGGAACAAACGATAATCCCCAATTATGATAGGAACATGTATATATTTTTGAAATAGACCTGCGTCCAGTGATAAAATTTTGCTTATGAATTTTCATAAAAATCAAAAAAAAAAAAATTCAAAGCATGAGTTTTCACACAAATATTTTTTAGGAACGTACGCTCGTTCACTAGTGAGAGTAATAAATAATGATCCCTAGAAATAAAGAGATTTTGAAATAGACCAACGTCTAATAATAAAATTTTGTTTTTGATCTTCTATGGAAACAAAATTTACTGTGGAATATGTGGACCTTTTCAAAAAAAATAAAAAATAGAAAAAGACCAATTTGCGAACAAACGTTCGTCTGAGCGAAAATAATAATAAAAAATTGAATGGCTTACGTGAGTTATTAACTCACGGAATTTATTTTTATTTTTTTAAAAAATACGTGACTTATTCACATTTATTTTATTTTATGACTCAAAATTTATGCAGCATCAAATTTTGACTTTCAGCAATTGTTAGAGGTAAACAATTTTTGTTTGTATGGATCTCGTGATTTTATAGTGTGTACACACGGTAGAAAATCAGCGAATGTTCACATGAAGATATTATGTGAGTTATTCATAATTTTGTGAAAAGTCAAGTGTCGACTTTTAAATAATGAGTGTTGCTCGTCTTTGCAGGTTTGAAGGAGCGAGCAAGATTTTCGAAGTTTTACGTTATTATCACTATGTTCGTGAAATCGTAAATAGGTAAGAGTTGAGGATTACCATTTTTGTAGACGCTGATGTGAACATCCTAATTATTCTGCTGTACTTTATTTCCATTGTATTGATGAAATTTGTTGTATGGATATCACAACAATTTTCCAAAGATGACTGATTCCCATGGTGACGCCTCCAGAGACGATGATGTTTACAGAGATAACGATACTTCTAGAGATGATACTTCCGGAGATGATGCTTCCACAGATGCAGAGATGATACTTCCGGAGATGATGCTTCCACAGATGCAACCTCGGAAAATGATGTCTATGTAGAGAGAGCTTCTGTCGATGACGAGGAAGAAGAAGAAACAACTGGAACAAAGAACATTCCAAATGTAGGATCAGAATCTCGCAGCAATAATGCCTCAGCGAAATTATCAACAACACAACACAACAGCGACGCAGAACAATTTTAGAAGTGACATAATAAACGACGTCAGCTAAAATCATGAGAAAAATGTAATGATTCTGCAAAAATAAGAGAGTTTGCGAGATTAACATTTGTAAGGTTGCGAGAATGTCGCAAGACATATCCGAAAATAAAGGACAGATTAGCTGTCATCCACTAGGTACTTCCCTATAAATAGTCGTTCAATTGTAAAGGAAAGGGAGATATCTTTTTTGAGTAAGAAACAAGTAAATAGGAGAGAGAAAATCTAGAGCAGTGGTTATTCTTGATTCCTTTATCTTTTCTTGTAAGATTGTTCAAAGATTCATCAATAAAATTAAGATTGTTAATCTAAAAATGAGTTGAGTGTTAATGAAATCATATGAGGGGTGTAGTGTAGGATTTCCTGCAACTACATAATGGCGCTAGAAACAGGGAATATTGAAGATTATTCTAGAAAAAATTGAAGATTAATATTGAGATTTGTGAAGATTTGGAGTGATTGATTAAGAATTTTACATAATTTCTTGCAATTCGTTAACATTGAAGAAATGGCTAGAAGAAGAAATACATCAGAACAACCAACTACTATTAGAAGAAGCAAGAGAATTGCTGGAAGGAAAAGAAGTGAAATGGGAGAATCTACTAGAATGAGAAGTAATAGAGAAAATCAAATTCAACCACCAGTTCAACAAACACTAGTACAAGGGAGGAATACAGATTATGATAGGGTGAGTATACACACTTGGCAATCAAATTCAGCAGAAGAAGTAGAAGAAGAGCAACAAACCAGAAACCATAGACAGGTATAGAGAAATCAAAAAGAAGATGAAGGAATAATTCATGGAGATGAGGAAATTGGAGTGTTAGAAACATTGAGACGAAGAATACACGAAGAAAGAAGAGCTGAGGCAGAAGAACGTGCGAATTTAACAAGACAAAATCACGAATTGAGGATGGAAAATATGAGACTACAAAGTAGAAGATCGAGAAGTATTCCAAAATCATATTCAAGATCGACTAGAAGAGAAATAAGGCGAAACTCACCCACAATTAATGCTGGAAACAATATTCAAGAAGAAATATCAAATCCTAATGAAGAATATCGCGAAAATACAGAAAGAACTGATGATCGTTACGTTCCACAAAATGAAACTTTTGATGATAGGCAAAATGGTAGAAATCAAGAGAACGGACAACGTCAGGGACGAAATGACCAAGATGGCGAAGGAAATCGAGAGGAAGGAAGGAGAATTTTACATGAAAGAGAAACTCAAAGAAATCAACAAACGATTGAAGAAGAAATTGAAAGACATTATGCTGAACAAGCACGTTTAATTTGCGAACGTGAAAGATTGAGAGCGGAAATGGAAGAACAAGAGCTTCAGGAGACAATTCGCCAGAACAATCACGACAATCGAGAAAGAAGGCGTACACAAAACCGGAATAACGGTAATATCAATGAAGAGTATGATAGAATACAGAGGATGGCTGAAAGACAGCGAATGGAATTAATAAGAAATGAACAAAATCATGAAGGGGAAAATGAGAGACATAATCATATGCGAATTCAAGATAGAGATGAAGAAGAGACTCGCAGAAGAAGACGAGATGAGGATAATGAAGAAAAATGCAAAATTTCGCGAGAGAAGAAAGACATGAACGCAGAAGAAGGGAGGCGAAATTAAAAAGACCAATGGATCAAAATTCAGGTGTAAATAAACAAATCTTGAAAGAGTTAGAAGAAATGAGAGGAATGCTAAATAATAGAGGAGAAGTAGGCAGAAGACAATTGGATGAAGCTATAGAAGAAGCTGCGAAAACTCCATTTACAAGGGAAGTACAACTAGGAGGAATACCACCGAAATGCAATT
Source organism: Papaver somniferum (assembly GCF_003573695.1). Classification (NCBI taxonomy): domain Eukaryota; kingdom Viridiplantae; phylum Streptophyta; class Magnoliopsida; order Ranunculales; family Papaveraceae; genus Papaver; species Papaver somniferum. The sequence continues at coordinate 105,103,501 of NC_039366.1, forward strand.
TCCCGCATTAACCAGCATTTTTGATGGAACAACTTGTGCAATTCAACACATTAAAGCCTACGTGAGGTGCATGTTGCAATGGGAAAATCATGATGGTATTATGCAAGTATTTCGCATCCAGCTTAACAGGGGAGGCGTTAAAATGGTTCGAAGGTCTACCAAAGAATACAATAACATCCTTCAATCATTTGCAGACTACATTCCTGGGGGCATATATAAGTAATAATTCTTCGCGACCTGGTATTGAAGACGTGTTTGGATTAAAACAAAGGATTGGCGAAAGTTTGAAGCACCTAACTAAAAGATGGAGGACTATGTGTAGCGAAATGGCTGGCCGTGTAGATGAGAGATATCTTATATTATCATTTATCAATGCTATGTTTGCAACCAACCTATTGTATATCCAAATTTTCAGAGTCAAGAATACGATCACAATGACTGAATTGCGAGAACTTCAAGAAGAATATATTGCTCTAGAGGAAAGGCAAAATGAAATGGAATCATACCCAGTTGCGAACACCAGTTCACAAACAGCGAATGCAAGCTTATTACCCAAGCTAATAAACACAGTGGCGAATCTTCGCAAGTACAACAAGGAAGGTGACGGGTAACAATCAACAGAAACTGGTGGCTATGGGAAGCCGAGATCAAGAGGAGTATGAAGAGAAAGAAATTTCTACAATCGTGGTGGAAATAACAAGATTCAAAGACTCGATCAGCCACAAGAAACTTATGGAGGTCAAAGACAAAACTATAATAGAGGACAAGGAGGTCACAAGGTAGTATGGGAAGAAATCAAGATGCCACCTCTAAATGCAAGTGTGGAGAAAATATGGGAAGCTATAATTTTGATGGAGAATATACCAACACCATGGAACATGGGAACGGAACCACCTCCAAACCACAGAAGTCATGAGTTTTGTTCTTATCATCATTTTCATGGACATACTACAAATGATTGCAGAAATGTAAAAAGAATTATTCTGAGAATGATAGATCAAGGAAAACTAAACCACTTTTTGGTAGGGCACCCACAATCTCAACCATTGCCACCACCACCAGACATCACAAAGTAAACACGATGAAAAAGAAGGAAACATTCTTCATAGAAGTTGGTGCAAAAGCAAAGAATCTATTCTGTCACTCTATCGTACATTCATACAAGACAATTGAAGATTTTCATGACAATGTTTTGAGTAGAGTGTTCGCAAGAGATAAATGATGGAGAGAAATTATGAATATTGCGAAAATCTCGCCACTAGAGGAATGGCAGAAACAGATTATTTCTTTTACCGCAGAAGAAATCCCGAAGGTGAAGAGGTACATGATAATCCATTGGTAGTAAAATTAGAAATTAATCCAAAACCGAAAGAAGATGAGGATGATGAAGCTGAAGATTCATGGGCAATTAATAGGATTCTAATCGATACTGGAAGCTCTGTGAACATCTTATTTTATCATACTTATAAAACTATGGGAGGAAGAGATGATGATCTTATACCATCAACATATAAGATATATGGTTTTAATGGTACTGCCAACAAGCCTAAAGGGGAGGTTACTATGCGAATTCCATTGAAGGGAATATCTTCTGAAATCCTATTGTGTCGTTGATGTAGAATCACCCTACAATGCATTAATTGGTCGACCTTGGCTACATGGGATTCTAGGTGTAGCTTCAACTTTCCACCAGTGCATCAAATTCCCTCACCCCAGCGGTGTAGGAATCATAAAGGGAGATTGGGTTGAAGGAAAGAGGTGTTACGAAACTGAGATAATCTTGCGAAGGAAGAGCAAACAAGAAGGAAAATTGGCGACACAAAATCAAAGAGACACAAAGAAGTGAGAGGTTGATGGTGGATGCAATCGAAAGAAAAAAGAAGAGATGTTGCGAAACTAATGCTAGCTCAGAATAAAAAATGGAAACATACCACTACCAAGGAACAGTAGCAGAAATAACAAAAAAGAAGCAGAGGATAGCAAAGGTAATGTATGAATGATTGATTTGTTGCGACACTCTCGCAATAAATAAAATTCTCAAAAATACATTTTATTGAATGACAAAATTGAGATTGCGAAATGCAAATACAATATGATGATGTGCAAGAATCTCGAAGAGATAATGAATTCTACAAAAGACAATCAGAGAACAATGATAAAAGAGAAAGGGGAGAACCTTTATGGCGTACACCCTAGTTCGTGAATACAATTTCGCAAGAGGCAAATGTAAGACCTAAAGTACGTCATATAAGGGGGTACCTGTTGCATGGCTCAGGGAAAGGCTACACCGCCACCAGAACCTGAGTCATGGAGATTTGGGGTCAATAAAGCCCATCCGGGAGAGGCACATTAGATTCTCAGATTAAGCATATGATTTAGGTTGGGCGACTAAGGTAATAAGGACTCTCCCAAGGTGTGCGGAATCTGATCAAGGCGCCGAGGTACACGGTTGAGTCAAGAGTGTCAGGGGCGTTTGAAGCGCACCTTGCCATTCTTGACAAGTCTTGACTTATACTGCACTCGGCCCGAAGAAAACCCCACTTAGGGTGCAGTCTCGTAACCATAAGCCCTATAGGTAAAAGGGATAAGAGGCTGCGAAAACAACTGGTTGTTGTTAAGACTGGATGGGAGGATCTAACCTTGTATGGTAGAAGTACGCCTCCTTGAAGGGGAAAGCAGGGGGAAGATAAGGGCGGCACCCTCCATTAGGGAGCTGATAAGTATCTTAAGACGCAAATGTCATGAGGCTTTTTACTCGCAAGGGTATTAAGGCTTGTCATATTTGTGCAACAATCCTGAAGAGGCAATAATACAAAAGAAAAAGATAAGACGAGATCAATGGGTTTTCGCATAAAAGTGCGAAGACGTCCTGCGATTTCGTCGCAAGACGGGAATGTCATGGGGCTTTATTTTCGCAAGAATATTTAGGCCTATCATATTGTCGCAACTTTCCTGAAGAGGCCATAATACAAAAGGAAAAGTTAAGGCAAGATCAATGGGTTTTTGCATGAAAGTGCAAGAACGTCCTGCGATTTTGTCGCAATGACAAGAGGTGGCATAATAAGACCTTTAATTAGGAAGGCAAAATAAGACCACACAGGAATGAGATTTTGAAAAGAATCAGAATTCACCTCGCATAAGATTGCGAAATTATAAATAAACAACTGCGAAGTTGAGGCACAAAATAAGAAAAATCTGCAAAATCTCTCATTTGGATACAAATAACAGAGGCAAGTATGGGAATGAATGAAATTAGAAAATGTTATTTGTTCCACATGATAGATTTACGCAAAATTAAAAAAAAAGTATGATTATATTGATTAACCATATTGCAAGGAAGAATTGTTTTAATGAATGCAGGTCAAAATGAAAGAAACTCATATATTAAGGAATATGGAAAACCAAAAGAATTCGCAAATATACAGAAAGGAGGAATAAATGTACAAGTATTACAGAAGATTAAAGAAAGAAACAAAGACTACTTCTTAGTTGATCCTTCATCATCTTCATCAGACTTGTTCTCTTCTTCGTCTACATCAGAACTTTCATCTCCATCAGAACCTTCATCACCATCAGATTCTTCATCATCAGCTTCGCTATCAGAAATAATCAGATTGGGAATGTTCTTTGGAATCTCCTCCAAGAGACAAGGATAATCAGAATGAGGAATATTATGGTCATCACAAACCATTTGAATAGTTTGATTGCGAAAATGCATTACATCATTCTTAAAGTTCGCAACAGTGATCTTGATTTTATTCTTTAATCTAGAATACTTGTCGTTGCGAGAAGAAAGATTATTTGCGAGTTCCATTTTCTCAGCTTCAAGTTCCTCAATCCTTCTGCAATATCTACTTTCAGAATCTGCGAGCAAAAGGAAATCAATTAATAACTTGATGAAAATTCATAAGAAACAAAAGATTAGTATTGGAGAACAATTAATAACCTTCTCTGTCAGAAATCATATCTCTAATCAAGGCTGTATGCTCAACTTGGAGACTAGCATTTATACCTAAATCTTTTCTGGCATCGTCTAAGATTTTCGCAGCCCAAGCAATTCATCCTTATTACTTATAAGAAGACAAGAAAAAATTTGGTTTTCTCTTTCACAGAGCTCGGTATTCTTGCGGTTAGCTTCATCTCGTTCAAGTTGAACTTCAAGAACGGTCCCTTGGAATTTCGCCAAAGCCTTAGCACCTTGATCAGAGATGCGATCTTTATCATCTATGAGATTGCTAATTTTGGTTCTCAACTCATTGATTTTCTCTTTAGAATGAAGGAGGACACGCTTAAATCGGTTGGATAAGCCTAAACTAGATCTATGGTCAATTTCTAAAAGGCGAAATTTGGATCTTAGTTCATTCAGAGAAAGAGACGAAATTTTATCATTTGAGAAACTATTTAAAGATTTATTAAGACGCTCAAGAAGGGTATCATTATCCAAGGCATTAGGAAATGAACGAAGAATGGTAGCTTCATCAGAAAGACCATAAATGTCTGCAAAAAGGATCAATTAAATAAGATAAAAACAACAGGATGAATGAATGAAAGGAAAGGAGAAAAGTAATATACCATAGAGCTGATTATTAGCTTGATGAAGACTAGAGATTTTGTTCTTATACGAAGAAGAATCAATTTCTAGTTGTCTGTTTTTCTCGCGAAGACATTTGACTTCAGCTTCCAGTTCCTCATTCTTTGTGCGAAATTGAAGATTCTTCTTTTCAAAATTTTCGCGTCTCCTCTCTAGATCTGAGGCAATATCGAAAGAAGCTTTTCCAGCATGCGAGAAAATATAAAAAGTATTAAAATAGAAAGAGATTTTGAGTTACAACAATGAGGAAGTAAAAGGATGAAAGCATACCAGACTATTAAGAGAATGCAGGAAATTGGGAGTCACTGATCTAGAAACTCCGCGAAGAGAATTATCACCATCCAACAAAGGAACATCGCAAATTGTAGCGAGAGCTTTACAGGTGTTAGCGAATTGACTATCTCTCATTCCTTGCAGAGAATCAGAAAAGAGGCCAGAGAGCTTATCCATAGAAGATTCAGATGGAGAATCTTCATTTGCAGCAAGGTCATCATTATCCTCATCATCCTCATCATTCTCAGAGTTTTCATGAGAAGGAATATTTGAAGGAGAGGAAGAACGGACTTTTTTTTCTTTGAAGGAGGAGCAGTTGGTTTTTCCCTACGAAGAGCACCTTTACCTTTATCACCAGTCTTCGCAACATTGTCAGGTTCTTCTATTTCAGCAATAATCTTCACACACAGATGGAAATAAGAAATGGAAGCAACAGTATACTGTTTAAAATCATAAGAGAATATTTCTTACCTCATCTGTGTATGAGCGAATAGCTAACAAGGTACTAGTCTTCCCAGTCCTGTTATAACTATCTTTTAGTTTTTGGATCTGTAGAATGTCGCAAGGGTCAACGAACAAAAGAATAAAGACAAATAAAGAAATATAAAGTGAGCGAAACTGGAAGAAACATACCTCTTTCTCCTTCTCGGTCCAAGAGAATACCCAAGGTTGATAGGTAGCGAGATTCTCAGGAAGAACATTTGACCCAGCAATGTAAGGTCCTTTTAGCATCAAGGGAAAAACACACCATTTATCATCTTTGGATTGGCGAGGAGTTGTGTTTTTACCAGAATGCCAATCAATGTCTTGCATGAGTATTTGAGCTTCATCAATGTTATCTTTCCTTTTCAAACGAATACCCCAGTGAGTATTCTCTTTCTTCATGGAGATCAATTCATAATTTTCAAAGAAACTCGCTACTGTGTATTTCTCAGCAATTGTCTCCAAGTCTGCGAATTTAGGATCCCTAAGTTCTTTGGAGTACAGAGATCCTTTACCAGCACCACGATTAGCGAACTCTAACATCAGACAGATGCAATCCCCACTCAATTGGAAGATAGCTCGCGAAAATCCCGAGTGAGCGAGAATTTCATAGAACAGAGGAATATCTGGGTCATAAAGAGGAATGGGGAGACCTGCGAGAATTTGACCTAGCAAAATTATGATTGATTGATCATCACAATATTGATCAGAGAAAAGTTTGATATAAAGAATTGATTTGGCACTTTCACCAGGAATGGTAGAAAGTGTGAAACCTTTCTCTGCAAGATCTTTTTGGACGTCTTTTAAGTTTTTCTCATGTTTATGGCCACTTGGAGGCATATTTGAATATAGAGTATGGGAATGAATAAAAAGTAAGAAGATTGAACAGGGAAGGATTACAGTAGCGAAACTTACGGAAGAACAATAGAGTTGCAGAGATGAGAGAATAAAGAGAGAAGAGAAAGTAAAAAGAAAGTGGAAAGAAGAGTAAGAAGAATATATAAATAAGATTTTTTACTCGAAGAAATAAACACCATTAAGACGAAAAGACATGAGCGGTTGAAAAGCATCGGTTACAGTAGACGTGTCAAGAAACAGATGGAAGAAAGAATACGTGTGATAAATGCGGAATATGAAGAGATGAACAGCTGCGACATTTCTCACATCATTCTCTACTTTGCAAAGAAGATATGAGAAGAGGCAAGATGTATGATCAGAATCTCGCAGCAATAATGCCTCAGCGAAATTATCAACAACACAACAGCGTCGCAGAACAATTTTAGAAGTGACATAATAAACGACGTCAGCTAAAATCATGAGAAAAATGTAATGATTCTGCAAAAATAAGAGAGTTTGCGAGATTAACATTTGTAAGGTTGCGAGAATGTCGCAAGACATATCCGAAAATAAAGGACAGATTAGCTGTCATCCACTAGGTACTTCCCTATAAATAGTCGTTCAATTGTAAAAGAAAGGGAGAGATCTTTTTTGAGTAATAAACAAGTAAATAGGAGAGAGAAAATATAGAGCAGTGGTTATTCTTGATTCCTTTATCTTTTCTTGTAAGATTGTTCAAAGATTCATCAATAAAATTAATATTGTTAATTTAAAAATGAGTTGAGTGTTAATGAAATCATATGAGGGGTGTAGTGTAGGATTTCCTACAACTACACCAAACACTGAGGACAGTTTCTTCGTGGTTCAATATAGACCTGAAAAACGGCTGCCAGGTTCTTCGTTTCGTCTTCTTATAGATCCCAAGGATATTGTTCAGAGAAAATTGGTGTCTCCTCGAGCAACTATTCAATTTTGTTTGCAAGGGAAACATTATGCTGGTTCACACATAGACTTCAAGCTTTCCCGAAAGCCTTTAGGAGAATTCTCTGGGTGGGCGAGACATATGTTGGGATATAACCATGTGAGAACCATGTTGGATCGTGCACAAGTGACACGAGCTATTCAGGAAGCTGGAGATTTGTCAATTTACCATGATATGAAAGGTATAGTGACTCTGCTTGCTCGCTGGTGTGTTTCTACTCATACTTTCATATGTAGTTGGGGAGAGTTTACCATTACTTTAGAGGATGTGGTTGCTTTATTGCATCTTCTAGTCACAGGTAATTTTCCTGTAGCACTTTCAGCAGATGAGAATGTCATATCTAATACCTTGACAGCTACAATGCATGAGATTAACAAATAATACCTTTCTTCTAATTTTCCTATAGAATTCATCATCATCCATCTCTGAGATTTGAGCCGAATTTGTGTTGTGTGAAATCTATAAATTTTGCATGTCTATAGGATCGGCTTATATGGTTGTATTATTTTTGCGCCGAACAAATGTTTTTGAATTTCAGAAATTTTGCATGTGTTTAGGATCGGCTTATATGGTAGTATTAGTCTTGCGCCGATTAGTGTTGTTTGAATTTCATGAATTCTGCATGTGTAGGATCGGCTTATTTGTATGACACCAATTTGCGCCGAATATATGTTTGAATCATAATTCTAGATTCGGCTTATTCGATAGTATTAGGATTGAGCCGAATATCATTGTTAAAATTCATAAATTTTTTAAGTGTAAAGGATCGGCTTATTTATATGATATCATGTTGGGCGGAATACAAGTTTCAATTCATAATTATAGGTTCGGCTTATTCGATAGTTTTGGTTGTGAGCCGAATATGTAGAATCGGCTTATAATTCTTTGGTACTTATAAGCCGAACTACTCTCTGTGTAAGGTAAGCAAAATGTTAAGACATAGTTCGGCGTATATGTGTTATTTCGGATAAGCTGAACCTTCTTATTTTCTTACAAGTATTTGGCATTCCAAATCCCTTTGTTGTTCGAATTAGTCTTATAACTTTCATACTTGTGTCAGGACCAATGCATCTACAAAGAGGAAGAAGATGGAGGTAACACCTTCTACTTCTAAAACTCCCGATCCTAGAGGAGGAGGTAAGAAAAAATTGGGAGCGGGAGGTAGGGGAGGAATTTTAGAAGAAGAAGCTGAACAAGTAAGAATTGAAAGACAAGAAGAACGAATAGCTGAAGATGAAGAAGTTGATGATAATCAAGAAGTTCATCAAGAAACACAAGCCCAAGGAAAACCCAAGAAAGACAAGAAAGGTAAGAAGGTGGCAGAACCCGAGAAAGAGAAGGACGATGATGATCGACGGATCACTGGTTTACACATTCCTGATGAAGATGATGTAATTACACCTCGGTCAGATGGTTTGCCTCATGGTCTTCCGGAAGATGGAGGAAATGTGTTGATTGGTTATGCTGAATCTTGGGCGAAGAGAATTTACGAGACTCCTGATCACAACCGTGCAATCCGAGTATTGAGACACCAGAGGGCAGCGGAATGGAGTCTTGATGATGAGGTTCCTGAGGTGATTGCTTACGTACAAGCCAGTGCTTTATGGCCTGCCATCAATTATGGACATAAGGAATATGATAGTGTGTCGTCCTCTTCCTTTACCGAGAGATTATGTCCAGAAACTTACACATTTCACTTACCTTTTGGAGAGATGGCAATCACTCCTTATGAGGCTAGTAAGATTATAGGCCTTAAAGCAAGGGGTAGAAGTGTGGATGCTGATTTTTATGACATGAGTTGGGATGATCTCTACAATTTGTACCGGGAAAGTCTTGGTTGGGGTAATTACAAAACTGAGTTGGAGTTTTTTCGATCCGTTAAAGATGTCGATTCCGTATGCACTCCCAATGGCAGAAATAAGAAGAATAAGAAGATCAAGCTGACTAAATTGAAAAAGGAATTTGATAACACAAAGGAGAGAGTAAAGAAAGGTTTGTTGGTAATGGATCCCGTCAAAGTGAAGCAAACCAGAACTGCCTACTTGCTTTATACTCTTGGTAGAGACATCTTTCCCGACCTTACCGGAAACAAGGTAAATGCTAATTATCTCCAATTGGTAAATAATCTTGAAACTTGTAACAAGTATGCTTGGGGAACGGCTACGCTCGCTTACCTGCTGAACCAACTTGCCACCGCGTCTAGGTTGACAAGTACAAACATCGGAGGAAACTTCATTTTGCTCCAGGTAACTTTTGGGAGTTCAGAGTATGGTTTGGCTTATAACCATAAAATCGTATAAGCCGAACTTATTATTTATTTGGTTCGGCTTATAATACTTGATCCATATAAGCCGAACAGTTCTCTGAGTTTGCAAACTTTATTCTTACTTTGATGTTTCCAAGTAAAAATTGTTTCTATCACTTCAATTCCTTTGATTTTTGAATGTGGTTCTTTGGATGTAGGTGTGGATATATGACCATTTCCCAATTTTGAACTTGGCCAAAGTATTTGAGAAGGATGTCGATTATGTTGATACAGAGCCAACTGCAGTACGGTACGCGTACGAGGACTCGAAGAAAAGGAACAAAAAAAGTTGGTGGCAAGTTTGAGAGAGACGTTAGACCTAATGGGGGTTGATGATGTCGTTTTTCAACCATATGAGAAGGAAGATGAAGAATATGAAGTTGTTTAAGATGAGGATATGTCGGTAGGTATGTATCATGGGCCATTGTTTTATCCCAGTGGTTATGTTATATACGATCCTCGGCGAGTACTCCGTCAATTAGGATGCATCCAAAAGGTTCCTTTGTTTGATGAAAAATTCAGGTTGTCACCAAAGAGTGGTACTGGAACTAAAAGCACCACTTCATCTTTGGAACCGAAGTATGATCCTGATCCCACCCTTGAGTTTTGGAATAACTTAGACGATCACACATTAGATGCGTCCAAGTTAACACCTTTACTTAATGATCCATGTGAAGAGGATCCGGGCTATATGGATTGGTATAACCAAATTTCTCATCCCTTCATTATCAATAAGAAAAGTCAAAAGGTAGTTGATAAGGGGAAGGCGAACGCAATCAAGATCACCAACAAGTCTACTTCCGAAGATGTAGTCAACGCTTTCAAGATAATGGTAAGAATGACTTCACTTTATACTATTTTTATATATTATGGTAAAAATGTCTTCAACCTCACGGTTATAAGTTGTTGACAAATAAAAAAATAGGTTGTCGCGGATAGGGAGATGTTGAAAAAAATGAAGGCCAAACTTGGTTGCAAAACAGCAATGACCGTGGAAGAAAAAAAATACCTCTACAACAAGTGGGATGCAATCATCAACAAAGGACAAGGACCCGAGGAACCCGCACAAAGGACTACCACTAAGAGGTCTCGACAAGTTGGTGAAGGTACAAGTGGAGGTGGTGCTACCGGCCAACCCGGTAATGATGCTTGGGAATATGAAGACCAAGGTGGAAGAAGAGGTGGTCGTGGAACTAAGAAGAGGGGTCGTGGTTAAGTTCCCTTTTATGTTTCCAAGTTTCTTTTAATGTTTTCTTAAGTTTTAAGTACACTTTTATGGTGTTGCAAACACCACGGCTTTTAGGTGCTGAACTTTGTTTTTAATGGTGCTGTGATTGTGTTATGGACACCTTGAATTTCATGTTTTAATCAATAGCGTACCAGTTAATTAGTTACTTATTACCTGGAATTTATGAAGTTCGGCTTATCCTGTAATTTGAGTTATGTGCCGAATCTGAAAAACTCTGTTTCGACTTATCCTGTAATGTTAGTTACAAGCCGAATCATTTGTCCTTTGGGTTCGGCTTATTCGATAGTTTAAGATTCAAATATTATGTAAATCAGTGTATGGTTCGGCTTAGATCTACAAACTCGTATAAGCCGAACCTGTAAGAAGTTTCAAAAATTGAAATTCTAGCCGTTACTTAAACAGATTCGGCTTATTTTCTAACTTTCTTATGAGCCGAACATTCTCTTTTTTTGCACTAAAATCTATGAACGAATCTTTTTTGAAATATATAGACTTTGTAACCTGTATTATATATAGACATACATGGTTTTTCATAATCTTCAGAGCATGTACTCAAAAAAATGGCACCCCCAACTCATGAGTTTACTTTAGAAGAAGATATGTCTCTTTGCACTAATTACGTAGCATACTATCCAAAGAAGGGTGAAGAACGACGAGTGAAGGGTTTGATGAGTATGTACTACTTGGTTAGCATTCATGAAGACTTAAGCACCGAAACGGGGAATCCTCATAACCGGGATAGTGCGACCTTGTTTTGCCGAATTGAAACTATTAAAGAAATGGTCAAAGACTTTATAGCTTTAGTTCGGATTGTGAGTCTATATCGTCTCAAGGGTGAAACAAACTCTGAGATTGTAGATCGAGCTCTAGAGGAATGGCGAAGATGGAAAGGAAAGAATTTCGAATACAAAGATCACTACTACATTCTTAGAAGGGTTCTCATTACCCGTTTTGGATATTAGAAGAATTCGACTAGAAATTTATTGTAAGGCTATTATGTAACGGATGTGTAATCCACATTTTCTATGAATTTGAAAAGTCTATTTGGAATGATATAATAATTTTTGTGTTCATGAATCATGCAAGGTTCGGCTTATCCTGTAATTTCAGTTATGCGCCGAACCTAGCAGAGTAACTCTGGTTGTTTTTTTTGGTCAGGTTCGGCTTGCAGTGAAATAATGTTAGAAGCCAAACCTGACAAAAAAACTCTGGTTTTTTTTTTGTCAGGTTCGGCCTTCATAAAAATAATACTACAAGCCGAACCTGACAGAAAAACTCTAGATTTTCATCACTCTGTCGGGTTCGGCTTTCCTTGAACTAATGGTACAAGCCGAACCATCTCCTATGTTCATGGTTCCAATTTCCAGAAAACGACACGTTCCATAACCAAAAAGTAAATCATTCAAGTATTTCGTTTTCATGGATACATGTAACTGCAATTCTAGTCAAAATATCATCCTCATCATACATGAAAATCAAAAGACACAAAATACGCGGATAAGTCCATGAAACATTTTTATGGAGATCCTAAACGAATGTCATCCTCTTCACTGACCTTTTTCTCATCCTCTTCACTGACCTCTTTCTCATCATCATCACTTGTAAATTCGATTACTTCTCCACTTAGTATCGACACATGTAAAGCTTGCCAAAGATTCATTTCCGTTTCATAATTTTCACACCAATCCATTGCGTAATTATTTTCAAATTTAAGCCAAAAGGCTGCCCCCATCAAGGGTGGTAGTAGGCAACCGGGTCTAAGTTTGAGACCGATGAAATGACAATTTTGAAAAAATCCAATAACAAGTCTTCTATCTTTTACACCATCATGGCAAGGTCTTGTTGGGGGAGCGTACGTAAAACTACTACCCGTCCACCCGAAACAATGTACAACGCAATCGAATGTCTCCGCTATTAAAAACCCACAGATGGGCATTGACATCCAATGGTCTTGGGTGATCTTAAAATCCCCGTGTAAACGACGTTCGAATGCAATGTAATCCGCTGCCGCCCCGACATCTCCTTTTGGACCTGCTCTCATCATTGACTTGTAGAATTCTTTATTCCGGCGTAGGGTTTGTAACAATCGTTGCCTAATATAGTTGACTTCATCTTCACGGGTGTGAATGGGGAAAAACGACTTGCTGGTTTTTACGGAATTGAAGAGTCGACCGTGTGGAGACTCCTTAAACCGAGCGAAATGTTGAACCTCACACAGATGCACTGCAAGAAGGGAGTGCTTTAAGTTCGAGAGATCAATCTGTAAGACCCCGGCCTAAACCAAGAACAATGGTTGTTCCAGAGTCAATTCGGTCACAAGAGAGGATGGGTTGATCTGTAGGAGGGAAGCTGAGAAATGCGTGAGATCAATGGTGATCTGAGATTGTAGGTGTATTGTGAATTCAGCGTGAAAATGCTCTGAATGATTGAATTTTTCTCAATTGAGAGTAATTTCTGTGAGTTCGTGTAGACGAAAGATTGTTTGTATGAACTTTGATTAGAAATTGCTCATTTTGGCGAATGTTGTTCGATTATTCGAAAAACCTCTGTCTTTTCAATCAGGATTCAGAGACATTTTATAATGTCGGAGTTGAAAACACCATGATCCCATGAAGTATGGCAGTTGCTGGAATCAGAGAGTGGGGAAGTGGGAAATCATGTTAAACCAATTACTCATCGTGCGGAGGACTTGGTTAACTTTCCACCCAATACTTTGCTGACTCTTCCAACTGATTGCACAACTTGCTCACATTCTCATCGTGGGTGAACACATGTGCCGTAGACCGCCATACCAAAACCCTAGTTAATATCCCCCCATGTGACACGATTGAAATATCATGGAGTCAGTTGCTGACTTTGTGGGACGATGACTCCATGTATTGCTGAGTTGAACATGATTAGCAAATGTTCCGAAACTCATGAATTCAACGTGTCTACTAAGACGAGGTATCATCATAACCTAAGACGAGCAAAACTGTGTTGCTAAATTGTTGAATATTGGTAGTTGAACCAATATTCTTTGATTTGATCAAATATTGCTAGTCTGAGCGAATATTGCTAATTGAATAAATATTGCCGGTTCGAGCGAATATTGCTAGTTCGAGCAAATATTGTTCTTTTGATGAATTGTTGGTAGATGGACCAAATAAAATATTAATTTAAGTTACTGACTGCTGGGTCGATCAAAATAAATATGAATATCAATCATGGAATCAACATAAAATTATCAGAGTGTTCGAATCTGCACAGAATCACGTTTCTGCAGAGCTCTGGATTCAAAACCCTAATTTTACCGAAATGATGATTTATTGCAAATCAACACGGGACCGGTTACATGGGATGACGGGTTCACCATATAACGCCTAGATGCTCGAATGAGCAAAAAATACCAAAGTCTCTTGAGGAGCAGTTGCTGAAAGAATGATTATAATGTTGGTTTAATCATTTACTGAAATAATGCTCGTGTGAGCAACAAATCATAAAACCTGATGTAGAAAATATAAGGGGCCAACCAAGAGGTCATGAGACCGGCACTTGATGGTCGCGGGACCAGTAGATGGTCATTTGAGCGAATTCCAATTTTTTGGAAAGAGTTCGAACCTAATATGAGAAACTGAGCAAATTAGGTTAAAATCATTAAAACATGCGGGACCAGCTGTTTGCAAGCCTCAGGGTCACCCTTGGTCGGTCAAGGGGATGTGCCCGTGTCACCATAGTGTCCGTGCTTCAGTCCTGAGAATTTTGATATTTTCTGATGCACGTTTGAGCAACATTTGGAGAAAATATGCAAAATCCATGGTTTTGCTGAAACCGGCAAAAATACATGAGATGATGAAAATAATAAATAAACAAGGAATCACAAGGTGTGGGACCGGCCACGGCTAGGGCATGGCCGGCCGACTGACACGCGGTCCCACATGCTTTTCCCAGTTTTATGTGATTTTATGTATTTTTCTCTGATTTAAGGGAAATTCCATGAAACTGGAGAGTTTGGCGAAATTAGGGAACTTCCATGAGATGAGAGACATAAATTAAAATATAAAATAGGGAATGGGAGTGTGGGACCGGCAATGGCCGTGGCATGGCCGGCCCCAATGGGCGCGGCCCAACACTCTTCCCAATTTTATGTAATTTTGATGATTTTAGATAATTTTCATAAAATCAAAGGGATTTGTTGAAAACCAAGATATTTTGTTGAAATCAGGGAGTTTTCATGAAATCAGGAAACCAAACACCAAATAATAATAAAATAATGGGCGTGTGGGACCGGCTAGGGCATGGCCCCGGCTAGAGCCCGGTCCCACAAGTTTTCCTAATTTTTTAATATTTTCCATGATTTTAGAGAAAATACATGAAATTAGGTAATTTTAGGGAAAATTCATAAAATCAAGGAATTTTCATAATTTGAGAAGGAATAAAAATAATGGGACGTGAGGTGTGGGACCGGCCACGGCCAAGGCATGACCGGCCGGCCGGCGGTCCCGCGACACCTTTCCCTAATTTTATTATTTTTGATAAAATCATGTGATTTAGATAAAAATACATGAAATTAGGTAATTTTCATGATTTTAGGGAAAATTCATAAAATCAAGGAATTTTCATAATTTGAGAGAAATAATAAAATAATGGACGTGAGGTGTGGACCGGCCGGCCGGCGGTCCGCGCACCCCTTTCCCTAATTTTATTATTTTTTGATAAAATCATGTGATTTAGATAAAAATACATGAAATTAGGTAATTTTCATGATTTTAGGGAAAATTCATAAAATCAAGGAATTTTCATAATTTGAGAGAAATAATAAAATAATGGAGACTGAGGTGTGGGACCGGCCACGGCCAAGACATGGCCGGCTGGTGCTCGGTCCCGCGACACCTTTCCCTAATTTTATTATTTTTTGATAAAATCATGTGATTTAGATAATTTCTTTGAAATAAAGGAAATTTGCTCGAACGAGAGGATTTTCATGAGATCGTGAAATAGTAAAAATATGGTAAAATATAAAATGGGCGCGGGACTAGTCACGGCATGACTGGCCGGCTGGTGAGCCTAGTCCCCTGGCGCTTTTGTTAATATTTTTTATTATTATTTTCCCTTCCTATTTTGCATAGGTTCCTCGTTCGTTCGTATTTTTAAATGCTCGTTCGTGCATTCAAAATGCTGGTCTGTGTATTATCTGCTAATTACACTTGCACCATTTTGTCAGGGCTTATTCGATGCCAGATGCCTGTTTCGTTGAATATTTATTACTAACCTGTGGAATTCTGCTGGGAAGAACCACAGATTGAAGTAACGAAATATAACGAGGAATCGTAGAATATTGCTGATATTCAGGCGATTAATTGACGACTCGTAGAATATTGCTGGATATTCAGACGATGGCTCGTAGAATATTGCTGGATATTCAGACGATTTAAGATAATTAATTGTGGCTATACTAGAAGGGCTTCCTGTCTAGGAGCATTAATTATCTGAGGGTTGAGCAATATGAACTTGCTGGAGTGTCATATTCCTCTTGCATAGTCGGGGAAAATCTGGTTACATCCCGAAGACGTTGTCGCTCTATACTAGCAGACATGCTGTCTAGGAGCCGCCCAATCTTTCGATTCTATACAGTATGAGATGTGTGTGGCCTCAGCTGAGAGACTGCACATCTTCATCTTCTCTGAGAGACTTTCTCCATCAGAGGTGGCATGAGCTTTCATGCACAGAGACATGAGTCTCGATACTCATCCGATTGCCGGATCCGGAGTAATTACTGAAATTGCTCAGTATTCATGAGATGTGTCGTGGCCTCAGCTGAGAGACTACACATCTACACGTACTCTGAGACAGCCTTCTCAGTCAGAGATTTATGACATGAGCTTTCATGCTTTTAATGAGAGACATGAGTCTCAATACTCATCCGGTTGCCGAATCTGGAGTATAGTTTTACAATTCTACCCTTTGTCGAAAATCCACCATCTACATTAAGTCCCCTGCTTAGTGAGGAACAGTCATGTTCCTCAGTCAGCATTAATGGTGATTTTCCAGGTATAAATAAAAATAAGTAATTGAACTTAGTCATAAGATAATATTACATTTCGACTGAATGAGCAAACCATGGTTTGAGCGGAAACCTCTGTGGCATAATAGAGCGTCATCCAGTGAACATAAATTGTAGAACCGCTGGTTCGATGGTGGAACCTTGGTTGGTTTAGGATTCACGGGTCGGGCCCAAAAGGGAAATCCTTATGGAATTAGGTTTTGGAAATAAAATTAGGTATAAAAGGATTAATTCTCTTTTTTTTATTCTCCTTCCCACGACCACCATCCTCTTCATCTCCTTCACGTCCGAGCTTGACAGGAGGAGGATTTTCGCCGGAGCGTCACCGTCCGTCCGACCGGAGTAGCACCGTCCGGCCGGCGCCGACCAGGTGCGTCCAATTTTTTTTTTAGATGTTTGATGATTCATGAGTGTTTCATGCTTTCACCATATCAAAATCCTATACATGTGTATATGTTGATGTGGGTTTTGTAGAAAACCCTTGTTTTAAACACGTATGTTCGTTCGATCGTTAGTTTTGAAAACTAATAAAAATCCCTGATTTATGAGAGATTTTTTTTATATATGTGGACTTAGGTCCAGTGATAAAACTTAGTGTATGAGCTTTCATGTGAACCAAGATTTTACCTTAATAGATGTGAGCTTTCATAAAACCGAAATAAACTCCGTTTTAAAGGATAATGTTTATTCGAGGAAAATACATATATATTTTTATGTATGTAAACTTATGTCCAGTGATAAAACTTTATTTATGAGCTTTCATGAGAGTTAGTATTTTATCACAATAGGTGTGAGCTTTCACAAAACTAGCATAAACCTTCGTTTTTAATAAAACTAATACGAAGGAAAATAGATTTTTTTTTACATGTAGTGACATATTTTATGTGAAACATGATGACGTATTTTATTCACATGGATTTGTTCTTATTAGATAAATTCTGAAAATTTATATGAACAAATTGCATTAATTATTGTTTTGTAAAATCAAGACATGGGTTTTGAGTAACCTTCAAACTATACAACTTATTTGTGATGAAGTCATGTCTTATTGTAATATCATAGTTCAGTTGTGTGAATGTTCACATTATGAAAATTATGTACATGATTTTATGAGAAAATCATTTTCCATGAACTAATGAAGTGTTGTTCGTTATTGCAGGTTTCAAGGAACGAATTGATTTCGTGTGTTAACTCTTGTATTGCAACCACTATTGTTAGTGAAATTGAAAGAGGTAAGAGTTCAAGATTTACCGTTTGTAGACACCGGCGTTTTAATTTGCATGATTCCATCATCTTATTGAATTCGCGGATGACTGAAACATTGTGTGGATTTCACAGCAGCTTTGCGAGGATGTCTGATTCTCCAGCCAATGACGCTTCCAGAGATGAAAGGTGTGCAGATGATGATATCTCCATAGAGGAAACATGCACGGATGAGACTTCCGTTGGTGAGGAAGACGAAACACCTGGAGTCAAGAATGTCCCAAACATAGATGACGCTTCTTTGAGGTTCAGGAGCCCGAAAATCGTCTCAAGTCCCCGGTATATCGCCTTCTGATCAATCCCAGGACGGTCACTCAAAAGAAATTGGTGACTCCTCGTGCTGCTATTCGGTTCTGTCTTGAACGAGGATTATTCCAGGCTTCAATGATTGAATTCAAGCTTTCTCGACGCCCTTTAGAGAAGTTCTCGGGATGGTCTAGACACATGCTGGATTTCCTCGTGTTAGAGCTATGCTGGATAGAGCACAAATTACCAGGGCCGTTCAAACATCTGGAGATTTGTATATCTTTCATGACACACGAGGTATTGTAGCTCTTCTTGCTCGCTGGTGCATCCCAACTCATACGTTTATATGCAGCTGGGGAGAGTTCACTATTACCTTGGAAGATGTAGTTTCTTTTGCATCTTCCAATTACAGGTAACTTTCCTGAAGAACTTTGGACGGCGGAAGAGAAAGCAGTTTCCAAAACTTTAACAGCTGAGATGGAGAGAATCAACAAGGTTTTTGGTAAAGGTTGTTACGCTCATTGGTTGACACATTGGTGGCCACGAGACTCCCTCTTGATGAACCCGACGGTATGTTGTCTATTGCTGCTTTCTTGTGCTTATGGCTGTCCAGAGATGTGTTTGAAGATGCTGGTACCTTGTTGAAGCCGTTTGTAATTCCTTTCGCTATTAAATTGGCTCAAGGTGAACAACTTCCGCTCGGTAGCTTATTCTTGGGTTCTTTATATTCTAACCTGGACTCTTTAGTCGTAGACTCCAGTGTTTCGAACGGCTTCATGAAGATTGAATGCTACGCCAATACGATGTTCCTCCAAGCTCTGATGTGGGAGCGTTTCGGAAACTATGCACCCATTCCCCGTAGTGTCTTACAAAGTCTGAACTCTGCTGATGCTCGACGTATCTTCCATGAGAAAGACAACGCTAGGATTATGCGCTGGTCTACGAAGCAAATTCAGTCCAAGACACGCTTCATCGACGTATTAGATGACGAGTCTGAGTTCAACTTCCGTCCTTGGGTGGTGGTTCCTCCTCACGTTTCTCAATTGAAGACTTTCAATGCTGGAGAAAGTAAGTATTTGAAATCTGGTGCTGATTTGAGTGATGGCGAAAGATCTTTCATGCTGAGTTGTACTCCCGGTCACATAATATCAGCAGCGTATGGAGATTTTTCGGTGGAGGAGTATAATATTGACAGAACCGCCCGTCAGATGGGTATGGACCAATGTGTTCCAACCTTCAGAAGGAGAAGACCATCAGTGGAACAACTTAAGACTTGTTTAGATCACACACATGATGAAGGGAGCTCCTATTGGTTCCCTTGTATTGATCGAACCACGTATGTGACTCCAGGTTACATGGAATTCTGGGATCAGCAGCTTGAGCGTCTTAATGATTATGTGACGGCCTCCCAACCTTTAGTGAAGGATCCCCCTTCTTCTGAGATGAGTGCCTCTCGTCCCAGACTAAGGAATATTTCTGGTGGTGACAAACGAAAGACATCTCCAGGAGGTTCACCGGTATGTATTCTTTTGCATATTCCTCATACAACTCGTATAATCGTCTTTAATTACTACATCAATTTCTTTTGCAGGAGGGTCGTGCTGTGAGACCTCGAATTGAAGTGAATTCTCAGAGGCGGAGGCAATTTCCCACGGTGGAGAAGCAGGAGCAAGAATTGCAAGTTGTTGCCCAACACCATAAAGTCCCAGTCGCCTTTTTGGTGAGTTGTTGATATTTTTCCGCTGTGACTTCTTCCATCCGCATTATCAGGATCTCAAAACAATATTTGTTATTTGGTTACAGGACTTTGCCCGTCTAGTATTGACGGTCTTCGATTCTCTGCTGCTGGCAGACGACTTCTGATTTGAGCGTTGAAGAAGAAGTCGCCGTGAGTAATTTCCTTTACCATCGGACATAAAAGTTTCATGTGAAGATGCTAATTACTTGATAATATGTCCAGGAGGATGTCATCATGGAGGCGGAAAGTGCTGATGTTCGACCTTCCTCTGAGAATATAGATGAAGGCGCTTCCAAAGATTCGGAGCCAAATAGAAGTAATGAACCCCTTGTCGTTAATACGGACGATCATAATTCCTCGAGTACTTCGGAGACCTCCAAAGTAAGTATATACCCTGTACCCTCTTCATAGAAGTATGAAAGTGCTGATTTGTGAATGAATGAGAATCTATGTGTATATATGAAAAAACTTGGTCGAACTTCGTCGTCAGAAAATTCAGAACCCAATTTTTTTACCAAAAACGCCGTAAAATCTTCATCTGGAGTCGGATTTTCAATATCTGCATATGTATCCTCAAGCCCAGGAAATTTCCAAGCTTTTAAAGAAGCTTTTTAAGTTTTGAGCACGTTTAGGGCCTGAAAAAGACGAAATAGTAAACTTCCAGGAGACTTTCAGAACTTTTTCAGATTGCATGTTGCCCGATGTTTTGACCACAGCTCCTAGCTCGTTCTCCCAATTGCCATGAAATTTTGACATGTTGTATAGGACTTCCATACGAAGAGAATGGTATATGACCCAACTCTAGACTCCATACAATTGCTCCCAGTTCGTCATTGAACACAGGGAAGTGTAAAATTTCTTCAGCTGAGTTTCTTTGAAAACGTGTTTCATGACTTTGATGCTACTTGTACACGTCTTAGATGCATGATAAGGAACTTAGATGATGTTAGTTCACTTAATTTCTTAATTTTATAATCGTATTGGATTTCCATCCTTGAATCATTCTAATCCCATGTAATCTTCGCATTAGGTGCCGAATAACGAAGTTGGGAATTATGAATCCAGTAATGATGGTTTGGGCAATCCAGGAGTTGTCGGTGACAAGACTTCCATATCTGTGCCTCAAGATGATGAAGCGCTGGTCGTTGATGCCGTGGAGGTAGAAGAAACTCTAATTGTGCCTCAGACGGTGGAACCCGAACCCGAAATAGCGGAAGCTACTTCTTCTGAAATTGTCTCTATGATCACCGATGCTGCTCCAGTAGTTGAGAACCAGATGATAGTGCATGAGTATCCGACTGCAGGGATTTCCTTTGATCCTCAATTTGGTGAGTTACTCCCGTATCACCAGCTTGTTGGAGGATTTAGCGTTCCTATCGGATATGCTGCTATGTACAAGGAACTGTGGGAAATGTATGGACACATTGTTGTCACTCGGGATCCAGAACGCAGTTATTTTCTGACGAAACAAGTGGAGGCTATCTTGTGTGTCATAGATGATATCCGGATTACTGCCAGAAATGTTGTTACTCAAGATGTACTCTTTGATTGGGAATACAACTTGAAGAATGCTGAAGATCTTGGCTTAAATCTGAAGTGGCTCCGTCAAAGACTTGAAGTTATCAGGAAAGCAGTAAAGGGCGATGTTCCCTTCCCTACCAGTGATGTCGTGTTGAAGAAGATGAATGAAGTTGCTGATCTAACCAGGAAGCTGAAGGTGGAAAAGGCGGCTCTGAAAGTCTTGGAGGAGGCAGAGGAGCAGAAATCTTTCTTCGATGGTTTTCTTTAGTTTCCTTTCCATAATCCCATGAATTTCTAAACTTCTGAGAGATGTGAGGTTTTCATTTGGATTTGATTGAGATTTTCCTTTAAGTAAAGTGAACTGAATTTTTGACAAATTGCTGAATTCAAATACTGAATGCAAGTATTGCAAACGTTTTGGAGGAATTGAAATACAATGAAAGAAAATCCTAAATGTCGAATCCAGACATCATGAGTGCTCAAACGCTCAGTATCTCAAATACCCAATAATTTCAGACAAACGCCTTAAGCCAATTCTCGTGAATTACTGGCAGGGTTCTGCCATCCGTGTTGACCAATTTGTAATATCCTCCAGTTATGGACTTAGCAACCATAAATGGTCCTTCCCAATTGGAGCTCCTTGCGAAGTGGATATCTCGTTTAGCCGCCTTGAGAACCAAATTCCCTTCCTCGAATTTGTTCGCCTTAGTAGTTCGCGCCTTGAATATATTTTGCTGATTCCATGGTTGTGGCACGTATGGGCACTCATGTAGAGGAGAGTACCCAACATACTGTCTGTCGTGCTTAGCCAGGTCTTCAGCAATAAACCTCTTGATAGAATGACCGACTTGGAGAAGCTATGAACCCAACCATTGGGTATAATATTGGCGGGGCGAAGTTGTCCATTCATAACTTTTGGTAATTTCTAAATCGTGTGTAGGGAGAAGTCCTTGAATCAAAGAATCATATTTGAACATTGGTAATATTGGAGCACGAAAAGGAATAAGACTTTCCTGAGCTCGAAACCTTTTGACAAAGGTATGTGGATTTTCCCCAGGTTCTTGCGTAAGTCCCATCAAGGTTTTTACTTCCTCCAGATGCTCGAACGGTGGGGTGTCCTCTGTTTCCTCTTCCAACTTGGAGTCTTTGTCGACGACAGAGCGTGTTGAAAGCTTTGAAATTACCCTTCCAGCATGAATCCAAGTTCTTCCAAGGATCATGTCATATCCAGGATCTTCTCGAATTATGTAAAACTTGGTCTCAGTGCAGACCAAATTCTCTGTGACTTTGAGAATGATGAAGCCGTATGCATCTCTGGAGATTCCTTCGTGGTCCCTGATTGCTATGGGAGCATGAGTAGCCTCTTGTCGAGTAATGCCAGCAGCTCTGAGAGTTTTCAAAGGGATGATGTTGACGGCGGTGCCGACATCAACGAATGCTTTTGAATTCATTTCCTTTAATATGCACGGTGGTGAGCAGTCCCCAGTCATACATTTCTTTGTCGGTGGCTGAAGGTTCAGGAGGTACTTCTGGAATCATAGGCGTTTCCCAGTCACTATGTGGTTCAAAGCTGTGAACATGTCTCCCTTTGTGCTTTTGACAGATAGAGCAATTCACAACATGCTCTATCAATGACTGAACTGCTTCCTTGACTGGTGCTTCAGAAATAGAGAAAGTCCTGACAGGAAGAGGATCTCTGTGTACTCCTTCGGCTCCAAGGTTAAGTTCTCCTGACTCAACTTTTCTCTGAATATGCGTTTCAAAACTTTGCAGCTACTTGTGGGTGATTGACGAACCTGTGGAATCGGCAGTAACGAGGATTTTCCATGTCTTCCTCAGTTGGGTCTCTCCTGACGTATGGCAATTTGATTGCACCATCTTGGATCCAGGCGTCTAATAGTTCGAGCACTTCTCCAATGGGGAGAGGAAAATCAGGTGCATCATCAGGAGCTTCTGTGCGTGGCCAGGAGCCTGTGTCTCTGGTTTGTCCTTCTTTTGCGTCTTTGGAGGAGCTGCAGTATGCTTGTTCGGGGATTCTGCCTTGCGCTTGCTCCCTTCAGCACATTTGCAGGGACTGCAGGTTGTACTGCTTGTTGATCAGGCGTCTGCTTCCTCGAGTGTCACGTGATTCCTCAGTCTTTGTGGACTTTGCTCTTTCTAACAGGCAGGTGCAGTGGTTGCTGATCTCTTCGCGGCTTCGTGAATTCTGAGAAAGTCTGGAATCGAAGATTCTCCAATAGAGCTCTGTAACCGGGAGCATGCCGTTGATACACAAATCTACCAGCTGCTGCTCTGTGACATTTGGGTCATGACAGTCCAGGGCCTGGACTCTGAATCTTTTCACGTAATCATTGGGATTTCACTGACCCTCTGGAACATTCTTCCAAGATCAGAGAGAGTGACTTGCTCTGACACGAAAAAGTACTTCCTGTAGAAGGCGTTGATCATTTTCCCCAATTGTTGATAGTCCCCGGTGCGATGTTGTTGTACCAGGTGTATGCTCTGCCTTTCAAGGATTTTGAAAACTCCTTGAGGCGAACAACATGGTTATGTTCATGCTCTCCCAAGGCTTCGAGGAAACGAGAGACATGTTCTCGAGCATTGCCAGTTCCGTCATACAGAGTGAAAGTTGGAGAAATGTAACCTTTTGGAAGGGGAATCCTCTGCGTAGCGGCAGGATAAGGAGGTTGGTGACGATGGACATGTGATGTCTTGTCTTTTCCACGGTTCTCCAGAAGGCGCTCCACGTCTTCCCGAGTAATGAAATTTGATGGTTCCTTTGCTGATGAATCTGCAACTTTGCCAGTTTCATCATCATCCACTGTATGGATTGGGATTACTTCAGGATCAGCACATCTGAGGATTTCTCCTTCTCTTTTCCCTTTTCTTGAGTCTTCTCTGTCATCTTATCAGTAAGAGTTTTGAGATAATTACACAGCTCCTTCTGTGTAGCAGCCATGTCAGTCTGATTCTTTGCGAGAGTCTCCTGCACTTTGATAAGATCAGCAATGGTAGGTGGTGATTTCCTCTGACTTCTTCTTCAGGGTGTCGACCGAACAGGGGATGACCTTCAGCGTGAGGAGGAGTAATGTCACCACCATCAGTGTTGGAGGCCGGAATCGTTTCCGGGATATTCTGATTGTCATTGTTGTTGTTGCTAGTACTAGCGTCGTTTGTGTTGGAACCTGTAACTAACCCAGACCTAAGACCACCATCTTGTGAAATCGTGAGATTGCAACCGAGAGATTAATCCCCACTGTGGTCGCCAATCTGTGAGGGGGAAAAACGATTTGCTGGTTTTTACGGAATTGAAGAGTCGACCGTGTGGAGACTCCTTGAACCGAGCGAAATGTTGAACCTCACACAGATGCACTGCAAGAAGGGAGTGCTTTAAGTTCGAGAGATCAATCTGTAAGACCCCGCCTAAACCAAGAACAATGGCCGTTCCAGAGTCAATTCGGTCACAAGAGAGGATGGGTTGATCTGTAGGAGGGAAGCTGAGAAATGCGTGAGATCAATGGTGATCTGAGATTGTAGGTGTGTTGTGAATTCAGCGTGAAAATGCTCTGAATGATTGAATTTTGCTCAATTGAGAGTAATTTCTGTGAGTTCGTGTAGACGAAAGATTGTCTGTATGAACTTTGATGAGAAATTGCTCGTTTTGGCGAATGTTGTTCGATTGTTCGAAAACCTCTGTCTTTTCAATCAGGATTCAGAGACATTTTATAATGCCGGAGTTGAAAACACCATGATCTCATGAAGTGTGGCAGTTGCTGGAATCAGAGAGTGGGGAAGTGGGAAATCATGTTAAACCAATTACTCATCGTGCGGAGGACTTGGTTAACTTTCCACCCACTACTTTGCTGACTCTTCCAACTGATTGCACGACTTGCTCACATTCTCATCGTGGGTGAACACACGTGTCGTAGACCTCCAGACCAAAACCCTAGTTAATATCCCCCCATGTGACACGATTGAAATCTCGTGGAGTCAGTTGCTGACTTTGTGGGACGATGAGTCCATGTATTACTGAGTTGAACATGATTAGCAAATGTTCCGAAACTCATGAATTTAACGTGTCTGCTAAGACGAGGTATCATCATAACCTAAGACGAGCAAAACTGTGTTGCTAAATTGTTGAATATTGGTAGTTGAACCAATATTCTTTGATTTGAGCAAATATTGCTAATTGAATAAATATTGCCGGTTCGAGCGAATATTGCTAGTTCGAGCAAATATTGTTCTTTTGATGAATTGTTGGTAGCTGGACCAAATAAAATATTAATTTAAGTTACTGACTGCTGGGTCGAGCAAAATAAATATGAATATCAATCATGGAATCAACATAAAATTATCAGAGTGTTCGAATCTGCACAGAATCACGTTTCTGCAGAGCTCTGGATTCAAAACCCTAATTTTACCGAAATGATGATTTATTGCAAATCAACACGGGACCGGCTGCACGGGATGACGCGTTCACCATATAACGCCCAGATGCTCGAATGAGCAAAAAATACCAAAGTCTCTTGAGGACCAGTTGGTGAAAGAATGATTAAATGCTGGTTTAATCATTTACTGAAATAATGCTCGTGTGAGCAACAAATCATAAAACCTGATGTAGAAAATATGAGGGTCGACCAAGAGGTCATGCGACTGGTTCTTGATGGTCGTGGGACCAGTAGATGGTCGTTTGAGCGAACTTCCAATTGTTTGGAAAGAGTTCGAACCTAATATGAGCAACTGAGCAAATTAGGTTAAAATCATTAAAACATGCGGGACCAGCTGTTTGCAAGCCTCAGGGTCACCCTTGGTTGGTCAAGGGGATGTGTCCGTGTCACCATAGTGTCCGTGATTCAGTCCTGAGAATTTGATATTTTCTGATGCACGTTTGAGCAACATTTGGAGAAAATATGCAAAATCCATGGTTTTGCTGAAACCGGCAAAAATACATGAGATGATGAAAATAATAAATAAACAAGGAATCACAAGTTGTGGGACCGGATACGGCTAGGGCATGGCCGGCCGGCTGACACGTGGCCCTACATGCTTTTCCCAGTTTTATGTGATTTTATGTATTTTTCTCTGATTTAAGGGAAATTCCATGAAACTGGAGAGTTTGGCGAAATTAGGGAACTTCCATGAGATGAGAGACATAAATTAAAATATAAAATAGGGAATGGGACTGTGGGACCGACTATGGCCGTGGCATGGCTGGCAGGCCAATAGGCGCGGGCCCCAAGGCACTCTTCCCAATTTTATGTAATTTTGATGATTTTAGATAATTTTTCATAATATCAAAGGGATTTGTTGAAAACCAAGATATTTTGTTGAAGTCAAGGAGTTTTCATGAAATCAGGAAACCAAACACCAAATAATAATAAAATAATGGGCATGTAGGACCGGCTAGGGCATGGCCAGCCGGCTAGAGCCCGGTCCCACAAGTTTTCCTAATTATTTTAATATTTTCCATGATTTTAGAGAAAATACATGAAATTAGGTAATTTTAGGGAAAATTCATAAAATCAAGGAATTTTCATAATTTGAGAAGGAATAATAAAATAATGGGACGTGAGGTGTGGGACCGGCCACGGAAAAGGCATGACCGGCCAGCCGGCGGTCCCGCGACACCTTTCCCTAATTTTATTATTTTTTGATAAAATCATGTGATTTAGATAAAAATACATGAAATTAGGGAAAATTCATAAAATCAAGGAATTTTCATAATTTGAGAGATATAATAAAATAATGGAGACGTGAGGTGTGGGACCGGCCGGCCGGCGGTCCCGCGACACCTTTCCCTAA
Source organism: Papaver somniferum (assembly GCF_003573695.1). Classification (NCBI taxonomy): domain Eukaryota; kingdom Viridiplantae; phylum Streptophyta; class Magnoliopsida; order Ranunculales; family Papaveraceae; genus Papaver; species Papaver somniferum. The sequence continues at coordinate 105,130,834 of NC_039366.1, forward strand.
TTTTATTATTTTTTGATAAAATCATGTGATTTAGATAAAAATACATGAAATTAGGTAATTTTCATGATTTTAGGGAAAATTCATAAAATCAAGGAATTTTCATAATTTGAGAGAAATAATAAAATAATGGAGACGTGAGGTGTGGGACCGGCCATGGCCAAGACATGGCCGGCTGGTGCTCGGTCCCGCAACACCTTTCCCTTATTTTATTATTTTTTGATAAAATCATGTGATTTAGATAATTTCTTTGAAATAAAGGAAATTTGCTCGAACGAGAGGAATTTCATGAGATCATGAAAATAGTAAAAATATGGTAAAATATAAAATTGGGCGCGGGACTAGTCACGGCATGACTGGCCGGCTGGTCAGCCTAGTCCCCTGGCGCTTTTGTTTAATATTTATTATTATTATTTTCCCTTCCTATTTTGCATAGGTTCCTCGTTCGTTCGTATTTTTAAAATGCTCGTTCGTGCATTCAAAATGCTGGTCTGTGTATTATCTGCTAATTACACTTGCACCATTTTTTCAGGGCTTATCCGATGCCCAAATGCCTGTTTCGTTGAATATTTATTACTAAGCTGTGGAATTCTGTTGAGAAGAACCACAAATTGAAGTAACGAAATATAACGAGGAATCGTAGAATATTGCTGAATATTCAGGCGATTAATTGACGACTCGTAGAATATTGTTGGATATTCAGACGATGGCTCGTAGAATATTGCTGGATATTCAGACGATTTAAGATAATTAATTTTTTGCTCTGTACTAGAAGGGCTTCCTATCTAGGAGCATTAATTATCTGAGGGTTGAGCAATATGAACTTGCTGGAGTGTCATATTCCTCTTGCATAGTCGGGGAAAACCTGGTTACATCCCGAAGACGTTGTCGCTCTATACTAGCAGACATGCTGTCTAGGAGCCTCCCAATCTTTCGATTCTATATACAGTATGAGATGTGTCGTGGCCTCAGCTGAGAGACTACACATCTTCATCTTCTCTGAGAGACTTTCTCCATCAGAGGTGGCATGAGCTTTCATGCACAGAGACATGAGTCCCGATACTCATCCGATTGCCGGATCCGGAGTAATTACTGAAATTGCTCAGTATTCATGAGATGTGTCGTGGCCTCAGCTGAGAGACTACACGTACTCTGAGAGACAACCTTCTCAGTCAGAGATTTATGACATGAGCTTTCATGCTTTAATGAGAGACATGAGTCTCAATACTCATCAGGTTGCCGAATCTGGAGTATAGTTTTACAATTCTACCCTTTGTCTAAAATCCACCATATACAACGGGGCCCCGGATTGTTCCCATCCTTAAAAGGACCAAGTTGTTCCGCTGTGACGTAATATCCACAATTTTCATCACCTTCTACGTCGTCCGTTGCTACACTATGCTCATGAATTATTGGCGATAGATCTTCCAAGTAGTTAATGTATATAAAATTGATAGGCCTCAAATAGTTACCGGACTTATCTCTTTTGGGTCCTCTCATCCTACCAATTTCATGTACGGTCCTTTTATCCTTTATCTTAGTTTGTGATGGATACATCTTACCCTTCCCATTGACATCCTCTTTACTATCCTTTGCTTGAGACAGAAAATCATTCTCATTAACCTCTTTGTTACTTGTTTCGGCTTTTTGAATACTCGGACGACCTCGTTTTCTTGGAACTTTGACTTTTTACTCCTTCATCAACTTCTCAATTTCCTTCTTTGCATTTTCATACCTTGCATCATGGTAGTCAACGCCGGATGGATCCCTTTTAGTAGCCAATAGTTCCTTGTTGGCTTGTCTAGTTTGAAAATTATTCATTTTCTTACTCTTCCTACCTTTCGGATCACTCTTCTCCGGTTCCAAGATATTTTCTTGGGTGAAAGGATACATGACCGACATCATGTTGTCCCATAGGATTTTCTTTTGAGCTCGGAACATATTCCTATACATCTCCGCCAACTTTTCCCATTTGTCGTGTCCCATATCTCTAGATCATCCTCGTCGTCTTCGGTTGGGAGAGGATCGAAGCTTAATTGTTTTCAAAAATGATCAATATCCTCAAATGGTATGATACCATCCTTGTACCGAAGTAGGTCGTGGCGGCATGGAAGTCCCATAAATATCTTCATTTTACAAACACACTCTTCCTCCAAGTTGGCTCCTAATGTCTAAATCAAATCCACTTCTTGCATCAACAAGTCGATGCATAGATGGGAGACTCTATAAGTTAATTCTCGTAGCCAATTACTACCATAATTCTTGTGTCTAAACATAAGGTTATGCTCGAACGCGGATTTAATTCTCACAACATCACTTTTGAAATATTCATCAATTGCATCAAAAACCGTGACAAAAGTGTCAACACATCCAAAAAAGTTCTTCTTCGACCGATAATGAGCCGACTCTACCATACTTGTGGCTTGGTTTTCGAAGTGTTTATGCCGATTTGTGAAAAAACACACGAACCTTTCTTTATTAGGTTCCAACACATCTTTGACCAAGTAAGTAATGATATCGGGGTAGTCGGTCTTCCAATGCTCAATAAGCATTTTAAATTTTTTTTCATAGACATCCTCGGTGATTGACCATACCAAAGCTTCGCATTCACCTTGGAAAGAATCCCACAACATCTCATTATGTTAATATGCTTTCAAGAATTCCTTCTTTTTCTTTACTCGTGTCTCCGACGGTAGTTTAACAATATTCTCTAATTCTTTCAACTTAAGTGGTTGAATTATCGGTTGGCATTTTTTCCTCACATTGCACCATATATGAAACGTGCAAAGAAAGTTGAAAGCATCCGGAAATACCTTCTTAATAGCATACATCAATGATGAATCTTGATCGGAAACGAACACTTTAGGAAGAGCATGATTAAAGATTTAATGGGGTGTAGTAATGAGGTTCAAACTCTCGGACTTGTGAAGGATAATTTTTTAGACTTAATAGAATATAAATATATACAAAAAATATTAACAATATGGGCAAGAGTACTGGGACTAAAGATTCGGCCGCTTTTTTTTTTTTCATTTTCAAATGGTTCAGAAATTAATTCTAGCAATTATAGTTCAAAAACAAAACAAATATTAACTCTAGTTTATTGCCAAGATAGATTTTATAAAATATTATTTGTATTTCTTAAGCATGGCATATCAAAAATCCCTAGGACTAAGCATACTCCATCAAATGAAATCACAAGTAATTAATTTAAAATCTTAATTCAATTAAAATTAGTGCAAAAAGTAAATAAAAGAATTAATGAAATTACCACATGGATGAAATTCGACCTCCTCCGTCGTCCCAGTTTTGGGGTTTAACTCATCATGTAGAAAACACACTCAAAATATGTATTCATGGCTCAAAAAGTGTATACAAGAAGAGAAAACAATGAAACAGGAAATCTGCAACAGCAAAAATGCGTTACAGACTGACTGTTTCAACTCTCAACTGTTATGATGAAGATAAGCGTTACAAATCTGAAAATAAATGTTGCAGAGGAGGATGAAGAAACTGTTACAATGAAGATAAATGTTGCAAACCAGTTGAAGAAACTGTTACGAAGGGTGAATAAACCGTCGTCGTTTCCCTGTTCTTCACGAGCAGCAGTGGCAGCAGCAACAGAGTTTTAAGAAACTCTTAATTCACGCCTCCTGAGCTATCCTCTCTGCCCCAAACTCTCGACAACCCTTCTAGGACTCATGTATCTCCTATTTATACATTACAGGCGCATCAAATCTCGCCATTAATTCCTCAAAATCTTCACAGTAAAGGAAAATTATTCTTGGGAATAATTTCTTATTTTCTTTCTCTGCATGCGTTAATTGTCTTGATAATTTCCACAATCTGTTGATATGCAACCTAGGAGAATATCTGCACTTAACTTCCACAGCCCATGCAGCATCTTTACGTAATTTTCTTTCCAAGTTTAACCGATATCTCTTCTTTACTGCTTTAATCGAGAATCGATTATCTGGCCAAGTTTGATCGATCCCAACCACCACAATATCTTCTTATATCCATATCACATATACCCATTAAGTTTCAGCGATTTAATCTTCTTATAACACCTTCAAAAATCGATTGGAAAATCTACCAGTGTATAAAGAAAATTTTCCCGCCAAAATTTATTTTTGAATTTGAGAAGAAGGGTGCCCCTTAACCAGAGCTGGGGTGCGAATAGCAATTGGGGTGGAAATAGTAATTTTTCTGGGTTCCTCAAGCACATTTTTGGGGCGTTTCCGGTGCATTTCTAGGGCGCTTCCGGCATACTTTTGGGGTACTTCCGGTTCACTGTTTACAAAGGTCCAAATGCCACATTTTCAGTCACTTTCACCGCAAAACCTTATTTTCCCAAAAACACCTACAAATAAATAAAATACCATAATAAGTACAAAAATGGGTACTAACAATATATACAATTGGGCTATATTAGACACATAAATGCGTCTATCAAATACCCCCAAACTTATTATTTGCTAGTCCCGAGCAAAAAAAATAGAAAATAAAATCCTAACTCACTGTCGCAGGCATCGTCGATTGCATTTAGCGTATGCAACAAGCCTTTAAACCCCTAGGTGGCCCTAGTGGCCGAGTTATAGTCTCGGGAGGGCTTACAAGAGATATACCCACAAAACCTTAATACTCCAGACCCTAGCTATCTACAACGAACCTTGGAAGGCACTAAAGAATCTCATTGGTTGGCATACAATCATTGACTATAGGAGGAAGTACCCTGATGCGAAATTCCAATTGTTGTACACGAGTTTGCACTCAAGCATACTAAAATTCATATATAAGTGACAGAGCTCTACTCAGATAGTTGCACTATGGAAATCATATTCGGAATCAAACTAATCATATGGATAGATCAAGAATATGGATATAGAAAAACATAGATGGTTTTGATGTTTACTAAGTGAACGACGTTTCCCATATCTGTCTGAAGGCCTCCGCCAAAATGAACCTATCCTAATGGATTGAGATACTAGTCTGACTAATATCAACACACTGACATATACAAGGGTACCAGTGGTCGATAACCTAACTCTAGGTCAACACAACTGGCATATACAAGGGTACCAGTGGTCGACTTTATTGAACTTATTCCTTTTGGTCAAATGGTCTGGTCTCAATTTTTTTTACATTTTTTTTTTCAAATTTTTTTTCAAATTTTTTTCAAATTTTTTTTTCAATTTTTTTTTTTTCTTTTTTTTTCTTCATGGTATCTCAATCACTCTAATTCACCCTAGCATTGGTAACAACTTGAATCGTGGGCCCCATCTATCACTTAGAGAAACATGGTTTAAAAACAAAATAAAATAAAATAAAAATAGAAGTGAAAAGGACTCAACGAGATATGGTGAAACTATCATGTTATTTCTAACACCTGAGCTCTGTGCTTTTATGAATAGACTCTATAGATGTTTCCATCTAATCAGATTGGTTCCTCAACTCCTACAACCAAGATGCTTCATCAACTTAGATTAGTTAGTGCAAACCTTAATATGCATAAATTTCTAGGCTCTGGAGTTTAATAATTGCAACTAAAAAGTTTCTCCCATACCCCCAAACTTAAAATTAACATTGTCCTCAATGTTCTAAAGATGAAATTAAAAGCATGAACAAGGAGAGACAGTTACTATTTGAAGCAAAAGAGTGAAGGAAGGATATTACCGGGTTGCATGAGATTGGGTTACCTCCCAAGAAGTGCTAAGTTTATAGTCTTCAGCCAGACTAAGAAAGGTTTAATCACCTCGAATCATATAGCAATAGCCGAAATAATTGTGGGTTATCGAAACCAAATAGAGCTATCACAAGTAAAAGGAATCTGCAACAAGCCAAGAAAATGAACATGTACTGCATACCCTTATCTAGTTTCCTGATTAAGATACCTATGTCCCATTGTGGTTCAGGTTCAGGTTATATGAAAGGATCTTGATAGAATATTTTCATTGGATGCACTTCCTCATAGATAAGATCCAACAGTTCAGGTTTAAAAGTCTGGAAAAACTCAATTAAAATAATAACAAGCTGAATAACTGGGGATCCTTAAAGTCAATCAGATTTGACTTACACAGCTGACCACAAAGAGAGTGGTGGTCTTCCTTAAACAGATGTGTCGACCCTAATCTCCTAAAGTAATTAGGTTTAGTCTCAAAACTTAATAATTGACACATCTAAAATTTATATGTTCCCACAATTGGTAGAAAAGTTTTTGGTGGGAAAACAAAGTCAATCTTGGTATTATTGCCTGGGCTAACCTCATCAACCAGAGGATGGGTTTCTAACAGTTGAGACTCGTGTTGAATATTATTAAGTTCGGGAAAACGAGTACGAAGATAGTCTTGTAAGATGGTTGAGGCATTGATGTCAAGTCCCACGTGAGGGATTTTTGTAAGAGTTAAAGAACATGGAGAATGATAATCACCCCCAAACTTAGAGTTTTCGGCGTCTATAGGTAGACTGGTCATAATCTCCCTAATTTCTAGGTCATCAGATTCCTGAAAGTGGGCGATTGATTTTTCTAAGTCAGGTTCATCCCCGCTAATCTCTACGAGTTCATCTAAGACTATTGTTTCTAAATCGTTTGACTCGAAAACAATACTCTCAAGATAAACTGGTTCCTCTAAACCATCATCGGTTTCGTAATCATCGTCTAAAACGGGGGTATTTCTAGTCAAATCCTCGTCCTTTTGAATAGGTAAATAATTATTAAATTATTTGGATCTGAACTAGAAATATCATTATAATCATCATCACTATCCTCCTCATCATCATCATCACAATATAATTTTTGATATTCACGAATTCTCAAGCTTTGTTCCCAACTACATGGTCTATGTTTATAATATTTCTTATAGATCGTTAGAGGTGATTCCTCAATAAAAGTTGGAGTATCCATATATCGCTGCCCACGCATATATTCACCAAGAGTCATTTCCGAAGACGTCTCTTGATAATGAGAATTTCTAGACATATATTCTCGTAACGTCATCTCAGGTGGCGTCTCCTGAAAAGGATTCATCACCGAGGAAACACAAACTACAGAGGAATTCTACACAATCACAAACAAGGCTGACTCGACCAAATCAAACCTATAAATTCTAGCAAACAAAAAGCATGATGGCTCCACTTAAATTGTTTCTAGACTTGCTTCTATCTCTCGAAGGGGAATTCGTTACAATTTAAGCAAACCCCTCTGGAATCAATCCGAGTCAAAGTAAGTTGAATTGAGGCGAGGGAAGCTCAGTGGAGCTTTGATACCCAAGGCCTCACCGCTATCACAAGGCGGCGCAGTCACGCATTCAACTCACAGAAACCATCATGAACTTCGAGGTGTGCTTAAGAAAGTAACCAATATCCTTAGAAATTTTTTCCTGATAAGCGCGATACCCTATCGGTCTCGTTCTAGTCAAGTTTTAAGCTTGGGTTCGCGTTAGGTTTCGTTTTCCTAAGGCGGGAAAGAAGGGAGCGGTAATGAAATCCGAACCCTTATCTTGTATTTGCCAGTCCTTGCCCTTTACTAGGAATTTAAAAACAGTCCAAATTCGTCCTCAATCAATGAATCACCTTAAGGAATACAGTAACTCGCTTACAGGAGATTCGCGAGTGTTTCGATAGACTTACCTCCCGTACCAGACGGGGGATGAACCGTTGAAGTCGACTCGGGCCACGACTCCTATGTCATGTACGAACCCGAGGGGCCGAGACGATATAGTAATCGTCGTCCTTCCCTGCAAACAGTTTGTATTTAAGGGTACCCTTCCGTAGGGTTTAAAAAAAAAAGTCCAATTGTCCAGAATAAAGTCCAAATAAAAAGTCCAAAAATTACAAAAATTATGAAAAATAAAGCCTATTTACAAATTCTAAAAAAATAAATAAAAGCTATCTACAAAAAAAAATAATAATAATAAAAAATAAATCCTAAAAAAAATTATGTCTTTTTTTTCTTCTATTTTAGCTTTTAGCTTTAAGCTTTTTGTTCCCAAGTCCTTAGTATTCCACTTCGAACCTGTAAATCAAAGACACAAAAAGAAACGTAAAAAGGAACAAATAATAGTAAAAAAAAAAAACCTAAAAATTCTACCTAAGCACAAATCCGCGTCGGCGGCGCCAAAATGATTAAAGATTTAATGGGGTGTAGTAATGAGGTTCAAACTCTCGGACTTGTGAAAGATAATTTTTTAGACTTAATAGAATATAAATATATACAAAAAATATTAACAATATGGGCAAGAGTACTGGAACTAAAGATTCGGCCGCTTTTTTTTTTTTTCATTTTCAAATGGTTCAGAAATTAATTCTAGCAATTATAGTTCATAAACAAAACAAATATTAACTTTAGTTTATTGCCAAGATAGATTGTATAAAATATTACTTGTATTTATTAAGCATGGCATATCAAAAATCCCTAGGACTAAGCATACTCCATCAAATGAAATCACAAGTAATTAATTTAAAATCTTAATTCAATTAAAATTAGTGCAAAAAGTAAATAAAAGAATTAATGAAATTACCACATGGATGAAATTCGACCTCCTCCGCCGTCCCAGTGTTGGGGTTTAACTCATCATGTAGAAAACACACTCAAAATATGTATTCATGGCTCAAAAAGTGTATACAAGAAGAGAAAACAATGAAACAGGAAATCTGCAACAGCGAAAATGCGTTACAGACTGACTGTTTCAACTCTCAACTGTTATGATGAAGATAAGCGTTACAAATCTGAAAATAAATTGCAGAGGAGGATGATGAAACTGTTACAATGAAGATAAATGTTGCAAACCAGTTGAAGAAACTGTTACGAAGGGTGAATAAACCGTCGCCGTTTCCATGTTCTTCACGAGCAGCAGTGGCAGCAACAACAAAGTTTTAAAAAACTCTTAATTCACGCCTCCTGAGCTATCCTCTCTGCCCCAAACTCTCGACAACCCTTCTAGGACTCATGTATCTCATATTTATACATTACAGGCGCATCAAATCTCGCCATTAATTCCTCAAAATCTTCACAGTAAAGGAAAATTATTCTTGGGAATAATTTCTTATTTTCTTTCTCTGCATGCGTTAATTGTCTTGATAATTTCCACAATCTGTTGATATGCAACCTAGGAGAATATCTGCACTTAACTTCCACAACCCATGCAGCATCTTTACGTAATTTTCTTTCCAAGTTTAACCGGTATCTCTTCTTTCCTGCTTTAATCGAGAATCGATTATCTGGCCAAGTTTGATCGATCCCAACCACCACAATATCTTCTTATATCCATATCACATATACCCATTAAGTTTCAGCGATTTAATCTCCTTATAACACCTTCAAAAATCGATTGGAAAATCTACCAGTGTATAAAGAAAATTTTCCCGCCAAAATTTATTTTTGAATTTGAGAAGAAGGGTGCCCCTTAACCAGAGCTGGGGTGCGAATAGAAATTGGGGTGGAAATAGTAATTTTTCTGGGTTCCTCAAGCACATTTTTGGGGCGTTTCCGGTGCATTTCTAGGGCGCTTCCGGCATACTTTTGGGGTACTTCCGGTTCACTGTTTACAAAGGTCCAAATGCCACATTTTCAGTCACTTTCGCCGCAAAACCTTATTTTCCCAAAAACACCTACAAATAAATAAAATACCATAATAAGTACAAAAATGGGTACTAACAATATATACAATTGGGCTATATTAGACACAGAAATGCGTCTATCAGAGCACCCTCCCGGAAGATTAAATTCAATTGTTCTAATCCCCAAACATAACTCTCTTTCTTCTCGTTTTTCAAGAAACAAAAAGCCACAGTGAACGGTGCCTTTGTCGAAGTATGCCCCACAATGTTCATCAACGACATCTCATATTTATTAGTCTTGTATGTGCAATCCAATATAATAACTTGTGGGAAGCATAGAGCCAATTGGACGCATTCCGGGTGGGCAAGGAAAAGGTGTGTGACTTGACCGAAGTCATCCAACTTCTTTTGGAAAGCGTAGTTATTCTTCACCCCTAACCACATTACTTGTTGCATCACCATCCTACCTTGCAAATTGAGTCTTCTAATCTTTTGTCTTGCATTGTAGATAGTTTGCATAGTCGACTTGTTATTCTTGTTGTCCGCCTTCAATTTGCTAAGAATCCTAGACAGTGGCAAACGTGCTCGTGTCATTTAATCCACTTTTAGCATCTCGTCGGGTTTGAGTCGCGCTACTTTCGCATGTCCATGAAGGTCTTTGGGACGTGGGTAGTTATGACGACAATCCATATCTTTATTCATTATCCAATACTGATCTTCTTTGTTCAAGGACTTATTCTTGAGGTTGAAAACGATCTTGAAAGGGAAATTTGTTTTCTTCGTCTTCGTCATATTCTTTCTCCCGGTCTTCCCAACATATACGGTACCCTTTTTAACCTTGCTAGCGTCGGTTCCACTACGCTCACAAATCATTTCAAACCGATCCCCTCGGCTTTGTTGTCCTTTAACTAGTACACAATTTACCTTCATCGCGTGTTCCTCAACCCAATCAAGAACTTCGAGTTTAGTTTTCCATCTCTATGTTCATTCCAAAACAAATAATTTGTAAGAAAAACTTTGGAATATTCCGACAACATTAAGGTAAACAAAAAGTTCTTACATACCAAATCATTTTGGAAGTGATCCTTGGTATCCTCGTGAATTATGTCTACTGGATCAGGTTGATTTTTCATGGGTACGGGTCCTCCAAGCACGATTTACAAAGAATATCACAAGGTTAAATACTAGAAAAGGAATATAATAACAATGTTCATCTCACTCGATAATCATATTATGTGCCGAACCATGAACATTTACAGGTTTCGGCTTATACGATATTCTCAATATGTGCCGAACCACGAACAATATTTTAACCCAAAAATTAACAAATTCATGTTCGGCTCATACGATAATCATATTATGTGCCGAACCTTAAACATTGAGAGGTTTCGGCTTATACGATATTCTCAATATATGCCGAACCAATAACAATATTTTAACCCAAAAATTAACAAATTCATGTTCGGCTCATACGATTTTGAACATATAAGCCGAACCAGTATTATTTTTATTCCAGGAAATTCAGGATGTTGTTCGGCTTACTATTAAACTTTCATATAAGCCGAACTAGTGTCTAGCAAAAGGGGTGTAATTGAAAATTATAGGTTCGGTGCATTCTGTAAACAGATTCAGTGAGCCGAACCGTTCATCATTTGGTTGATTCGGCTCATAGATGTGAGTCGAACCTCAACCTGGTTCGCCGAACCATGAAGCAAAAATCCAAACTTTTGATAATTTAACTATAGAAGTGAGACTGAGCATAAGATAGAAGTATACCTGTGTATTAGAAGTATTGGGTTCCTCATATATGTACTCATCATCTGGATTTGGCTCATAAAAATCATCATCTTGAGTTTGTGTTTGAGTTTGAGCTTGAGTTTGAATTTGTGTAAAATCATTCTCATAATCTAAGAAATCGGCCATTTGGGAATCATTGTTGTAGTTGATATGTATTTTCCTAGTTTTTTTATATGACTCATCCCCCATTGAATCAAGAATTAAAATCCACTCACTTTCTCCTTCTCTCTCTCCTTCTTAACCAAAACTTTGATTTCCCCCTCCCCCAAATTTTTCATCTAAACAACTTTTATAATGCTGAAAATTATCTTAATCACTAAACAAAATATTTAATCACTAATCCAGATTACTAACACCAGTACGTAAAGGGTAGATTTGTCATTAAAAAAATTGGGTTAAGGGGATATCTGATTTTGTTATTTCACGACCTTTTTTGTCTTTATTCAGTATGTCTAGAAAGATTTCAGTAATGCCTAAAATCAGCGTTCTCAACCTATTCAAACCTCGTTAAAATGGGCTTCCAACATTTATGACGCAATATGGTCAGACTAAAAAAAAACGCTAGTAACGAGAATTTATGATTTAGTTTGTAATTGAATAGGTAGCCTCCAACCATAATAGGAGTGCAAAACAAGTGACAAAGTAATCAACTTAATTTATTTATCAATGTAAATATCCAGCTGAAAGGATACAAACATGCTTAATCCCCCCCCCCCCCCTCATATTTTTACATGCATTTACCAATATACACGTCCAAGGACTGAAGATTACGGGTTGGAATGCCAGGTATGACTGACCATACCAAATCCGAGGCACATCCGCGATCCCGAATACCTTCATTGTAATATTACAATGTACAAATGTTGGTTTAGGATACGTATAGTACTATGTAATGACGGTGTGGCCAAACAGATACCAGTAGATCATTTTTTTTTTGAGATAAAAAAATATATTAAATGAGGAAAAAATATACAAATGTACAAGGAGTTAAGTCAAAAGACTTATCAAACCGAAAAAAAAAAAAGAAATCTTAAAAAAAACCTATGTGATGCTCATAATGTCTTCCCAATGATACAGAATTTGATTAACTGTATAGCCTTTGAAGGTCTCTGTGCTAGAACTCCATAAATAAATATCAAGCTTCATATCACAAAGAATGTCCTCTGCAGTCTTATGTCTCCCTCCATGTACTCTTCTGTTTCTTTCCAGCCACAACTCCCAACAGATTGCAAAAGGAACTAAATGTCAGACCATCTTCCACTTCTTAGAAACTCTATGCAGGTTCCAACTTTGGAGGCAGGCTTCGAAGTCTTGACTAAAAACCCATCTAACATTCATAGAGTTTAAAAAACTATACCAGAAAAATTGTACCCATCTGCAGCTGATTAATAAATGATCCTGAGTTTCCACTTAACTGGAACAAAACAAGCACAAATTTGAGCTCAAAACCACTCTTCTATTCTGCAACATCATTCTAGTAGGAACTAAGTCGTGCATAGCTACCCAAACCAGAAATAATACCTTAGGTGGAACAAATTTACTAGTTAATACATTTTCAAATTCCCATATCTCCTCCTGTTCACTCAGCTTATTGAAAATTTCCTTAGCCGAGTATTTTCCTTCAATGCAGTCCTCCTCCCTGGTGTTAACAAAATATTTCTCAAATCATGTTTTAGCTCCAACAAGTCAATGCTCTCTGCAGGCCCAAGTGCTATGGAGGATTCAAAATTCCAGGTATTTGTTCTCATATTCTTCACTGACTCCAGTTTCTGCCTACCTATCTCGTACAGTCTAGGATATCTCTGCTTTAGAGTACCATTCTGAGACCACCAGTCATGCCAAAATCTCACTCCTCTTCCATTCTGCACCTTGATTTTTGCTGATTCATATAAATCTTTATTAGCCTTTAAGAATGTCATACCACATGCTCCTACCTATTGCTTCAATTGTCTGCATTGGAACCATAAAGAACTCATCAGAATTTGTTTTCTCATACATAATTCTTCTCCATAGTGCTGACTTCTCAGTGCAATGCTTTCTAGTGAGCTTTTAATTAAAGTCACTCTACCTGCTTTATTTATGAACTTTCTTTTCGATAGAGCTAATTTTTTCTTCATTCTTTCAATTACCACATCCCAGATACTAACACTTCTCTTGATACCAGTAGATCATGAACCCCACTAAAATACCACTAGATGAAATTTAAAATAGAGGTAGATGTGAAATGAAAAGGTTAGGCATCATACACTCTTTTTCTCTTGCAGTGTCGTTAAATGTTAATCGCCCCGTGTTATTTAGCTAATTTTCTTTTGTTAAAATTTGCCTGATTGCAAATATCGATTAATGACACAAAAAACATACAACGGGCCGACATTGGCAATGACGCTTCAGCTATCCCCACATATGTTCATTTGATTTGTAAAAATGAATTATGTATTAATTATTTTGCTCATGACAAACAATTCAATATTTTGGTTCTTTTCTTCTTCTTCAGTTTCAAGGTGTATAGGTTATGAATATGATAGTATGATAGTCTATATGATGACGATACCTAACACAAATCCATGTAAAGGTTAAAAAAGAAAGGATAATTTGGCTTATTCTTCTACTTGGGAGGATGATAGGAGTTCATGTGGGTTGGTACTTTGTTTTTCGAGGTCCTGCGAATCTCTCACTTCTTTAACTTCACGTAGAGGTTAGGATTCAAATTAATTATGACATTTTTATTTTAAAATTTTGTCAATTCCAAAAATTACCTTTTTTTTCTTTTTTTTTGAAGCATATATATACATATTAAATAAGCATATATATATATATATATTTTTTGGAGCGAATAAAAAAATTACCCTTATTGTAAGCTCATATTTTTAAAACTAACCTTAAATTAATTTTTGTTATTAAGTCTTATTATAAGAAATATGTATAATCTAATAGTCGTGTTTATATTCGTTATATAGGTGTTTTAAAATAGTTTTCAACGGTATAACATTTTACAAACAACCGGGCAATGTTATCTATATGAGGATATAATAATAAAAAATACTTAAAAATATCACTATTTTCTCATTGCATTAAGCATTGTGTAAACTTTAAATATATCAATTTTGGTGGGATAGAGGGAATATTAGAAAGATATATGAGGCACTGAAACTGAAATAAGTACGTAATTGCATAAAACAACAAGTGTTTAGGAACTAAGAGCACCTCCAACGCAAACTTGACGTGGTTTTTACGTGGTTGTACTTGGATAACATCCTTAACACCATAACTCCTTGAGTTTAGGATTTAAAATAAAACCATCTCCAATGCAATGTGTATTTGACTAAATTTAGGATGTATTTGGACAAATCTGATTGGTTATGCCAGTTACTCTGTGAATTATTTTAAATTAGATTCCGGTTAAATTTGTATAACTTTATCGTTCACATCCTTTAAATGAACCTTTAAAATAAGATGATCCCACGAAGGATGTCTTCCTAACCACTGGCCACATGATCCTCACACCGCCTCTCCAGTTATCTGTTAGAGATCGAGTTATTTTAAAAATTAATAAATCCTAGGTGACCATTACAATAGGAAGATCCGTCGGAAATGCTCTAATCCAGAACGTATTTAGAAAACTTTTTTTTTCCTAAAGTATTGGGTGTAACTTTCTGAAAGCACCGAACTGATACGATCTCTTATGATGTAAAAAGTTTTTTAGATTAGTGCGACTACTTTACATGACATGAATTTGTTGTTGGTATGATTTTTGTTCGAATACCAGATAATTACCCAATCCAAAATTAGAAGAAAGGAAGACAACAAAATGTTTGTATTTTCATAAAAATAGATTTTTTTTTCAATTGCATTTATTAGTTTATTGTAAGGTGTAGATGTATGCATACAGATATGAATATGACCGTACTCATATCTGAACATGAAAACCTAGTATATGCTATTCTTATTCGTTTTGAAAGTCAAATGTATATATATTTTAACTTCAGATTCGCACCCAAAATTTTTATTCATACATCCGGTAATTATCCGGTCGATCGGAAATCATAACAAAAAAGCAGTAATGTTTGTATTTTTGTTAACATAAAGGAAAAAAAAAACAAATTTAATACACACTTTTGTAAGTTTAAAAACTATATATATTTATACGTAAATTTTAGGATACATATATCTTCTATCAAGTTAGTCGTCAGACAAAAATCTCAAATATCTAAACCCGAAAATTGTTTCCAAAACATTCGATATTTCAGATGGGATTGGAATGAATTTCAGTTCGGACATCCATTGACGCCTTAATTTATTGAATGTTTTATTAGTTTTTAGGATAATGGGTAAGGTATTGAAAGCGTGAAGAGGAGCGTGAATCATTTTCTATTTTTGAGAAGCGATCCGTAGGTTGAATCGTGAAGGGCGATTGATGGTTGGCGGTAAATCGTAAAATATAAGATTTGATATATATGTAAATATTTTTTTTTTGAAGGGCAAAACAATAAACAAAAAGAAAAGAAAAGAAAAGGAGAAAGAGACTGCTAAGCAATAGAATACTCACTCTCAAAGAGGTGAGCAATACACGAAGGAGGAGAAGATAACCACTCATTAGAGGAGTGGGTTGAAACAGCATCGGCTGCTAAAACATGGGCCATTTCGTTGGCTTTCTTTATGACAAAATGGAAAGACACAGAGGTGAAATTGTGTTCCATGTCTCTGATTCTGTTAAGAGTATTATTAATTTTCCAGGGAGGATGGTAATTTGGGTACCTGATAGAGTTGATAATAGTCAGCGAGTCTCCTTCCAGAACAATTTCCCGAAATTCTTTAGCACCAGCCAATTCCATAGCAAGAATAGCCCCGTAAGCTTCAACCTCCACCGCATAGCTATAAGGAAGAGTTTTGGCTTGACAACCTTGGAATGCAGAGGTACTATCCCTCGCAACTGCACTGCAAGCAAAACCTTTGGGACCAACAACACCATCAAAGTTAATCTTGATTTTATTGGCAGGTGGTGGTTCCAATTGTTCAGAGTGGGATTCGGGGGTATCATTTTCAGTAGGAATATCATTAGTTTCATTGGACGAAAAATCTAACTATTCCAGTACACGGTTTATTGTAAACCTGCTTCAATTTTAAAACCGCAATTATTGAAGATGACATTATTCCTAGATTTCCATATAGCCCAAAACATGCAAGCTCCCATATTTAATTTTGCAAAATCATCTCCGTATGCCATCCAGCTTGTGATATACTCTTCAACAATATCATTCTGCAGATCTCTGACCCTGAGATTCAATGGAGAAGCAAGTGGTTTATGGTTTCCAGTGCATCATTACAAAGCCTACAATCTGCATTGATTCCTTGTACATGCTTGTTGATGCTTGCTGTCGTGGCCAATCCATTCTTTAATATTTTCCAAAGAAACAAGTGAATTCTCCAAAACTTTTTCCAGGGGAAAGTAGGGGTATGTGAGGAAGAGGGTTTTCTTGTTTCAAGAGATTTATGGAAAGATTTTGTAGAGAATTCTCCTTTTGGATGGTTGATCCACATCAATGTATCTCTTCTATATCCATTTGCTCTATCAGATAAATGAATTCAAGGATTTTCTGAACCTCAGATTGGTTGAAGAGTTGCTGCAACTTGACTTCATCCCATATGTTTTCATCTTGAACAATGAGGTCTTTCACCATTATGATATCGAGTATTGATGCATTTCTCAGGTTTCTTCTTTGTAAGGTTTGGTATCCATGGATCACTCCAAATAGTGATGTCTTCCCCGTTTCCCACAGACCAGCAACATCCTTCCTCCATATAATCCCTGCATTTTAGCATTGCGCTCCACGTAGAGGATCAAGTGTTAGGTTTGGTCACTTCCTAAAAACTGTTGTCTTTCACATACTTGGCCTCCATAAGCTGAACCCATAAGCAGTCATGAACAATTAAGAACCTCCATATGAGTTTTGCAATCATGGCCAAATTCAGTTCATATAAGGACCTGATGCCAAGACTCCACCGATCTTTTGCCAATTCCATTTGTTTCCAGTTAATGAAGTGCATTCTTCTTTCATTTCTAGTGTGACCCCACCAAAAGTTCCTCATGGTTCTTGTTATAGTTTGTAGAGTCTTCTTAGGAATGATGGATGTAGCCATATAATAAGGAGGAGTGAGCCCGAGTTCAGTTTTTATTAGTAAGGTTCTCCCATCTTGCGAAATGTTGGTGCCTTTCCATCCGGTCATCTTACCATCGAATTTGTCATTTAGGAAATCAAAGGAAGAATTTTTATAAGATGGTTTAAGAAGAAAATGACCCAAATACTTATCTGTATTCTCCATTTGTTGAACCCCAGAAATGCAACTACTTCAGTTCTTCTGTGGTCTTCAACTCCCTTGTTGAATAAGATCGCAGATTTTTGCATGTTGACGCATTGTCCGGACCAAGCAGCGTAAATATTGAGAATGTCCATCAGAGTGTGCACTGTCTTGTTTTCCAAGGTACCAAACAGAAGTAACTCATTTGCGAACATAAGGTGTGAGACAGCGGGGGCGTGCTTGCATATCTTGTATCCGTTGTACAAGGCATTGTTCTCCATGGTTCTCTTCAGCCAAGAAAACCCTTGGGAGCATAAAATGAATAAGTAAGGGGACAAAGGACACCCTTGTCTTAATCCCCTGCCACTAAGAAAGTAACCTTCTGCCCGACCATTAACCACAACAGAGAAAGAAGCAGTAGTGACACAATGCATGATGAGGTCATGGGTTTTGCCTACGATTCCGAAGGTCTTTAAGCAATGACTTAGAAATCTCCAGCTAATCTTGTCAAATGGCTTACTAATATAAAATTTGAGGGAAAAAGCACCTAAGATGGATCTAGAATTAGCCATAGAGTGCAAGATCTCTTTGGCAACTACAATTAGCCATAGAGTGCAGGATCTCTTTGGAAGCTACAATGTTATCAATGGACAGTCTATCTTGAATAAAAGCAGACTGGGCTTTGTCTATCAGTATGTTCAGATGGTCTTTCAGTCTTTGAGCTAAAATTTTTGTGACTACCTTATACAGGATATTGGTTAAAGCTACCGGTCGATAGTCAGATGGAGTTGATGGATTTTACCGTAGGAATTAGTACAATATTGGTGTGGTTCAGACCAGAAGGAAGAAAAGCAGTATTGAAGAAGTCCTTGATGATATTAGTGACATCATTTCCAATAAGCTCACAACATCTCTTGTAGAACAGAGCAGGCATTCCGTCAGGACCATAGGATTTTAAGCTCTTCATTCTTTTGATAGTAGACCATATTTCCTTAGAGGTAGGCATTTGAGATATGTTGTTGTTGGCATAATCATCAATCTTCACAGAAGCATGGAAAAGAATAACATACTTATCTTCATTGAGATCTTTTCTGAAAAGCTTAGTAAAATGATTCACGAGGTAATTAACAACACCATCAACATCAGTGATTTAGGTACCATCTGGCCTCTTCAAAGCAGAAATTTGGTTTTTCTTCTTTCTCCGAACCACATATAGGTGGAAAACATGAGTGTTTTTATCAATGTTTATAATCCATTTGACTTTGTTTCTCTGCTCATAGTATCTATGCTGCAAGAGGAGTAAAGAGTCAACCTTCTTACACAACTCCCTTTCTTCTTCTCTAGTATCTCTAAGATGAGATTCCATCTGAATTTGAAGAAGTTTCTCTTTGACATATTCTACAGCTCTGAAAATATTTCCAAAGGCTTCCTTGCTCCATGTAAACATTTGTAAATATAAAATATAGTCACATGTTATCGCAAATAACCATGTAGAACAGTGGTTGAACAGTGGTTGAACACTCACATATATCACACCAGGTGGTAGGTTGACCATTTTTAGTTTTCAGAAACATTATTTCTCGAAGTTTGATCATTTTGTGCTTCTAATCATGGGTGAGCATGGGCCGGTATGGACCGGTTTTCACCTCATCCGCATCCAATCCAATTCATTACGGGTTTCAAATTTGGCATCCACATCCAATCCAACATCCAATAAATTTGCATCCAATGGATGCACGGATGAACAAATTGGATGCGGATAATCCAATGGATTTGTATAATTAAAATTTATAATGAAAAAATAAAACCAATATAGATGACTTCTTATAGAACCTACACATTTTATATATGTATATAAATATAGAAGTGCCATGGGCAACACTCCAAGAAAACACCTTAAAAATTCCAAAACCATCCATATATTTTCTAGAAGCTATACAAATGACCTTAATCCAACAGATATGGATGTCCAACGGATTTTCAAGGTAGCATCCGTGCCCAATCCGTAATCCGTTGGATTTCAAAAATCTCATCCGCGTCCAACCCATTAGTGAACGGTCCGGGCGTCCATCCACAAAAATACGATTGGTCCCGGATAAATCCACGGATTACGGGTAAAATGCTCACCCCTACTTCTAATTGACTACACGCTTCTCATTCCAAACGCTTCAAAAATAGGCATAGGCTCTTAAAAACCATCATAATGGGCTTATTGAAGCATAAACGAGAAATAGACCCGTGCATAGTGAAAAATTAGTTTTATATATCGGTCCGCGAGTTATAACTCCAGAGGTGTCACCATCCTTCCACAAAAAACCTATCAAAACAAAAGTAACACAAAAACCCCATCAACAAAATTAACACAAAAAACCCAAATTTATATGTTGGTTTCATCAAATTTTATTTTGGTTTCATCATATTTAAATTTGAAGTTTTTGTATCAATTTTTAAAAATTTGGGAGTTTTGTATCAATTTTGTTTACGATCGAGTTTTAATGAATCTCAACACTTGAGTGGGGTTTTTGTACCACAAATTTGATCACCTTGGATTTTTATGACTAGTTTTATTTATATATAAAATATAATCCCGCTAAAATGCCCAATAACGGTTAATATTACATAGAGTAAAAATATCCCACTCCACACCATACCGCTTTTGCCTGACACTTCTGAAACCTTTAATTTTCGTTTTCCACTTTCAGAACTCCTTTCAGAAATCACAGACAAGAGTAAGTAAGTCTCTAATCGAGAGTTTTGTTTGTATTTCTTTCTTAAAATTAGGGTTTTCTTTTACAATGTTTCTGGTTTGTTTCGTTTTGGTGTTCACTGATTTGTTGCGCTAGGTTTCGTTGTTTCACGATTTTGTTCCGTTCTAGGGTTTTTTCTTTACTTTCTTAAACCTAGGTTTTAGTATGCAGAAATCATCGAGTATCTAGTGTTTGTAGAAACAACATCAGGTATCACCATCTGGCTCTGGTCTCACTCACGGATCTTTGGTATCATAGTTCGTCTTCACTGTGTACTGATTGGAAGACGACGAAACAGTTGTTAACCTAAAAAAATAGGGTGGTTGTTCAGTGGTGAGTATGTGTTTGGATTTAGGGTTTTGTTTTACTTCATACTTTTAAGCATTGCATTTCTCGAGCACCTTGGTTTTACTCACTGTACTTTTCAGTGATTAAAACTCTTGCTTATGTCGGTTAATACATTTTTTTATGGTAGGAAAAATTATTGTACATGAGTTTTTTTTGTTGGAGGAAAACCAGAACCCAGGAATTAGGGAGAGGAGGATACATGTTAGGTTTTTTATGATGCAGAAATACTGACTTGAGACTTTGGTGTTTGTAGAAACAACAATAAGTATCACCATATGCTTCTCGGCTCATGGCTCTTTGTTGTGATAGTCTCACTGTGTACTGATTGGAATGATGAAATAGTGTTTGATTGTTAACCTAAATAATGTTGTAGGTTCAGCATTGCCTCAACTAATATTGGTATTTTAGCGTGGGTTTGGGTTTAGGGATTTGAGTTACTTGACACATTTCACAGCTGCATTTCTTAAGCACCTTCATTTTGCTCATTGTTTATACTCATATTCTGTACTTTTAAGTGATTCAAACTCTTGCTTATGTTGGTTATATACACATTTATGGCTGGAAAAATTATTGTATATGAGGTTTTTGTCTAGGAGGAAAATTAGAATTTAGGGAGAGGAGGATAAATTTTATATCGTTGGGGTTTGTATCAAGAACTACTTTAGATGAATAGTTACTGGTATTGGTTATGACTATTGAAAGCGCTGGTTCAGTTCTTTTGTTATCATGCGTGCAATTTGTTTTATGTGATCTTTCTGACTTTGCTTTTAGTGATTTTTCCATTTGTTTGTTTCTTATGCTTGTGTCTTGTTAGTCCTTTAAGGTTGTGCTTTCGTTGTCCAGGCTGTAAATAAGCACGTAGCTGAGAAGAAAGAAGGTAGACAAGCAATTACAGACCATATACATATATCTTCTGGTGTCCTAGTTTTTGCTAATAATGATGAGGCATTGGGATGACGAATGCGAGGATGCCATATCATCTGTCACAAAGTACTATTTGGTTGATGACGACGAGAAACCAGTATGTTATTCGGTACTGCCTATTCAATGGCGTGAGGATCAAAAGCCAGTCCCTCTGGATAGGGAAATAATCTTACACGGTTACACTTCTAGTGGATCTCAGATGGTATACAAGCAGGTAATAGCATGGAAATTTGACCTTGTATCATTCGATCAAGTTAAGGTGGAACTGCTCTCCAAAGAGAATAAGTGGATAGTTCTGGATAAACCTCAAAAAAGTTATGAAGAAACCATTAGGACAACGTGGTTGACTTTATGCTGCTTGCACTACTTAAAACGTAATCCTAATGCCCCAAGAAGTTCCTTGTTATCAAACATTTTCCCCAGGTTCGATCTTGTTCTGTTTCCACCAGTTCGTTTTATTTTTCTTATAATTGTAGTATAGGCTCGCAAATAAATATATAATTTGCATGCATATCCTAAAGCTGGTTGTTGTTTCTGCAGCTTCAACAGGGGCGCTCAACTTCTTGAGAATGATTTAATGGGTCATCGGGACGTCATTAAATCTGCAGTTGAACATGATGGGACTCTAGCAAGTTCTAAGGTCTGTGTTTTTAGTACTTCTCAGTGTTAGTTCGATAATAGTTGAACGAAAATTGTGATTGTGTAGTTGCATACTATGAGGGCTATTAATAACTACATTATTTATTTATTTTTTGGTTCAAAAAACAGTTTCTACTTGCATTTCTTGGGAAAGCATTTACCGAGGTCAGTGCTTCACTTATACTATTACTTTAATTTGCTCTTTCCTTATCTATTTTCAGTGAAGACACTTTTTCTTTTGAAAGTCATCCCATCTCTTAAAAAGGTTATGTTTACAGGATATGGATGCTGGTTCAGTTAAGAAAAATACTAAACACAATGTTATTGATGATTGGGAAGGGTCAGTTGAAGAGGAGACAAATACAGAAGTAGATGATTCTGTTTGTGCCATTTGTGATAATGGTGGTCATGTTTTATGGTATACTTTTATGCTTACACGGGATTGCACTGCTGCTTTTTTTTTTTTGTTTCGCCATTCGTTTTTAGTTTCATGGCTAAGCAAATAAGTATGTAATGTGATTTTTTTTATGCACTTCTGAGGATAGTAAGCTGTTGTATGTTACGTGTAATCTATTTTATGCACTCCTGAGTTTATTTGCATTTTTCTTTTTCTCTAAGCTGAGTTGGAATGAGACAGATTGACCCACTGATACACATAGTCGTGTCTTAGCATTTCTGCTGTTGAAGGCAACATTACTCCTATGTCTCATTTATTTTCCCGTGTTGACAGTTGTGATGGGGAGTGCAGAAGATGCTTTCACGCAACTGTAGCAGATGCTGGGGTTGATGCAAAATGTGAATCTCTGGGCCTTTCTAAGGCTGAAATTGCTGTATGCCTCCTTCTTGTATCTTTCTTTCATATTGCTCATTCTGTTATGAATGTTTTGTGGTTTCAGCTTTAAAGTTTTACTTCGGTCTTGTGCAGGCACCGAAATTTGTTTGCCTGAACTGTCGATATAAGCAGCACCAATGTTTTGCGTGCGGAAAGTTGGGTTCCTCTGATTGTTCTTCTGCTCAGGAGGTATTTAGATTAACAGTGTTTGTTTAAATACTCAACGGTAACGAAATTAGCTAATGCTGGTAGAATGAATAAAAGCCCTGTATATTTTAATCATCTGATTACATTCTTTATTATGGTCATAACTTGAAAAGTAGTTTGGAACTTACTTTTGAGAAGTACTGAATACTTCTTCACACGGTGTCTTTTCCAACGAACATCTACTGCACGCAATAAACAGTCTATCAGTTAAGTTAAATTTAAGTTGTATAAAATCCTGTTGGTTGTGTACTTCAGTTAGTTTGTTAGTCTCTGACTCTCCGTGCATCAGTGATTGCTCTCTCGTTGATGAGTGTTTTGGAATGCTGAGGCGTCCATGGTTCCCTTTAAAAATAGTTCAGTAGGTATCTTTTCTCTTATTCTAAGGATATCTTGTGAACTGTTAAGTATTCAAAAAGAAAAAGGAAAAGAAACAAAGAGAAACCAACATTTGGTTGTTATGGGTTTAAAACCGGACTCAAACGTAGTAAATCTCTTAAAGGGTGACCTGAATCATGTTTCACTTTGTTCATTATTCAGTGAGATTATTTCGGAGTGTCACCCATTTGTTCTTATATTTCACTCACCTGTTTAGGGTTACCAACTACTACAAAATTTTTTTCATCAATGATGCATGTCACTTGTACTTCCACAAGCCTAATGTAACTGGTAAACAGAGGAATCCTTTACCTGGTTTTCTCCCACCATGTCCTTTTCTTTTCCTTCTTTTGCCTATCATCTTTAGGCCATACCTATTTTGTCACAATGTTGTCAATTCATATTTTAATACTTGCATTATGTATTCCTGTCACTCTAACTCCCTAGTTTTGCTACACACCTAGTTGTAACCAACTTGATTGGGACCTCATATTGCTTTACAGGTGTTCCGCTGCTCTTCTTGTAGTTGTGGCCATTTTTATCATGCTGAATGTGTTGCGGAGCTGCTTTATCCGGTGAATGAAATTGAAAGTGAAAAACTTCAAAAGATTATTGCTGCAGGGGGGTCATTTACCTGTCCTGCGCATAAATGCTTCAAATGTAAGCAAGAAGAAGATAGTTTAGTACATGATCTGCAGTTTGCAGTATGCAGACGATGCCCTAAGGCATATCACCGTAAATGCTTACCGAGGTAGTCTCTTATATTGGATTAAATTTATTGAAGTTCTACAGTTCCGCTGCTAATGCATTATGTTACTTTTTTCAGGGAGATTGCTTTTGGTTACGCAGAGAAACTAGGACTCATTCAGAGGGCTTGGGATAATCTATTGCCAAGAAACTGTATTCTGGTATATTGCCTGTAAGTAATTCTTCTACATTCCTTCTGAATCTTCTCTTAATTTTGAAAATGAATTATAAAACTGCTTCTGTAGAAAAATTTACGTTAGTTGTTGGTGGGAATCAGATGTAAACTGTAGAAGGGTTGATTGTTGTTGTAGATGGTCTCCTTGCTATGTAGTTCGTCCTTACCATAAAACCTTCCATCCTAATTTCCTATCCCCACTAAGAGTTGATTAGAATTGATGGTAATAAAGTGATCCATTTTGTACAGAGTAACATGGAGACACTTCAAGTCCTATTTGTGCCTATACCTTTAAGTTTTAAACCCCGAAAGGTTGTGTGGGTAATTTCATGCTGGGTGAAACAATATGATTTTTTTGGAGGTTGGTCTTATTGAGTGAAGGGAATATCATCCTTGCTAATCATCCCTTGGATCGTTTCTATTTGCAACTAGAGAGATAAGTCATCTTCTTTTTCCGGAACATTTGTAATTATTTCTAATTTTGTTGATAGGAAGCACGACATTGGGAAGAATCAAACGACACCAATTAGAAACCACATCATATTTCCTAATGTTGCAGTAAAGGCCAACGTGCAGTCTCAGTCAAGCCAACAAAAAGTTCTGAAGAGGAAGAGAATGATTCTTGAAGAGTTCCAAAAGAGTATCTCTGTGAAGCAAAGAAAACCAGATGAAATGATGGCCAAAAGACTTTCTGCCCAACGACTGGATTCTTCAAAAAGGTTGAGCAGCGGTAGTGCCTCCCAAATGATACGGAAGGATAATACTAAGTCTATGATAGGTCATTCATACAAGCAGCAAAAAGTACCTTCGAGCTCGATCAGTTCAGAACCTCCAGTTGACACTGGAATAGAAAAGAGGTAAAGTGGTAAACAGTATTTTTATGTATTTTAACCATTACCGCAGTGCCGTTAGAGGACATTCAGTCTGTTGTTGGCTTACTTTCTTTTATGGAAGTCTTAACTGTGTTCTGGTTGTGCTTCCTGCGTATATTCTGAACGAAAATGTGCAGAATGAAGCAGTTAATAGAAGAAACAGCACGTTCAATATCCTCGAGTGACATTAAAAAGGATTACAAATTTCGAGCTAAACAGGCACTGTCTAAAGTTGTAAACACGGCCAGTTCACTGGAAAAGGCTGAGGGATCTGATAGGGTATGGCTTGCTTATATTAGTTGTAAAAACTGTTGCTGAAAGTGTGTTTAGCTTGTTGTTTACGAACTTGTTCTCTGATTATATCTTTGCAGGCTGTACGAAAGTTAGAAGAAGGCCCTAGTTTTGAGTATTCAAAAGATGTTATTGAACCGAAGATTCTCAACCAGATAACTCAGTGGAAGGTAATCCATCTCTCATAACATTTCAACTCTGAAGTTGAATTTATTGTGTTTAACCTTGACTGCTACTGGAGTGTGCTCATTTAAGCCACTATGTAACATATACCGTTCTTGTTTCATGCTAACAGTTGTCCCTATCATTGCAGTGCATGACATATCTTTGTATAGTTTCGTGTTCTTTACTTACCTCTTATTGGCTGCTTAAAATATGTGAATGCTGGTGTGTTAGAAATTTGGTTTGAAAAATATGGGTTCATGAAGCTGATGGCTTGATATAAGATCAGCATGAGAAGATGCTTAATTGGTAATATGCAGGATTCTAAATTAGTTAGTTCCCTTGTCACAAAAAAAAACTTAGTTTCAAGTGGACTTGATCCGGTCAGAGTTGCATGTCCTTTACTTAGTCACCAACAGTTGCTTGTTTTTCTGTTTGTCAATTTAAGTGGAAAAGTGTCTTTGTTCCTTTATGCACTGTCTTTGAGGTTGACAGAATCCTTTGGCATTGAGAGGTGCATAATATTGTGGACAGCAATCTGTGAAGTATGGAACTTCTAAAAAAGTACCTTCTTGTGATTCCCTACATCATGATATCACCTAGGAGGACTTTTTGATATTAATCACCAACTAACTTATCTAGTTGTCAAGTCTTCATTCCAGGGGGTAACGACATTTATAAACAGTTTATATTGACATAAAAAGCAGATGATAGAGGTCGATAGAGTTAATCAAGTGGGTATTAGTTAGAATTGGAGACCTAGGTTGGTATATTGGCTCAAATGTGGACCTTTATCATCGACTAACTAGCTTATGATATAATGGGACAAAAAACTGAAGGATGTGAAGTTTGGCTTGTGCTATTCTCCCAGATGCATATTTATGCCAATTTTAGTCATTGTTATGGGAGATGCACACTTAAATGAGTTACATTTATCCTCTGGTCTGTCCATCTATTCCTGTACATTTTTTTTTGTTTTAACTTTGGTGTTTTTGTACATTTGCTTCTACCCTAATCGTCGAATCTATCTGTGACTTCTACCAACCTTGAGGAACTTATGACCGGGAGACCTAATGTGCAGGTTATTGATAAGCTCCGCTCATATGTACTCGAAGGCAACATGGTAAGGGCTGTCACAACCTCTTCTCCTTTATTAGTTTTAAGTGATATGTCCTTTGCCCTGTATCTATCAATCTTATTGATTTATGTAACTGAATAAAATATCAACTTAGTTAGAACTGAAGGACTTAAGGTTTTCATTTCAATCAACTACGTCACTCTATGTCCTGGTGAGATTAGGTCTAGTATACAGGTTGAATAGGAGGCTTATATAAATTTCCCTTAGTTTAGCTGCGTGGAAAGTTCTCCAAGAATTCGCCAGAATTCTATGCTGATATACTGAGTTAATATCACCCCTCGGACGTCCTTTCTAAAAGTATAGAACCATTGATTATGGAATTGGTGAAGTTCGAGTTTAAAAAAATGAACTTCCTTGCTGTAACCATTTAGGCTTTTTTATCTGCGTAGCTCTTATTGTAATCCAATTTTGGCATTGAGATAAAAGTGCAGAGAGCAGGATATGAAGTAGATGCACGTATGTTTACATTGTATGAAGGTATTATCATGTTTACATTGTATGAAGGTATTATCATGTTCACATATTGTTGACCTAAAAC
Source organism: Papaver somniferum (assembly GCF_003573695.1). Taxonomy (NCBI): domain Eukaryota; kingdom Viridiplantae; phylum Streptophyta; class Magnoliopsida; order Ranunculales; family Papaveraceae; genus Papaver; species Papaver somniferum. Next base: position 105,158,478 of record NC_039366.1, read on the forward strand.
ATCCGCGAGAATAATAAACCTCCAATAACTGAGCATTTCCCTCAAAGAAATTCATATATGATGTATTGTTAGTTTTTATTTCCTCGAAGCCCAATTTAGATCCTGTGGTTTATGCTGTTTTTCAGTTCTTATGGATCAAATGTGAAGACACACTTGAATGTCCTTGCTAACTAATTAAATAGACTCCAAATAGACTCCTAATGTTCCAAAGTAGAAATGTGAAGTCCTCCAGCTTCCGTTGAAAGATTAATTTTCGACAGTGTATGCAATACCTTAGGTGTATATGGAGTGACAGGGTTGCACCTGTATTTTGATACCATCACAGGTTGTAGGTAGACCAAGTCATGCAGCTTTAGCCATAACTTTATCCGGGAATACTGATACAGTTTGATAATGTGCCAGTTGAAGTGTGTTAGATTGACTGAGTTATGTGTCTGAGCATTTATATTGTCACACAGACTGTATACGTACGTAGTTGGTAGTGGTTTATGCACTGCACCTTCATGGTTACTCTCGTATAGCCTCAATGAATGAAACCTGTATACTTTCTGATCAGAAAATCATCGAAGGAATTGCTAAGAAATTTTCTAATCAAGGCTGTATCATTTTGTTATACTCATCTTTAAGTACTCTTTTGTTGATCTCGTGTGCGCTGTTTTTTCCCTTCGGTAGATTGTCAGTGCCTCGTATACTGCCAATGACTTCACTTGCTTAATGAAGCAAAGGCTTGAAGAAGCCGGGATCAACTGCTCATATGAAGACTATGGTGTGTGTCAATCCAAGGTACGTTTTTCATTTATCCATGTCAGTCTGTGTTATTATTTTGTCGTTAGATAATAAAGGGCATATTACCTTGTGGATCATCAACACGCACCTGAACTCTTCCCGGTATTGCAAATAAAGATATATTTGTATCTGGGTCTTGAGGTTATTGGGTAACCAGGGTTTTGTACTCACTACTCAGTTTGGCAAGTTTAGTATGTCAGATCTTCAACAAACACAAAACGGTAGTATTTCAGATTGTCTTCTCCTCTTGCTTATCTTGTTTCGTTATGTTTGTACATGTGATTTAAATACTCTACTTGGCAATGTTTCCTATGAAATATTTGCAGTTATTTTTGCTTGTGATTTTGAGGTGGTGGATGATGAAAATGGTACCTTGGTTATGGTATTCAGTGATAACTATTTTGTTACATGGACCTAACTCTTGGTGGACACTGGTTGTCAAGGAAAGGGTTGTCTAAGCTCATGCACTGCATATGTCAAGAGTTCTGAGGTGATACCGACCAATTCAAACCGTCCATACTCCAGGAAGAAGTGACTCCGCACCCTCATCTTCCCATGTTAATAGGGCCGAACACATATTCATTTTACTAGTCACTGGAAAATGGAAAACCTTCTCTGAAAGCATGTATAAGCCCGTGTAGTTGACTCTCATTGATAAACGGCTTTTGAGACAAGGGTTGATACATGATGCACAAATCCAGAAACCCAAATGACGTGGAACTATTCACAACTCCTTAAATGTTTGAGCAATTGCTTGTTTGGTGCTCTGGATTTGTTCTCGGTTCTAAGACAAACTTTTACCTCCAAGCCAGTTTTTTCAAGAAAAGTCAGGTCTGTGGGATTTTACATGGTATCAGAGAAGCATTAACAGTTGCAGTTGGGTTTTTTTAGCTTGGGTTGGTGGACTTCTTTGTTTGTATTGCTCGAAACAGGATTGTTTTTTTGTCTTAAGCTATTTCTTGCGGTGAGGGAGAGTGCTGAGTGGGTTTCAATTGGCGCTGGAGAAAGTCTTTATGGCAGCTACTGAAGTGGATCTGTAACTTTTCGTCGTCTTGTCCTCTTTTGTTCAGTGTATGGACGCCCCTTTCCTGGCAAGCTGGTTTCCACGGAGAATTAGATCTATGAGCTTTTACAAAAGAAAAAGTGGAATGAACGTGTCTAATAGTTGTTGTTTAGCCTTGGACGTTCTTGCTAGTAGTATTTTGTTTGCTTATCTATACTTGTCTGCAGACTGGCCCTACTGCTGAGAAGTGTGATTGGTTGAGCGTACATCAATTGCCTACACCGACCAAATTGGTATGGTTACGAGATTTTCTAACTTTCCACTAATATCTTGAGCTAACTTGCGTTTGAGGTAGTGAAGTGCTGGGTATCGGAAGTCTTTGGAGTTCTGCTAATTTTCTTCATTTTGTTTCCCTGTTATTTCTTTTTCTGTTTTTATGTATCAGATCATTGTCCTTAATATTCCTTTTGGGATTAATTCCCCCCTTGCTGACAAATGCATTGATAAGGCTCTTGGTTTCAGACCAAAGCTTCTCGTATTGTTTGTGCCAGAGGAGATAAAAAGGTACTTTACACTCTTTCTTTCACCACCCACATCCGCCAAAGGCTCAATAAGAAAACAGCACCATACTTAATTCTATCTCTGACATTCTTTGTGTTGTTTGCCAGATTGGAGAAACCTGAATATAAACTGGTTTGGGAAGACACCGAGAGACTGTCAAGTAAGGTATGACCCCAAGACTTGAATGTTAAATCTTAAGATTTTATTCCGTGAGACTTTTTATTGGCAGCCAACATCTGCAGTGTGTTTTCTTTCAGTCATTACATTCATCTATTGGCATAAGTGACGATGAAATGAAGATATGGAACTCAAAATCACCTCTGCTTCAGTTTTGGAGTCGCTCCGATTGGTTTGCTAAGCATAAGAAGATAGTTGAGCGCATGCCTATGAATCACAATGATACAAACGTAGAATCAGAAAAAGAAGAAGAAAAGCAAGAGCAAGAACATCATAACGAGGAAATCGTTATTAGTGATCCAGCAAATGAAGACCATGATGACTCCCCTAGTAAGTTGTGTTCGATGCTTCCTTCCATTCATGCAGCTGCTGGTGAAAACCAATCGAAAATTGGTAATGGAAATGTTAAACCTAGCAAATCAAAAATGCCAAATACTGGGTTCTTACATTTTGCACCTGGTCCGTATATCCCTTACTCTCATGACAAGCATTCCTGTTGCGGTTGGATAGATGATGATGATGATGAGTAATTTAGGCAGACAAGTAGATATTAGTGTGTTGTTCCACGGTACACATGTAAATAACTTGATGATAAAGTTGTGAAGATCTTATCAGAACTTGTAAATAGTTTTTGTCACATCAAACAACAGGTGATGTGAAATAGCAATCACTGATCTAGGTGGACGAAATAGTTGTAACTGTATTTTGGTCACATCCACTGCATGTGATATGGAGGGGGGTGGTGCTTTTTGAAGCAACCTTTTATTTTTATTTTGAATCTTCTAATGTTCCTCCTTTTTTTTCTTTAGATTTTTGGCGGTGTTTTTCCTTCTTTTGAAACATAATTTCAGTGTTTTTTTTTTAGTCGCCGTTTTTTTCGTTGGTGAACGTATGTTTTGTTACGCCCGTACTTTCGACACGCGTTGTATCCTGTCCATCTAAAGCAGCAGAATCGATTGTCTTTTTCTTCCTCTCTTCTCTCCTAACTGAGATCTAAATTTAAAGACTCGTACAATCCAACGAAAAAAACAGAAAGAAAGAGTGAACTGAAATGAAGAAGTGAGGAATCGCGAACCCTGAAACCCAACTTTTACTTGCCAAGACAAGATGAACATTCAAAAATTAATCAATTGAAGTAAGACATGATGATGATGATGATGCACTCTCACACTTTCTTGCTTCTCGTATGAATTACATCCCTACTGTAAGTGTAATCCTTTCTTTTGGTCTTCTGTAATTTCTCCTCTCTTCGTAATATCTTTCACTGTCAATTCTTAAATTTTTAACTAGGGTTTTATTTCCTTCAATTTTATATTTTGATGTATATAAGAAATTACAACTGCAAGCTGGATTGTGACTAAATTGGTGGCACAAATATCAAATTTTAGTTTTCTGGCGTTTTATAAATTTACTTCAGATATTTAGTCTAATGTTCAAAAATTTTGGGTTGTATGACTGTTGGATGCATAGATTATGCCATGGGACTGTTCGACGAAATGTCAATTATATTTTTTTAATCAAGTACATATAATGAAATGCTCAAGTTGAATCATTTTGAAACAAGTTTTAAATTTTTTGTTTGAAAATACTTCGCTTAAGTGTGGTTAAATTCTAAACAGAACAGGCCAGTAGAAAAAGCAAGTTAAAAACAAAGCATTACAATTTAGTGTGTAGAATTTTAGGTGGGTTTTTTGTTAATATTATGTTCCTTTTAATCTGTATCAATGATTTTACACCTAACTTCTTAGGCTTACATAAGGTTTCTATCTATATGTTGTGGGTTTTTACTATTCACGCTGGGATTAACTGCTATTGAGGTTATTCAGTCAATATTTTGAAGACAAGGAGTCATGCTACCATTTACTGAAGAAGTTATTCAGAACATTTACCATATTTGTTCTCCGATTTTAGAGCTTTTTCATTGATAAACTCATGAACAACAGTTGAACAAGTGTGAAACTTCCTCCAGTATATGTTTTTAGCCGTGAGATCAGCGCCATGTAAGAATGTTCACCAAACTGTTTTGGTTGATTGAAAAAACCTTAATTTTGAATCTTATAAGTTGTTTGGTTTCACTTAGCTCCATCATTGTTAGGCTTTCTTTTCATAACAACAGCATTTGTTTTTTTTTTGTGGTCCGTTATATTTCTATTTGCTAAATCTCTTGCGAAGTAGAAAGAACTAATCATCTTGAGGGATGAAACATTGTAAGTAGAGCAATACGAAGAGTTCAACCTGGAATTGTATAAGAGCTGGGCAATGTACTTAAAAGTAATAAATGCTTCATGGTAAAGATTGCAACTTGCAAGTGTCTAGGTTGAAGGGTTTTGATGGGCTCGTATTTGATAACAGGGATAATTGAATTTTCTTAGACATTGGTATGAAAATCTATTCACATGTCAGAATTTTATTAGCACGAGGAATCAAATAAAATTTGTTATGCATATGTGTTGATCATATGAAGATGATAGCTTTTGGTGGATGCAGGTACCAGTCGACATGGAAGAGCCACAAGCGTAGTGTTTACCGACGTGGGTAAAGCTGAAAAAAAGTGAAGAGTAAAATCTACAGGAATCAATGGAGGAAAATTCAGAAAACCAAAATTCTACTGAGCATTTACCAAAGAGCGATGGCGAATTTGATCCAAAAACTATGCGGAAAGCTAAACCAGGTATCAAGCGTTTGATTATGGTCCTAACAGTTCTTTCTTCGTTCATCCTAGGATTTCCATTTCTACTCAAAACAATCGAGATTTATCGGTCTCCATTACCATTTCATGACATTGATTCATTATCAAGCACTCTGCAATCAAATCCATTACACATTCCATGTAGATTTCAAGTTATTTATTTAGGTTTCGATGCGGAAAAAAAATTAGGTGCGCAGAAATTAGGGTTTATGATTAGTGAACTAATGACGAAATTAACTGGGGGCGATCCAGTTTGTGGTGGTTGTGGGAAAGACTATGCTGTTTCAGTTACAGTCGCATCAGGTAATGTGTGTAATCAAAATTTGAATGATGGGGATTCATGTTTCTGGCGATGTGGGATGATAGATTTATCGGTTAATTTAAATGGTAATGATGAGGGAATTGATGAAATGTTTCATTCAATATTGAGTAGAAATGAGAATTGTGAGAGTTCTGGTGGAAAGGTTTATAGTGTTGTGGTAGTGAACAAGGAAGATGATGATGTTGATGGGGTCAGAGTTGTGGTTGGGAAACATCGACATGCTTGGTTGGTTGGGAAAGTTGAAGAAATGGGTGCAGTTTCTAGTATTGCCAATGTTTTTGTGAAGTTTTTTATGAATGGTGGGAAAGAAGAGGGGATCTCGAAAAATGAGTTTATGCCTGTGGGTGCTGATGGAAGGGTTGTTCTATCATTTAGTCTTTTGAATGCTAATCCACAAGATTGGATTTATGACTGGTACAAAATAAGAAAGTATGGGTTCATTTTAACGGTCTAATGAGATGTGCTAGATTTTTCCTTAATTACTTAAACTTTTTATGTAGGGATTTTCAAAAAATAGATGAGGATCTGTTGGCCCCTGTGGTGGAGGCTTTGGCACCTATTGCAAATGTAACTGTAGAAAGTCAGGTAAAAAGTTTCGTTTCCATTTAACTTCTAGTTTCATTGTATTTTACATGTGGGCTAGAAGCTAATGTTACGTTTTCCGTTTCTCATTCATGGTCAGGTTCTATACCACACGCCAAAGTCATCATTTTCTTATTGGGACGCAAAGTTGTCCAGCTATGTCTTTAGAACTAAAGACCTTCCTTTCTTTGTATGTTCCTTAACCTACCCTTATAATTTGTTAAGTATGGCATTAAGTGAGATTAGGAGTGTAGAACTTTGTGACTACATCTAGACTTTATTCCTGGAGTTCCCAGGGTGCAGTGGCTGAATTGGGGGAAATTCTAAAACATACCCACTGACCTTTTCTTTTGAAGGACATTTTCTAGAATTTTTTTTAAAGCCCCTCTAGAAGTTTAATATGTAGCCCATCCTACTCTTTTGGCCCTCCTAAACTTTCAATCCTACTTCAGTTGCTGCAAGGGAAGGTTTTGTTTCCCTCAAAATGGTGAATTCTCATTCAGCACAACAGTATTGAGCTAAATTATGTATAACAGTATACGCATATACGTAACAGTTTCAACTAGAAGGTGAAAGTTGACGTAGTTGACCTAAATCTCGTGTTTAAGCATTTCTGATCAGTAAAAGTAAAAGATAATGCTATATTACCTGCTTTTGTTTATCATTTTTGAATCTTCAAGTTGCAAAATATGCTTGTATGAAAAGTTCGGTCATTTTCCTAATTTAGATTAGTTTGTTATTATTGTTCTACTGAAGTATTAAAACTTTCGCCTGCACTATGGGGTGAACGTAACAGGTTAATTCAAATGAATGGCACCTAGATACTTCTATTGCGGCTGGTGGACGGTCAAAAGTTTTGCAATTTGTGGTGTATATCCTTTCACTCATTGTCTGGCACTCCTTTACTCATTTTGTTCTCTCATTTAATCTTCAGTCACGTTTTACCCTGTCAATTTCTTGGTACAGTTATTAGTTGTCACGCTTTTGATTGAACCTTCAAATTTGTTACCAATGAATATCCAGTAGAAAAACTCAGCAAAATTTATGTTATTGTTATTTTACCAGATATGTACCATCCGCTGAAGAATGTCCGCTCCAGTTACAACTTCCATCAGGCAAAATTTCCACAACAAATGGATTTATATCCCCAGTGAGTTGTTATGACATCAGCTTCTTTTTACCTGGTCCTCCCAAGTTCCCAACATGTTGCATCTGTGAATCTTTTTTTTTGAATTCTTCATGACTTATTTTTGCAGATGTGGGGTGGTGTTATTGTCTGGAATCCCCCAAGATGCTTCAGGAGCTCCAAAAGTATGCAGCCTCAGAAGCATACATTGACCTCTGAGGTTAGATCTCCCTACGGTGTTAAGTCATTTCAGTACCTAATTTCAGATCGTATATGAAATTAAAAGCCATTCATATAGGTGATATCTTATTAGTTGCAATTGGGCTTGATGTTTATACGGCCTTTTGGGCTCACTTGTGCATTTCTGAAACAGGATCTCCAGGAACTCCTCGAGGTGTCCTTGGGGCAGCTTCGGCAGCTTTTTGGTCTGAAATCCAACAATCTTTATGTTGGTGAGTCAGGCATGTCAAGTGTTTTATCTAGTGAAAGAGGCTTTACGGAATGGTAAGAGATGTGACCAAATCATGCTTCTGATAATTTGATACAAAGGCAATGTCAGGAGACCTTCCAAATGGAATTGTAATTCGTTGAGGCATGTTGATTTCTTTGGGAAAGGGCTGAGGGGATTATTTCTGTTTTGTAGGGAGTTGGACGCATTATCTAGGCAGCATACTTGTTTTAATCTTCATTCTTGTGCCACTACTCTTGGATCTCTTTCCAGATTGGTATTTCTCAGTACTTTCATAACTAGCTCAAAGTCTCTATGGTTTTTATCAAATATCTCGGTCTAATTCTCTATCATGGCATCACTCAACATGCAGGTTCAGTCACTTCCAAGGATGATAATTAAGGATGAAATTGGGAAACAGGTTACCCTTCTTAGATTTTAGAGTTGAATACAGAGTTTTATAGTGGATAAAGTGATAAATACCTACTTATCTTATCAGCTCCTAAGTTGGTTCTATTTGTCTGATTTGGCAGGTTAAGTTTTCACTTGAAGCTGCAAATCTGGCTCAAACAAATGCCTCTTCTGGAATATATGAAGCTTCGGCTGGTATTTTCTCTTTCTAACACATTTATATGCTAACTTTTCCCCTGCGGTGTACTTGGGATCATTACGTTTCTAAGAATATAATTTTCGTTACTTTTCAGTCTCTTCAAGACAAGCAAGGGCTTTGGCAGAGGATGCATTCTTTCATCCATCGATCATGTCAATCAGTTACTACTCGTTTGAGCATTGCTTTGCTGTTTACACGGTTAGTAGAACTGATTGGCCTCAACTATAGTTAATCTTATTTTTCTATGCAAAGTATGATTGCAAAATTTAACACTTGATTTGGGGTGAACATCAGTCTATCTATTTATTTATTTATTTTTGATGTGACATCATCATGTGGGCCTTGTCGGTAATGAAGACTATCAAATTCTCCATTACATGAGTCCATTGTATGTACTGGTAGTCTGAAACAAAGTCTAGATAACTTTGGTAAATGCCATCGGAAGTTACCATTCGTCTTTATTCGATTTTACTTGATTGTTTTGGCAGTAATTATAAATGGTCTCACATGCATTTCTCTCTTTGACAGCCTTTCTTTCTACCTGTTGCCCTACACGTCCTCCTTGCATCGGCTAAAGAATGGAGACGGTATAAACAAGAGCGCACAAAGTATTTCACGTGGATCTCCAAGACAAAAGCAGAATAACTGCGTATTTGATGATTTCCCGTGTTCCAAGGAAAAAACAAAAAACACTGCGAATTGATAAGATATCCACGACCATCTGTATTGTTCTTGAAAACATTCACGTGATCAGCTTGGGCCGTGCAGGTTCAGAAGCCGGCATTGTTTTGGTTCTATAATCGAGGTTCAGGTTCTGCAGTTAAAGCCGTTTCTTTTGATTCAAGGTGTTTCTCTGAAACAGTTTCTTTTTTATCTCAGTGTAGTCTAGTTTTCTGTGTACGATCATATGTAGGAAGTCTGTGAATTATTGGAAAACACTAGGACACAAATTCTTATTTCTTAGATGTTTCTAATGTAAATGGATTGCTCAATTTTTACTTATACCCAAACTGCTTCCTGTGGCTCTTCGTTGGGCTGATCATTCTCTAGCTTATGTCCTGGTTATAATTTTTGACAAAATGTCCTGGTTTCTGTGACAGAAGTTTATATCTCTGGTTCTGCATTTATGTCCTTGTTTTGTGCTACCTAGTTGAATCAAATATGCTATAGATTCGTTCATGGACTCTGATGTCTATCAGTTAGATGGATGCTCGCTCACCCGTTCCATTGATATGGATCAAGTGTGGTATACGAACCCTCGGTGTTCTCTCTTACAAAACAGAGAGAAACCAAACCTACTCACAGCTCGTCTGTAACTCCTGCTTGTTTAACTAGTACATTTGGAAGGAATTTTGCACCTCCTTCTGCATCTCTTTGAATGCTTCACAAAAAGAACCTTAATGCCCACCATAGAAGATTTAAATAAAAGACTTTAGTACTACTGCAGATGACATAAAGGGCAGTCAAAACTGCTGCCAACTCTTTTAATGTATGCCATACAATGATACAAACTATGTTACCCAAACTGAATTCAAAATACACAAACTCAAAAGTTCCACAAATTACTCCAAATTTTTCACTTAGCAAAAACAAAAATCCTGATTTTTCTAATCAAAGCAGATTTCTTCGTTTTCTATTTAAAACAGACTTCTTGCTGTTCTAAGCAGCAACAGCATCCAAGAAAGCTTGCCCGGGCTGACGTCTAGCCAAACGTCCATGACATCCAAGTAACTGCATATTTGACAACACATGTCCTTGTAAGTTTCAAGTATCAATTCATCGTAATTATAAACACAGAAGTATAGTGAGACAACGCAATGGGTATCTAGTGTCAAAGATGCCATAGAAGTCGGAGGCGCAAGGCACTAACTCATTCTATTAAGTTCAGAAAACACAATTGAAGGATGTGGGGCACTAGACACTCATGATAGAGCTTGAAGGACTAGGGCACTACATCATTCTATTGAGAAAGCATGCTTTAACATTGTTCAACTGGATACTCGGACAGCTCAGAAAACAAAATTAACAGGATATGATAAAACGAACCTTAGCATTGACACCATCTGGAACGATTCTGTTCTCTGACTTCCATTTGACGTAGTCGGTACGGCTGAACTTTGTGAATCCCCTAAAGATAGATACAAAAACATGGGTAAGTGAATGAGACCCTCATTTCATAACCCACCAAGCCCTCTGACAAATAGAGAGTGCACCACTACTAGGTATCACATATACACCAGTGTATTTAAGTCAGATGATATCTCAAACACAGTAAACTAAGAAGACACAAACTAGTCCAAGCACAAAAATATAATTAGAGTTATACAAATAACAGAGTTAAAGACTTGGAAGTGCTTTTGCCTGTGCAAATTAATTGAAAAGAAGGAAAACATACCACTTCCTGCTGACAATGATCTTTTGACGTCCAGGGAACTTGAACTTGGCACGACGAAGGGCTTCCTGGGCGTTGTTGCCGTTGGTATCCTTGCAACGAACTGACAAGAGGACCTGACCAATGCTAACTCTGGCACAAGTACCCAGGGGTTTCCCGAATGCTCCTCTCATACCAGTCTGGAGTCTATCAGCTCCAGCACATGAAAGCATCTTGTTGATCCGCAAGACATGGAAAGGATGTACCCTGACTCTCAAATGGAAGGCGTCCTTCCCAGCAAACTTGGTCATGTACTTGTTGCAGGCAATACGAGCAGCTTCCAAAGCCTCACTTGAGACATTTTCCTTCTCCCAACTCACCAAGTGGACACAGAAGGGAAATTCATCAACTCCTTTCCTTTTCATCCCAACATCATAAATTCTAATCTTTGGGTCAGGAACACCACGACAGTACCTTGACTTTGGGTAAGGTTTGTTCTTAATCTGCCTGTAACACCTTGCAGGTCCTACAATATTAAAAATCAACCAATACAATAAGTAATTGTGTACCGATCGGTTCTTTACTGGGAAGTTGAAAACCAACTACAAATCCAAAATGATAACAACATGACCCAAAATTAGCCATCATAAATCACTAAATATAGAATCTGCACCAGCATACAGCACAACAACCACATAACTTCTAAATCTAATAACAACCCTAAAAGAATACAATATTTATGATTTCTTATTCCAACAATAAGCATGTCAGCCCTCTACCAAAAACCAGGTATCACAAAGAGACTTATTCAAGTACTGTATTCCAAACAATAACAAAAACTCTTCATATGCATCAGTTATTCCCATTGAAAGTAGTTGCAGATCCTTTTCAATATCATTTGCAATCAAATACATGTTTTTCTCTAGCCAGTGAATATTTTCTTTGAACTCTTATAAATTTCTTCACCATACAAATTACTAAGCTAAGAAACTAAATCAGATAATCATTTAACATATACTCATTTCTTGAACTAATGGGTAAATCTGACTTTCAGAATATTATAAGTTACCCTTGTTCTGAGTAAGCCATAAAACAGTCAAAACTAAACCCTATGATGCACTAGAAGGTTCATGACAAATACAGGAAGGATTTGCGGAGACTTACTTCTCCCCATGGCTTTCCCGGCTGGTCTAGGATTTCCGAAGAAGATGAAAAAATTATAAAACCCTAGAAAATGAATTGGAGGTATTTTTCTATTTATACAGGTTTGGAAATTATGGAAATGCCATTTTCAACCCTAAGAGCGTCCACAATGGACGACCAAACCCAAATATTAGGTCCAGTGTATAGGCGTAGTGGGACGGACTATCGATCAAAATTTGATCAAAGATTAAAAACCAGACCAAATTTGGTCTGCGACCAAGACCAAACCCAAATATAGTCGGGCGTTTATATAATGTCCGCCTACACAACGGGCGTTGATATAATGTCCGCAATTCATCGAGTGTTTGTAAAGTTAACGCCTGATGTAGGGGTGTTCGTAAAGAATTCGCCTGGAACGGGCGGAGGTTAAATGTACGCCCCACTGGGCGTTGATATACATTACGCCTGACTACCAGGCGGGGATAAACTTAACGCCTTTAGTGGGCGTTGATATACATTACGCCCCAAGCTTACAATTAAGACCACCATCACATGGGGCGGGCTTTATACCTCCGCCCCATTACTTTTTTTTTTTTTTAATTTTCTGTTTGAATTCCTCCGAGCGTAATCTTTATTAACGCCTGATTTCAGGCGTAATCTTTACAAACGCCCCATTCAGGCGTTATCTTTACCAACGCCTGATTCCAGGCGTAAACTTTACCAACGCTCGATGTCCAGGCGAACTTTATATCAACGCGCGACCAAATTTACTCTTCTCCCTCTACGCCACACGACGGACTAAACCCAAATTTAATCTTTTTTTTTAGTCTTTGGTCTTTGGTTTTGGTCGCACCACTGCAGTTGCTCTAACAAGTTAACGAGTAATTTTGACTCGGGAAAAATATTGTGCGGTGGACCGTGTAAATGCTAAAACGCGTTTGTTTCAACGTATGCCCTCACGTCATCCTACCTACTAAAACCAGCACCACAGATAAGGGCCACCCATTTTGACTGCTGCAAAATGTGTGTGCATGTGTATAAGAAATTTGGAATCTGTATTGCATCCCAACTCCTAAGCCAAATCAAGTTCATGGGATTCAAGCCAAATCTAACATTTTGTTTTACTTTTTTTGGCCAGAGATGTTGACAAGGTAGGTAACAAAATCTCGAGTCAAATCAAAAGAAAAATAACAAAGCCATAAACTTGGAGTGCAAACAATAATCTCTTTTATGTTATCTTTTGCCATGAACATTCAGGCTTAGTTTGGTATTGCTGCGGCATTTATAAAAGTACTTTTCTGTTATGCGTTGATGTGCTGTGATGTGAGGAAAAAACAGTTAGACGTTTGATAAAATACTAATTAAAGTTAAAGTTGATTAAAAAAGTAATCAAAATGTGTTTGGTAATGATAAAAACAGATATATTTCTGAAAATAATTTTATTCAATTTTATTGAGTTTAAAAATAAAAATAAAAATAAATACATAAATATATTAAATATTAAATTTACTAATTGTACTATTATTATGATTGTTAAAAAAAATTATTTTACTTAACCACTTTTTAATATATATATATATATATATATATAATTTTCAAACCAAAAATCAAAATAAAATTAAGTAGTTTTATTTTCAAACAAACTAACTTCATCTTCATTATGTTTGACCATTAAGAAATAAGAAGCATAATTACAGGACTCAGCTTTCTTTCAAGGATTCTGAAGAGGCAGACTTGTTGCTGGTTGTACTAGAGATCTGAGAAAGATACCAACTGACACACCAGTTTTATTTTACAGTTCATCATTTATATTTTACATTTTACTCGGTTTCCAGAGGAAAAGGAACCAAGAGATGTACAGAATGTTGCATCAGCGGGGTTTTATCACGGGCTCCATATCACTGAGAAGTTCACTACCAGATACATCAGTTGATGCGTTTGGGTGCGGTATAGTAGAGACCGACGATGATGATGTCATTACTTCACCAGAGAACAGATTTTCGATAGACCGTGGTGGTGGCATCATGTCCAGCACTTCGTCAGATTCGATGTCAGTCAAGTCCAATGGTAAAGATTCTAACTCCAACATCAATTGCCATATATGTTCTAGCTCCCTGACCACCTCCAACATTGCAGGTCTTGAATCTGTTTCGTCTTGGCAACATCTAAAAGCCAATTTCATGAACTTCTCAACGCATTGAGGGTGATAACAACCCATACGGTTGTCTATGACTGCGAAGTATATGCCAGATTGATATGCTGCATTTACCTGTACAGAGATTGAAATAAGAACACAAACAGTTCAGCACCAGCAGACAATCTCCCAGGCTGGGATTTAATCAGTGATTTCATAATAAGTGATCCATCAAGATCCACCTAGTGCACCATGCCCTGAAGGGACGTCTATTTTCCACCCAAAATTTGATCATTTCAGCTTATACGCTTGAGAAGCAGTAGGTCTATCTGACCGGCTAAGGTTTCATCTTTTAAGGTAAAAAGATGAAACCAATAACAGTGACGGCATTTTGGTTTTTGAAAGAAGTAGCTAAACATGGAATCTAGTAATAACTCTTCTAGCATTATAGGGAGCATTTGAATACCTCTCGAATGATGTTCTTCCCATGTTGGATCGGATGCATCCCTGTTAAAAGCTCGAGAAATACTACCCCGAGGCTGTAAACATCACTCTTGTCTGTTAATTTGCGCGTCAAGAAGTATTCTGGATCAAGGTAACCCTGCGTGGAAAATAACAAGTTTAGCTATCTGTGTATATTTACTTCTGAACTCAAGGACCTTACTTGAAGTGATAAGCTGAACTTACTGGTGTTCCTTTCACAATGGTGGATACATGACCAGACACGACTCCATCACAATCTGGAACTGGTGCAAGCCGAGAAAGTCCAAAGTCTGCAACCTTGGCATTATATTTTGAGTCTAACAATATGTTGCTAGCTTTGACATCTCGGTGGAATATGGGTGGGTCTGCTTCTGTATGGAGGTAGAGAATGCCCTTGGATGAACCTAATGCAATACGCAACCTCATAACAAAACTGAGAGGCTCTTTTGCTTGGGCTATCAAATTACAAAGACAAATTACACAATAACAATAAATCAACATTCTACACAAGAAACTGTAGCCACTTTAGGGGAAAAATAAAATCAGTAGAGAGATAATCAACTGGTATAATATGACGAAAGAATTACCGGAAAGACAATCCCGAAGAGTGCCATTAGGCATAAACTCATAGATTAACATCTGCAGGCATGTCAGAGATAAAATTATGAATGTCATTTCCCTTGATCAAATGGAGTGCATGCATTGAGAATATGTAGCTGATGATGACAACAACCGAGCAAGGAGAAGTTCATTATCCTTCTGGCATGAACATAGTTTATAAAAAAACAAATACAAGAGAACATACTTGCTCCCCATCTTCATGACAATAACCGAGCAAGGAGACTAGGTCCCTATGATGTAGCCGTGATAGCAGTTCTATCTCCGTGAAGAACTCTTTTTGGCCCTCTAAGGAGTCTTCTTGCGCACGCTTTATAGCCACGACGGTTTTGTCAGCTAGGATACCTTTATAGACTCTTCCATAGCCTCCTCGGCCAATTTGAGCGGAGTCGCTGAAATTGCTAGTTGCCAGTGCCATCTCATTAAAGCTGAAGCTTTTAAGGCCAGTGATATGAATTGGCATGCTCAATTCTAAGGAGGAGTATAAATAACAAAATGAGATGTCACAAGTACCATGTTAAATGCATCCTCTGTTGGTGAAGTCAATTGTAATAGATAATTAAAAACAGGTATTACCAGTACCCTTAAATACCGACAAATTTAAGAGAACTCGATATATGGACATAAAATAAACGGTAAAGAAGGCTACAAGGACTTGCCTTGATTCTTTTTTGCTGGTCTACGGTACCTGGCTTGTCTTTTTGTAATAA
The DNA here is from genome assembly GCF_003573695.1 of Papaver somniferum. Lineage (NCBI taxonomy): Eukaryota > Viridiplantae > Streptophyta > Magnoliopsida > Ranunculales > Papaveraceae > Papaver > Papaver somniferum. The sequence goes on from NC_039366.1 coordinate 105,174,241, forward strand.
GAATTGCAACAACTAGAGAAATTATAAGCGCACAAGCAGCAGCCCCTAACACAATGCCAACTAAGCCACCTTTGCTGATGCTTGGCTTGGAGGAATCAAGAGCAACTGCAACAACAGAAACAGGAACTATAAGAAACTTTACCCATTCCATTATTCTAGAGGACTTCTGATTACAGGAAAGAATAAAAGTATGAAAGAAAATATGCACCAAATTTTCTGAGAAAACCTAAAAAAAGATTCCCTTCAGCACAATCTAGTTCACCTTATTCTAGACTTCTGGTTACAGGATAGAAAAACAACACGAAAGAAAATATGCACCTTCAATTAATAGCTCGTACAGGTCCAAGACAATGTAGTCATCTGGCAATAAAGACAACACAACTTTAACTATAAAAGCTATAATCAAGAAAACATACCATTTGAATAAGGTCCCCGGAGAGTGAAGTTGAGTAGTTCGTACCGTCCAAAAAGATTGCTTCTTGCTAATGTCCACATTGTTAATATGCCTCTAATTCGTTGAATCTCACTTGAGTTGAATATACTAGAATGATTGTTAAACTTAGGATATAGCTTCAGGTACATCCTTAGCCTAGGACCTTCTTCCCACATAAATGAATCAATGTTTAGCTGATATAGATCCAGGTTGAGAGCAGTGGTCACATAAACCTCAAATAAGTCACGATATGGAGGGAAATCTGAAATTCTGGGACTTTTTAACCTGTAGCCAAATCCAAGAGGTGAAGCACAAAAGCATGGGATGGGAGATTCTGGGACATACTCAAAGAAATCCTCAGCAGGGCATGATTGCTTAGAACAAACAGCTGTGGAGTTGTCTGAGCTACCAGGTGACTCGTTGTTTTTTATTTCAGTTCCACAGAACTGGACAATTTTGAGCTTGTTTTTATTGCCGCAAACAGGATTCCCTTGGAGCCTGATTATTCAAGGAGTAGATATATATATTGAAGACAGTCAGTTAAACTAGAATCTGTTAGAAGACAATCTGTTGACATAGAGAAAACAAACACACATGTTAAATGCAGAAGTTAGCCCCGTGGAAATAAAACAAATTAATATCATGCTACACTGTTTAACAAAGATGCTCGTAATAGATTAGACTCTATACGAAGCAAAAATACAATGTGGATTGACCAACCATCACAAAGACATAACCCAAGGATAATGAAAGCCTTCAATTTCAAGGTTAAGGCGGCTAGACTATTAGGCAGCAATTATGAAACAATATTTCAAAGTTTTAGGCCAATATCACCCTCCATATACAAATTAGTTCTTCAAGCTAAAAATTAATATATTTGAATATCTTATAGGCTTCTCAAACGATCCTTAATCAACCTTCAGACCTTGATATAGCCAGATCAGAAGATGACCCACCTTGCACGGTAACTCTATTAGGAATATCAGGTCATTTTAAGGCTATCATCGAAGTTTTAAGCTTAACAATAGTTTTTAAAGCCATTAGGCTCACCAATTTAGGATAAATGAATACATATGAAGATAGACCCTTAGTATAGCTAGTATAGTGATGTAGGGATATACCTTAAAGTCACGTTATTTGGAGGATTAAGAGCACCTGAAATGCTTGAAAGTAAATTATTCCGGAAATCACTGCACACACAGAGTTCTTAAAGTCAAGTTGATAAGAACAAAACAGTTTCAAATAAGTTAAATTCACAAAACTGATAATATTCCAGATTCATGAGCCAAGAAGGATCTACTTTGAAATACAGTTTACTGTATGGTTTATGAGAACAATAAATAAGTGTACACCTCAAAAAGTATTATTCACGAATTCTTACATGTAAAGTCTTGCAGATGGGCTGAAAGGCACGCTCTGCCAAATGTTGGATGGAACAGAGTTGGTTAACATATTATTCTCGAGTGACCTGTAAGAGGAAGTCTGTTATATAATCCTTGCAAAGAATGTTCATGCATTAACTTCCAGGTGAATTACTTTATTATGAGTGATGAAAAATCTCCAAGGTAAAGAGTACAAGAACCAGGGACGTATCATCACAGCACCAGACCTGTTCCTTCCCAAAAGTCATCTAAACATGTTGATAAGAGAATGGCAAGACCAAAGAGAGAGGTTTACTCACAGTCTCTGGAGGCGAGGAAGACCCGAGAAATTTGAGGGTATCGACCCATTGAGATGGTTGTCTGAAAGAATACTGCAGACAGCATAGATTACAATATGTAAGTTTGAAATAGATTTCCAAATGCATAAAATAGCTTATTCCAAGCTCGGTAGAGAGTAAAATGGATTGGTAGTTGCACACATAGAAGTGGATGAAGAGCATTAAAAAGCTTGCAAATCTCTCTTACATAGTAGTTATATTAGCAGACAACTTGTTTGAGGGTATAGGTCCAGTTAGCTTATTGAAGCTAAGATCTCTGCAGCATATACACGATTTAAAAAGTTACTATATGATTATTGACCAAAACCAACAAATTCACCAATATATTTCTAGGCACTAGCAATACTCAGAAAGTTAGGAAACCTTCTCTTTGCAGATATTGTTTTTCACAACAGTTCTTCAAAGCCCAGAAAATACATAAACAAAATACAACTAACAGACATGTATAATAAATTACTTCCTTAAATAGTTCAAGGTACTTACATGTAGTGGAGATCAGGAATTGTGCCTAAATCAGGAACAGGTCCTTCCAAGCTACAGTTCCGAAGACTCCTGTAAAGTCAACTGAACAAAATGACGACTGTGCTTTATCAAAAACCTGAGAACTGCAACATCCATATGATCACTATAATGATCCGTTGAAAGTTTACACATACAAGCAAGAAGGTGAAAAACTACCATAGCTCGACAATAAGATGAACAGTAGTTGGGAAGGGCATCTCTACATGTACATTCTCTTCTTTCTGGCTGTTATCCTAACTTCTAAGGTAAATAACGTCAAAGACTTGCAATTAAATACTCTTACATTTTCACCAGTTTCGGTAAGTTCCCATAAGTAGCTGGAATCCGACTTCCCTTAAATTGGTTGTTATCAAGCTGGCTGCAAAATGAGGGAAGAACTTAGAGAACAGATATGCTTTCACATCTTCGAACGAGAAGTATGGAACAAAGTAAAATGGAAAATAGACAGTGAGAAACAGCAGATGCAGGGAACCATCAATTTGCAAATGTCATTTTTTGTAGTTTCAAGGTGGATCGAGTATAATTCAGAAATATGATCCCGAACCTTACACCAAATATCCAAGTGTTAGGTCTAGTATGCCGAAGGAATTTTGGGATGCATTCTGCCCTTGAATTTTTTGCTAAGCTGTAATCATAGTGATGAAGTTAACCTATTGTAGAGCCACCCGATGACATATTTTGAAGACTTGAAGTATTTAAAAACTATACCGACAGCAGATTCATGGAAGAAACTAAATCCAAGGAAGAGAACATACAGTATAAGCAGAGTTGGAATGTTTGAGAACTCTGGCGGAAGATACCCTGACAGGTTGTTATTATCGAAAAGACTGAAACACCAAGAAAGCATAAGCAAAGAATAGTGAAAAATAATAAAAATTCACCAGTTTATATTTGTGGAACAAGAAAAGAACTTACAAATGAGCGACATTTGGTAATCTGGAAAGCTCCGGAGGGATTTGCCCACTAAATGAATTATTGTTCATGTGGCTGTAGAAGATAACATTTGCGGACAATAAGCTAGCTATAGTACTTGAGCAGATAAGCTAAATTTTCTCAACAAAAAAAAACACCTACAAATGCTTAGTTTTGTTCAAATTTGCCCATGATACTGGTATTGGTCCTGATAAGTTGTTTTGATCGAGTTGGATTCTATCCAGATTGGGAAGGTAACCAAGTTCAGCTGGTAATGAACCTGATAGCTTATTCCCACTCAAAAGCCTATATTTAGAAATTGAATGTTAGATTATGTTGGAAAATGAGTTATACTAGAAAAAGGAAAAAAAATAAAAATGAAGAAAGCACGTTTAAGCAAAGACGAGTTCAAAGAACTAAGGATTGTCAATAATATGATGCCATTCTTAAATCTGAAGCTGAAGTAACCGTATGAGGCTATGACCTTGAAAGCAACATCAAATTTTATTACTGGGATGTTGATCAATGCAAGGGTTGTTTCAGCCAATAGGGTTGAACAGACCATGGCTATACACACATTAATGGACAGGGTCTCATGTCCCAAAAGAAAGATCACCATTATGTCAACTGAGGTTAGAATATATGTTTCCTACTGTAGGTAAACGTTAAGGGATATTGATATTGGGCCTTGCATACTAATCACCTTTACACAAATAACTTGTTCGTGGAATAACTTCAAACATTGCTCACAGTTCAGAAAATCTCAATATCAATCGATCTGTATTGAACATATGATTCATATAATATTATAAGAGTGTCTAAATTTCAAATGTCTTTGTTTCATACGGCATTAACCTTTCCTATAAGCATTGACCTTTTACCACTAGTATATAAACATATAGAATCCTGCACTACATAAATTGTTCCTTGTCATGGATTTTGTGGATTTTTCAGAAAGGAACTCAATTAATAAATTACAAAATGAAAATATATCATTCACAAGCATCCAGTAGATGTTTGGCACAACTCCGGGTCCTTGTTGTCAATTCGTCTCATATCTAGATGATAACTCTACTTACCAAAACATCACTGCTCACACTTCCGCATTCAAGATAGATAAATTGTTAAGCAATGTACTTATTCACAACATTACAAATGTGATGTATGTGTACAACATCGCAGAACTTCAAAATTCAGCATAATATATGTGTACTTACAACAGTTCCAGGGATTTAATGTATCCTATCTCCTTTGGTATACCACCAGATATGTTGTTCCACAGGAAGTCTCTGTGAGTGAAGAACAAGATCACAACAATTAACATCACAGTAGCAAGGTATATGTGATCCTTCGTCAATAAAAAGCAATTACTAAACATTTTCATCCAAAGTAGCTGTTTCATTAGCTTGAGATTTTGAAAAAACTTCAAGACTCACATGATTTTTATCTGCAACGGCTCGCCAAGCTCAGGCGCCAAAGTACCAAAAAGATTCATATTTAGCAGTTGCCTGCAAAAGAAGAATGCCAATGAGTGTTATCAGCTCTATCTCAATTTTCATCTTGTTATAAAATGAGTATACTAGGAAACCCAAAAATTTTTACAGTTCTTGAACATGAAGGTACCCATCAGTTCCTGGTGTATTAAAACACAAAATCCCTGTCCAATTCGAATTACATGGGTCACCTTTGTTCCAACTTTTTAGATGGTTCAAAGGATCAATTAGACATTCTTGATAGCTCGTAATGCATTCACTACACATATGAAGGTAATTACATCATTTAGAATTCTTTCGAAAAACCAAAAAAATTACAATCTATTGGAGTGATTGAATTACACATGCATAAATGAAAAGGGTACAAATTGTTAGGATCCTTGCCTGTATCTCACAAAAAATAAGCTAAGAACCCTAAATAAACCCTTTGATTGGGGGTTAACCACCAGCTTGAAGAGTAATTTTAAAGAACAGAACTTTGGTTTATTGATTAGTTGTTCAAATACAGGACTTAAGGCAGTATTTATAGCTGCACAGACTTGCAAAACAAGGAAAAAGAGTTCCGATAAGAAAGGGAAACCAAACTATGCTAGAAATAGAGAAGCCTAAATAAGTAAACTAGTGTGAATGGTGTTGGGTCGCAACATCCCACCTTGCTCGAAACCAGGCTTGTCCTCAAGCCTCAAATTCTGGAAACTTAGCGATGAAATCATCAGCATCTTACCAAGTTGCGTCCTCTTGCGCATGATTCTTCCACTTGATTAACCATCTGGTGCCTGCACTACTGCCTTTCTTATACATGCGACGATCCAAAATCGAATCAGGTTCCCATTTTTCATAATCAATAATGTCTGGTAACACTTGTTTCACAGATGTAGTTGATCCCACCTTTAGTTTAAGTTGAGATACGTGAACAACTGGATGAATGCGGCTAGAGGCAGGAAGCTCTAGTTTGTACGCAACTGACCCAATTTTTTCCAAAATGCGGAATGGTCCATAGAACTTAGGAGACAGCTTTGAAAAAGATTGCCGAGACACTGTTGTTTGACGATAAGGCTGTAATCTTAAATAAACCCAATCATTTACTGAAAAGGAACGCTCAGTACGGTGCGAATCAGCATATGTTTTCATTCTGGACTGTGCATCATGCAAATGAGACTTCAAAAGCTTGAGTGTATGATCACGAGCCTTAAGATTTAATTCAACATCGTGCACTGAAGTTGAACCTGGTAAATAAGCTGTAACCGCAGGTGGTGGACGACTGTACAATGCCTGATAAGGAGACATTCGAATGGCTGAATGAAAGCTTGTATTATACCACCACTCAGCCCAAGGTAACCATTTGCTCCAATCAGTTGGCTTCATTCCCGCAAAACACCTCAAATAACACTCTAAAGTTCTATTTGTCACCTCTGTTTGTCCATCCGACTGAGGATGATAAGCTGAACTGCGACATAACTGTGGATTCTGAAGAGAGAAATAAGCCTCCCAAAACTTACTCAAAAAAATGGGATCTCGATCACTTACAATCGATCTTGGCATGCCATGTAAACACACAATCTCCCTCACAAAGATATCGGCTACAGAATGTGCAGAATATGGATGTGTAAGTGGTATAAAGTGAGCATATTTCGTTAAACGATCTACGACTACCAATATAGAATTTTTTCTATTGGACGAGGGAAACCCATCAATAAAGTCCATAGAAATATCGATCCATACGTCAGTTGGTATTGGTAATGGATTAAGAAAACCTGGAGGAGAAACAGCCTCAGATTTGTTTCTCTGACACACTTCACAATGAAGGATAAAATTCTTCACAGATTGCTTAAGTCCTTTCCAGTAAAAACTATGTTGTACTCTCTTATATGTACGCAAAAACCCGGAATGGCCACCAATTGGAGTTGAATGAAACTCCTGCAAAATTTTTGAACACCACAAAGAAGTGGAAACTACCACAATTCTGCCTTTGTAACGTAATATACCAGCTACGTAAGAATAATTACGCTTATAAGTTGGATCTGCAACTAACCTTTGAATAATCTCCCCATATTCAGTGTCATGATGACATTCGTGCATTATTTCTGTTACACCACTGAAAACTGGTGCAGTAAGACTGTAGTGGAAGCTGGATTGGCGAGATAGAGCATCAGCTGCAGCATTGTCTTTTCCTGGTCTAAAGATTATCTCATAATCGTAACCCAAAAGTTTAGATAGCCATTTCTGTTGCTCTAAGGTAGATATTTTCTGGTCCAAAAATATTTCAGACTCTTATGATCTGTGTATATTTTGAAATGCCTCCCAAGCAAATAATGGCGCCATTTTTGAATTGTAGAAATAATAGCTAGCATTTCCTTATCATAAACTGTTAAATTCTTGTTCTTCTCAGCTAAAGGCTTGCTGTGAAAAGCAATAGGCCTACCAGATTGTAACAAAACAGCACCCAATCCAAATCCAGAAGCATCGCATTCAATTGCAAATTCTTTAGAAAAATCAGGAAGGATCAAAACTGGTGTTGTAGTAAGAGCAGTTTGCAAAAGTTTGAAGGCAGCAGTAGCTTTTTCCGACCATTGAAAGGCATCTTTCTTAAGTAGTTGAGTTAATGGCGCACTGATCTTACCAAAATCCTTAACAAACTTTCGATAATAACCTGCCAAGCCCAAAAAACCGCGTAACTCTCTGATGGTAGTGGGTGTAGGCCATGACATAATACATTCAATCTTCTCTTGTTCAACTGAAACTCCCTCAGCTGAAATTACATGTCCCAAATAACCCACGGAGGACTGAGAAAAGGTGCACTTGGATTCCGTCACAAATAACTGATTAGAACGAAGTACTTCAAACACCTGAGACAAGTGAATCAAATGATCAGACATATTCTTGCTATAAATCAGAATGTCATCAAAGAAGACCAGCACGAACTTTCGTAAATATTCCCTGAAAGAATCATTCATTAAACTCTGAAAAGTGGATGGAGCATTGGAAATACCGAATGGCATAACCAAGAACTCATAGTGACCATCGTGAGTTCGAAAAGCTGTCTTAGGAATATCAGCTTTATGCAATCGTATTTGATGATAACCCGAACGCAAATCCAGCTTAGTAAACACAGTCGCACCATGCAGCTCGTCTAACAGCTCATCAACAACAGGGATTGGAAATCTATCCTTGATTATCAGCTTATTCAAAGCACTGTAATCAACACACATACGCCAAGACCCGTCTTTCTTACGTACCATCAGCACTGGGGAAGAATAGGGGCTCGAACTTGGACGTATAAAACCAGAGAATTGTAATTCAGCAACAATCTTTTCAATTTCTGATTTCTGAAAGTAAGGGTATCGATACGGCCTCACATTGACAGGTGGAGAATCAGGAACCAATGGAATTCTATGATCATGAAGACGTTCTGGTGGAAGAGCCGTTGGTTGCTTGAAAATATCAGTAAACTGAGCTAATAATTGTTGTACTCGAGGATCAATAACCGATGTTGCCTTCAATGAAGTAGTTAATGCATCTAGTTCAATAAAAACCCCATGATTTGCATGTTGTAATAAACGCTGCATGGATTTTTGCTCCAAAATCATTACAGACGAATGATTGTTACCAACTAAGGACACAGTTTTACCATTAACTGTAAATTGCATTGATAATCTTGCAAAATCCCATTCAATAGGTCCTAAAGTACGTAACCATTGTACCCCTAAAACTGCATCACAACCACTAATGTCAAGCAAGTGGAAATCAGCATTAAACCTGAAACTAGGGAGTTGAATAGGGACAGAAAGACAAGAACCCTGAGTATTCAACTTGCTACCATCACCCACAGTAACACTTAGAGGAGAATCTCGAGAACAAACTTCAAATCCACATTGTTTAGCCACAGATGGATGCAAAAAGTTATGAGTAGATCCTGAATCAATTAAAATAGTAATGGGTTTAGATTTAATACAACCTGTAACGCGCATGGTACGTGGAAAGGAAGAACCAAATAGCGAGCTTAAGGAGATGGTAGGATCAAATTCAGATACTTCAGAAACTTCTAGGATCCACAAATTTCTCTGGTGCAAAACGAGCTCGAAGATGAGCACCAAACTCAGCACCAAGTAACAATGGCAGCTTTAGACTGCTTCCATCTAAACCAAACATTAGCATCACCTTTCAAATTTGCAGAGGCAATAGTAATTTTAAGAGCATCATCTGCTGTGTGAACTGCGAAATATTGATCTGCATTGAAAAGCCAACCGTCAGGATCATCTCCATCGAATTGAGGAAACTTGAGGTTGATGTTATTTTGTCGCGGAGGTGGGGGTGGAGGTGGATTATTACGAGGACCACCATGATTGCCTGCAACTGGAGGAAGCAAGGGGCGAAGTTGATCAACAACGGCCGTGGCAACAGAAGCGGCAATGGTTGTGGACAAATTTGTTAACGCTGTAGTAATACTGGCTGTCAAAGCTGTATTATTCTCTGTTAACTCTAGCTGACGTTGTGTTCTTTCTTCTTCACGTTGCTGAAGCTGCTCAATAACTTTATGTTTTCTTCTCTCTGTTTCTTCAGACTTGTTGGCGTTCATAGCCTGAATAAGCGCAGTGACATTCTTGGTCAAGTCTGTCATTCCATCATTAACCCCCTTGAGATTTTCTGTATAATCATGACCACCCATTGTACTTCCAAAAAATAAAAAAAAAATTCAGAATTTGAGAATAATTCGTTCGCTCTGATCCAGATGTTAGGATCCTTGCCTGTATCTCACAAAAAATAAGCTAAGAACCCTAAATAAACCCTTTGATTGGGGGTTAACCACCAGCTTGAAGAGTAATTTTAAAGAACAGAACTTTGGTTTACTGATTAGTTGTTCAAATACAGGACTTAAGACAGTATTTATAGCTGCACAGACTTGCAAAACAAGGAAAAAGAGTTCTGATAAGAAAGGGAAACCAAACTATGCTAGAAATAGAGAAGCCTAAATAAGTAAACTAGTATGAATGGTGTTGGGTCGCAACACAAATGTTCAGTAAATTCACCTTCGGATGGATCGGTAAGTTGAGCTACGGAAAGTAGAGAAAAGCAGCATAAATAGACAACCAAAGCACTTGCTGCTGATAAACAAAATTTCACTCTCGGCTTATCGAAACCCTAGAAAACAACAGAACACAATAGAAGGAAAATGAAGGTGAGAAGTTTGTGAGTGTTGATGAAGGTTGGAAAATTTGTTGATAATGATGATGAGGAGTAAGAGGTTAAATGTTGAGTTGTTGTTAGATTTAGGTTGAAAAATTAATGGAGGTTTCGTCGTCATGGTGAATAGTCGCAGATTTCGGACTGAAAATACAAAATGCAGTTGTTTAGTGCGGACAGAGTTTTGTGCGTCACTCTAATTTAAATCAAACTGTGGATTTCTGGCGCCCAAAGACTTGTGTTAATAACTTAGTAATGCTAATTTGCGCTTGAAGTCAACTGTATAGTGGATCCTTTTAACTTGTTGATCGCTCTCTGCTTATCTTGTTCTGAATTTCTTATGCACCTCATAGTTATGTTGTTGCTATTTTTCTTTTTATACCATCCAAATAAAAGGTCAGGATGCTAAATTTTTTTGGTGAATAAACTTTCCATTCCGCTAGACTCACCGAAGGAAATCCCGAGTGGAGATCTAATAGGCAGGAGGCAGCCTTTTAGTATTTGGATGTGTGTTGCGTAAAGTGAGCCCATGCTTCTATCGATAAGTTTATCATTTCCAGTTAAATTTTATGTGTACTACCCGTTCACAAAAGTATAAATTGAATAAATACTCCTTCTTTTAAGACAATGAAATTTCGTGTCGGAAAATTATATCCAAATTAGGTGGATGGGCACTTAAATCTTAGGTTGATGTACTTCTGGCTTTTAAACTCTTGTGAAGGATATTTTTGTTTGATTATTCCAAATTCGATTTACGAGTATAAATGGGTTACAAAATTATTAACTTCAAGATGATTAATTGAAGTAGAGAAAATACTAACGATTGTAACTGTGGTCGACACAGTAAGCCATCCATTAGAGATGTCATTTGATCTTCAACAGGTATGATAAGAGTCCTGGATTGTGTCTGTTGTAACAGCTACAGCTTGTTTACACCCTGACACTTTCCGTTTTTGTTTTTGTTAACTCTAACTGTAACATTGTTTTTAAGCAGATAATTTATTAAGAAAATAAAAAGAAATATTAAAGCAGAGGGGGCATAAATCCAGAACCTCTTGAAGAAAGGGGCGGAGAAATAAAAAAGAAAGTACTTAAGTGGAAAAGTACATGAACAAGCTCATCTAAAGGGTTTCGCTCGAAAATTCTTTTCAGGAGCTTTCAGTAAATTTCATGTTTTGGTTTAACAAATTTCTTCTTAAAACGACGCATAACTGTAACTATCAGTGTACTCTTTACATTGGTCAGTCCTTTTATGTACGTTAGAGTTTGTGCGGTGATGAGTGCCAAATAATGTATATATTTATCCCTTTTTGTTGGCATTTAACTCATCTTTTGTGCAGTAATTCTACATTTTATCCCATATTCTGTATTTTCATTGTTTTCAAGAATAAATATTTTTCTTACTTAATTTTGCATTTTTAGGTAATAAATAAAGTTTGGATGAATAGCAGAGCGGAAAAGAGCAGAAAAGTAGTGAAAAGCCGGGAGGAATTACACAAGGAAGCCGCGAAGAATGTTGTGCACAAGACCAAAAGGGTAGAAATGGGCTCAAGAAGGAAGAATTGTTCTTAAAGACGATATGGGCTTGGCATACCCAAGGCCCAAAACCCTTACCCAAACCCATTTTCTATATCCATACCCGCCTCCATTCTCAGCCGTTAGATCGGATCCATTTCATCATCCAATGGTCGCTTCTTCATCGTTCATCAAAATCTGAAGTCCCTGCAAAACACCATAGTACCTAAATTCCAAGCCTTCAGATTAGATCACATTTAGATCCTACGGTCGCTTCTTTGCCTGCGCATCAAACCTCGATACTTCCGCTTAACACTACAACACCTAACTCCATCTGGTGTCGTCAATTTTGTTGTATCTCATAATCCAACGGTCGCCACATACCTCTCCATCGTAGCCGTTCGATTCAATCTGTATGGGATCATCCAACGCTCTTTACTTGCTGTTCATCAAAACTCGTTACACCCGCTCAACACCCTAGCAACTGAACCCTATTACCCCAAAAAAAACGGACCCTTCTTCTCCATCGGGTTCTTCCTCTCTTCTTCCCAAACAACAGAGAGCTGCTCTGCAACTCCATCACCTCCACCAGCTACACCTTCTTCTCGAACCACACCACCACCACAACCATCCGACAACACCATGATCTCCAGTAGCGCCACCCGACAACATCAGCATCCTATCCCCCTAAGCCTAGCTGTTGTATCTAACCCACACGCATCTCACTGACCTAGATGTGGGTTTGATGCAACACCTCGATTTAGGGCATCAGAAGAATGGAGAGGAGCATAGGGAACAATTGCAGAGCATGGGTCAGCGTCGAATTGGGTAAATTTTATTTTGGGAACCCTAATTTTTGGGATTTGGGGGAAACCCTAATTTTAATGTTTGGGTATAAATTGAGGGTTGGGTATCACTGTTAGAGGTGTTCTTGGACTAGCCAAGTTACCAATTAGGTTTAATTTTAGTTTGTAAAATTCTAATTTCAATTTCATAAACAGTTAGGGTTCTGTTAATTTAGGGTTCTTCATTTGCTGCCACTGTCCAAATTTCAATTCCATACTTTATTGTTTAATTCCATGTTTAGGTTAGTTTTAATTTCAAATTCAGTTAATTTCAATTTTCAATTTTATTCTTAGTGTTTGCTGTTAATTGTCTGTGTTACTGTTAATTTTATTTTGTAAATTTTGTTAATGTTTCATTGTTTAATCTATGTTAGGATAGTTTAATTAGAATGTTTCACTGTTTAATTTCACTGTAAATGCTCCTGATTTGTGTATGTTACTATGTTATCTCTGTGATGTTTACTGTTTTGTGTGAATGTTAGGCTAAAGCCTTAGAGCATTGAGTTGATTGAGCAGTGGGGAGAAACTAGTGCTCACTAGTGACTGTGAGCAAACTGGTTCTCTTCCCACTCTAGTTGTATGCCTAGGCTCTCTTGTTTTGTCAACTGTTAGCTTCTCAAATGTTAGGATTAGTTTACTGTTGTGTGTCAATGCTAGGTTAGAGCCTTAGAGCATTGAGTTGATTGAGCAGTGGGGAGAAACTAGTGCTCACTAGTGACTGTGAGCAAGCTGGTTCTCTTCCCACTCTAGATGAATGCCTAAAGCCATTGCCTTGGCTTTGCTTTTTTCCTTCCTTTTTTTTACTTCACTGTCTTCTTCTCATCTCCCCTGCCCTTGGCTTAGGCCTTGGTTCACTTGCATTGTTCTCTGCTTGTAGTTGATGTGTTCTGTCACCTTCTCATAATCCTTTTGCCCTGTGTTGCCCTGTGTTGCTTCCATTGTAAATTTCCTCCATTGTCTTTGACTTAGGCTAACTGCCTCTGTATTATTGCCCCACTGTTTTCTTTCCCTTGCTGTTTTCTCCTTGCCGTGCAACCCTGCTGTTGCTGCCTCCCTTCCACTGCTTGTGCAGCTGCTGCTGCAACCCTTCTGCTGCTGCTGAAGCCACTGCTGCTGCTGCAACTGAGCTTGGCTCACAGCAATCCAAAAGCCCAAGCTCAGTTCTCAGTTCAAGACCAAGCCCAGGTTTGAACCAAAAGTTGAAGCCCACTGTCCATTGTTTGTACAAACTGAAGCCCAGTTCATTAAGGCCCAGCCACAGTTTAGGTTAAGGCTCAAAGCCCAATTCAGTCAACTGTGGGCTTAATCCAAAAGCTTGAACTCAATCAAAGGCCCAAAGCCTAGTGCATTTCAAGACCAACTGAGCCCAAGCTCAGTTCATTTCATTGTTAAAAACAAACCCATTAGACCCAATTTACTCAAAGGGTATTCAAAGCCCAACAACAGCAATTTAGAAACCCAAAATAGCTAGAAACTCCAAACACACCCAGTCTCTGTGGATCGACCCGTACTTGCACGAGCTACAACCGACGACCGTGCACTTGCGGTATTACTGTAGGCCCGTTCTCATTTCACTTCAATTTTATACGCTTTCCCGGGCCCACCATGCGGTACATGTACCCCTTGTCCTGTATCTACTAGCGATAATGAGTTCATTTATTTCGATCAATAATTTTGGTTTTGTTATCTTGGTATCATACTTAAAACTCAGACCAAGTTTTTTCATCACTATTAATGAAGCTCTTTTGAATTTTTTTCTCGAGTGATTTTCTCATAGACCTTCTTCTACATACATTAGAGTCTGCGGGTACAAGTACCCCTTGTCATGTATCTACTGGTTGTAATGAGTTTATTTATTTTGATCAAGAACTTTGGTTCTATTATATTGGTATCATACGTAAAACTCAGACCAAGTTTTATCATCTCCATTAATGAAGCTCTTTTGAACTCGATCATTTGTTTCTCGAGTGATTTTCTTATAGATCTTCTTCTATGTACGTTAGAGTCTATGGGGTACTTGTACCGTTGTCATGTATCTACTAGCTGTAATGAGTTCATTTATTTCGATCAAGAAGTTATCTTGGTATCATACGTAACACTCAGACCAAGTTTTATCATCTCTATTAATGGAGCTCTTTTGAGCTCAATCATTTGTTTCTCGAGTGATTTCCTCACAGATGTTATTCTATGTACGTTAGAATCTGTGGGGTATAAGTATCCCTTGTCCGGTATCTACTAGCTGTAATGAGTTCATTTATTTCGATCAAGAATGTTGGTTCTGTTATCTTGGTATCATACATAAAACACAGACCAAGTTTTATCATCTCCATTAATGAAGCTTTTTTGAACTCAATCATTTGTTTCTCGAGTGATTTTCTCATAGACCATCAGAAACAATATGATTATTAATACCATTGTCTGATACCAAGGATTTTCTCCAATTGCTAACATGGTATGGAGATTCTGTGGAGGTGTAAGACCCTGGTAAGAAAACTTCAACATATTAACATATTTATATGCAAAATAACTTGTTTTGTATTTAACGTTGTACTTTGTCATTAGAAATAATAGCATATGGAGGAGAAACATAAGTAAAATTTGAGAAGCAGGTTTAAATATAAATTGATTAAAACCTCCTCGAAAATTAGGATTGGAAAACCTATTGCCTTTATAATTTGGATTATGTCCACCTTTCATCATAGGATGAGGACCACAAAATTGTTGTTGAAATTTTGGTTGAAACTAACCATGAAAAAAAGCCAAAAGAGCTTCGTTTTAAGTATTTGCAACTATAGACTTATATATGGTAGTAATGACAATCTCTTCACTTAGAAGAAGATTGTGAAGTTAACACTTGTAACACGTGGATTCCGAAGTCTAATAAATGTTGAAAAAGCATCATATACAGAACTCAATCCTGCAAGTGGATTGACAGCAATTTTACTATCTCTAATGATGGATCTTGCAGTAGCTAATTGTTAGAGTACTTCTCGGTCAAACTCACAGGTTTTTCTATCTCAAGCTTGTTGTAAATGTTAGATGAACAAACCTATATTTTGATTTCTAGTCTACTAAGTCAAGTCTCGGAATAAGTATAGAAGTTGGTGTTGCGTATCCGACATCATGGAATAACCCTCGAAGACTGAATATCGACTAAGACATTTGGAAAACTTCATCAACAAGGTATATGAAAATTAAACCATTCTATTTACTTACAATCTTTACAATTCTATCTATATAAGACTATGTCGTATGACTTCTAGTAGATTTATTGCAAAGAAGAAATTTCGAGTCAAGCTTGTCTTATTAAACATCTCGAAATATGATTCAAGTAATGGATGCTCATCGTTCCTTAACAATTTTAGATCGAAACAATTTACTGTTCAAAAATTAATGTTATGGATCATTTGAAAATTTCCCAAGCAATGGTATTATTTCTATGGAAAATAGAAGGTTTCAAACATCAAAGAGAGTAAATTTAGAATGTAATTTGGACTCAGAGTAGGTTGTGAACCATCTCGCAAACAATAGATATATGAGTTTATGGAATACAAGAAAGTTTTCAAACCACAAAGTTCAAAAATGGGACAATTTACCAACCCGGTTCACGAACCATGGTGATCTGAAATTGGTGAAAGGCTAATGGTTGGCGAACCCAGTTCACGAACTGTTGTCATCTGAGTTCAAAAGTCGCAGAGTGTCAGGATTCATGAACTGCCTAACGGGTCGTGAACCGTTTCACCAGAGGTCCCAATAAATATTAGCAGATGCTCAAAGACTTTTTAAATATGTTTAGCATTGCTATGACTCTCATAAACACCTCTAAGACATCATTGATCACTAAAACACCTTATGTATGTGCATCATGATTAAATTCTTAAGTGTTTAAATGAACACGATATTGTATATGAGTTCGAAGGAAATATTTGCCAAGAACGGTCATTATACATGGTTCCGTAATCGGACCAATGTGTATATTCTTCTATGTGATTTCAAGACAAACTTCTCACATGCTTACTTGAAACCTAATTAGAGTTTCATCTAAATAGAGAAAGTGTTTGCTTTAATCTTAACTTATCTTATTTTGAATTATAAGCAACCCTCAGTGTTGAACATCTATAAATAAGAGACTCATTCATCTGGGAAATTTTGATCCATGTCACTTTGTTTTCTAGTTGATTGCTAGAGTCATCCTCTATTGACCTAGGTTTTCCATGTGAAACATAATTGTGACAAAGACAAAAAGACTTCACTTGGGGACTCATGAAGCCAAATCCGACTATCTTTACCTTAGTAGTTCGTGTATCCTGATTTTGTTTTTCTGTTATTGTAATCTCTTTCAGGCAAGATACATATAAATCACAAAGTTCTTTTTGTCTCAGACTTTGTGATTCCTCAAGATAGATATCTGAAAACTATTCTTAATTGATTAGTTCACAATTGTTCTTGAGAGGTGGTAAAGAATCCAGGCTTCTCAGCTAACTGAGTGTAAGTGTTCCGGATTTATGAGGTTTGCTAGCTTTGTCTATTGCAAACAGATTTTCAAGTCTTGATCTTTGATCTAAAGGGAAATCAAATAGGCTTATCTGTTAGAGGCAGATTGTTATCAAAAGTATTTACTTAGGTTGAATAAACTCTTCGGCTATAAAGGACATCATCTAAGGGAATCAAATGCGTAGAGCCTTGAGAGATTCAAGAGACGCAAGGAGCGCAACTGGAACTGAATCACTCGGAGGGTGGATTCGGTGTTAACTACATTCCAGTCCGAAATTTGATAGTAGGCTATTGTCTGTAGCGGCTTAATACAATTTGGTGTTCAATTTTGAACGATTAAGCTACTACAGATACTAGTATATACACAGTGGTCTGGTTACGTAATCATGTATAATGACCATTCTTGGAAAATATGCCTCTCGAACTTAAAAACAATACCGTGTTTATTTAAACACTTAAGACTTTAATCATGATGCACATACACAGGGTGTTTTAGTGATCAATGATCTTTTGGAGCTGTTTATGAGAGTCATAGCAATGTTAAACATGTTTTAAAAAGTCTTTGAGCATCTGCTAATATTTACTGGGACCGTTGGTGAAACGATTCATGAACCGTTAGGAAGTTCATGAATTCCGACACTCAACGATTCTTGAACTCAGATGACAACGGTTCGTAAACTGGGTTCGCAACCAATAGCCTTGTACCAATTTCATATCACCATGGTTCGTGAACCGGGTTGGAGAATTGTTCCATTTATGAACTTGTGGTTTGCGAACTAGTTCGCCAACTTTCTTGTATTCTAGAAACTCAAATATCTATTGTTTGAGAGATGGTTCGCAACCTACTCTGATCCAAACTACAGGAGTTCTGAATTTACTCTCTTTGATGTTTGAAACCTTTCATTTTCCATAGATATAAAAATTATTGCTTGGGAAATTTTCAAATGATATCCGTAACATTAGTTTTTGAACAGTAAATTGATTCGATCTAATATTGTTAAGGACCAATGAACATCCATTACTTGAATCATATTTTGAGATGTTTAATAAGACAAGCTTGAATCAAAATTTCTTCTTTGCAATAAATCTACTAGAAGTCATACGACATAGTCTTATATGGATAGCATGGTAAACCTTATGAGTAAATAGAATTATTTAATTTTCATATACCTTGTTGATGAAGTTTTCCAAATGTTTTAGTCGATATTCATTTTTCGAGGGTTATTCAATGATGTATGATACTCAACTACCAACTTATATACCTAGTCCGAGATTTAACTTAATAGACTAGAAATCAAAATACAGGTGTGTTCATTTAACATTTACAACAAGCTTGAGATAGGAAAATTTTTGAGTTTGAGCGAGAAGTGCTCTAACTATTAGCTATTGCAAGATCCATCATTAGTGATAGTAAAACTGTACAGACTTCGCAATACAGGTGTTACAAGTGTCAACTTCACAATTTTCTTCTAAGTCAAGAGATTGTCATTACTACTAGATATAAGTCTATAGTTGCAGATACTTAAAACGAAGCTCTTCTGGCTCTATTTCATGGTTAGTTTCAACCAAAGTTTCAAAAACAATTTCGTGGTCCTCATCCTATGATGAAATGTGGATATAATACAAATTATAAAGGAAATAGGATTTCCAATCCTATTTTTCGAAGAGGTTTTAATCAATTTATACCTAGACCTGCTTCCCAAATTTTACTTCTGTTTCTCCTCCATCTACTATTATTTCTAATGACGGAGTACAACGTTAAATACACAACAAGGTTGTTCTGCATCTCAATATTATATGTTGACAATTTCTTACCAAGGTCGTACACCTCCAAAGAATCTCCATGCCATGTTTGCAGCAATAAATATTTTTGGAGAAAATCCTTGATATGAAGATAATGGTGTTAATAATCCTATTGTTTCAGACGCTTCTCAACTTGATGATTATACTTCTTATGATGGATTTGAGTTCGTTTAAATATCAAATGGTGAAGGTATGTCTATTTATTCTAGAAACCTATTATAGGAGCTCCAAGGAAAGAGTTTTGAGGGCTCCTATGGATTCAAATATCCTACAATGAAGATAAGGGGGGACCTAATTCATAAGAAAAATACTAAAATATGCTTAACCTATTAAATATTGAAACCTAAAACTATTTTTTTTCATTCCTCTCCTTTAACTCTTTCATTTTCTTCTTCCCCATCACCTCCATCGCCTAATTCTTCGATTAATCATCAATTGCCAAAATAATTCATTATCGATTAACGCCACTTAATCCACCCGCAATGACTTCAATAAGATAAAAATCAAAAAACCCATCTTATTTCATTGGTTTTAATGCATGAATAGGTAGAACCGATCGAATTAGGTTTTTGAAAAAACAGTTTCAGAACTGTCTACGGTTTGGAAAATTCATACTTCCAAACCGTAGATATAACTGAATTTGAATACGGTTTGGAAAATTTGTGCTCCCACACCGTAGGTTTAACTGACTTTGCATACAGTTTGTTTTTCAAATCGCTGAAATTTGAATTCCCCACCGTAGGTTCATAATTCCAAACCGTAAGCGTTGTTTACGATTTGAAAAAATCATAATTCCAAACCGTAAGCTTAACTGAGTTTGCATCGGTCTGGAAAATTCATACTTCCAAACCGTGGGTTAAACTGATTTTGCACACGTTGTTATTTCCCAACCGTAAATAATCTATGGTTTGGAGTTCTTAACTTTCAAACCGTATAATATGGGTTCAAAAATTCTACGGTTTGAAAAGTTCATACTTCCATACCGTAATTTCTACCTACGGTCTGGTCGATTAAATAGTCCCAACCGTATAATGAGTTACGGTTGGTTCGATTGAAGTTTCCTCACCGTAGGTTAACTTACAGTTCGAATTTGGGGGTTTTCAAAAGAAAAAAAATAAGTGATGGGTTTTCTTAGTTTTTTTTGTTTTTATGATCATCATCTTCATCGCGATGGAGAAGAAGAGAGGAAAAAGAATAATAGTTTTTTTTTATGATCATCATCTTTATCATGATGAAATTATGATAATCATCTTCACCATGATTTATGAATGAAAAGAGAAGGAGAAGATAATAGATTTAGTTTTTTTTTTGTATATGATCATCATCTTCATCATGATGAAATTATGATCATCATCTTCATCATGATTTATGAATGAAAAGAGAAGTAGAAGATAATAAATCTAATTTTATAATTCATGGAGGGTATTTTAGTCATTATAAAAAATAGTTGGATATGGGGCTTTGTTGATTACTATTTCATAACCCGATTTTGTCATCTTGTGAGCCCTCAAAACACAATGTTTGGATCCCCTATAATAGGTTTCGTATTCTACTGCTTCAATTTCTATGTATACTTATACAACGCATTTCACCTTACAAAGTGATTTGCATGTTCTGTAAGCCTTCGGTAACCTTATATCAGCCCATAAATGCACTTCAGATAACCACCGCACAACAAAATTTTCATTTATTGGTTACACCATATAGGATATTCAATCTGGGAAGATATTTTTGTATTGACTCATGTTTATGGGCTATATCTAATTAATTTTACTCCACTACTTGGAGCATTTCATATCAATTTTGCTCGCAGTTTGACATCAATTGAGAATTATGGTTTCAAGAATACATCTCTAATAAAAACACCATTCCTCAATGAATGCTGTCAATGAGAATTAAGGTTTCAGGAATTACTATTTTTATTTCTTGTCAATCTATTGCGAAGCCTATTACACGTTGATTTGTCGGGACCCTATCCTGTCATGTATAACAAAGATTTTTTATACTACTGTAATTATAATTGATGAATTATTTTTTTTCCACTTCATTTGAAGCCTGATTTTACGACAGAATCCTTCAATTTCAAGACTCATATTGAAAATCAATTATGTCACGTGTTCAATTATCCAAAATAGTATTTCCAAAAAGTTGGTTAACAAAGGGTATTCAGGTGATGATCCTATTACCATTTAGAGTTTAATACTGATGGTGGTGTGGAGTTTAATGATGAGAAATTGGCTATTTTTAATGCCTCTCATGGTATTAGACATGAATTTACATGTCCTTACACTTGTGAACAAAAATAAGTTGCAGAAGCTAAGCATATACATATTCTTGATATTGGTAAAATATTTCTTATTAGGGTTCATTTACGTGATTCCTTTTAACTAGATTCAATCGTGGATGCCAATTATATCATCAATATAATTCATGTTAGAAGTATTAACTACTTATCTCCATTTGAGAAACTTTTTGGCAAGTCACCAGATTATTCAATGCTAAGGGGAATTGGATGCTCCTGCTATCCATTGCTTAGACCATATTTTTATAACAAGTTAGAGATTCTAGAAGTACTCCTTATGTCTTTATTGGATATAACGCAAATCATAAGGGATACTGTTAGAGCATCGCTCGGTCGAACTTACAAGTGTTGCTTGATGGTTTATCAAAAGTGATTGTAGTAGTGGTAAAAACTGGGTCTTTTCAGACTTGTGAAGAAAACAATTTTTATAGATTTAAATTAAACAGGCAACTAAATAAAATAATTCAAAGTTTTGGAGAAAAACACCAAGACTAGGATTCCACCAATGACCATTTTAATAGTAAACTCTAAATAGTTCTTATGCAATTTTATCTTTAAAATCAATTCTAATATTTGCCTCAAATAAGTTTTTGAAGTAATAATTGTAATTAAAAAGTATAAAACATCAAAAGTTACTAAAACCCAGCATGCTTCATCAAGTCAATTCACAATTACTCAATAAAAACTATTAATTCAATTTTAATTCGTGCAAATAATCAAATAATAATATTGCAAATAAATATAAAAATTAGAATTATACCAATAAATTACCAATGGCTTCCTCCGTCGTCTCGGCTAATGGGTTTAGCTCCTCATCCCAAAAACACACTCACAAGATAAATTCATGGCTAAAATAGATGTTTTTATTGATGATTATATGATGAAATAGGAATTAGCAACGCTGTATTGGTGTTACAGCACCACTGTTACAAAAGAGTATGGTAATTTAAGACTGCTGTAAACGATAACTATCTACTGCTGTGAAACAACGACAGTGGTATGAAAATAAGTCTGCTGAAGAACGACTGACTCTGCGAGTCTGTTCTTCGTGTTCTTCAGAAGCTTTAATGGCAGCAGCAGCAGCAGCGTTGTCTCCTCTATAATTGCTTCTCCTAGGCTCTCATCGACTCTCCTCTTTCTCTCTAAACTTTTATAAAACTTTTTATGACTTGAAACCACTCTTATATATCCCACAGACCCCAAATATCTCGTATAAATTCCGACTTTTTCTTTTCTTTTTCTTCTCTGCGCTGTTGAGAGAATAATCGCTTCTGTTGAGCTTCTTCACGTGCTGTTAGCTATAAAATAGCTACCAAACTGTTCCCTAGACTTGAATAAGACCATGTACATGTTAATCCAGCGTCAAAGTCCTCCATAAATCTCTCAAAAATCTTTGAAAGTGCACAACAGGACACGTCTCTCTGTTTTAACTTTGATTGCTTCTCCCGGATATTCTAGCCCAATTAAGCCCATGAAATCATCCATACTAGAATTCTATATCCATATCACGTCCAGCCCAATCAATTTCCGGTGTTTAATCTCCCTAAAACAGCTCCAACAATCGGATCAAAATTCAACAGCGATATGCATGGCCTTTCCCGCCAAAAACCAATATTTGAAATTTGAAGAAGACCTCCCCCTATCCAGTTCTGGTGTCCCTTTAGCAGCTGCCTGGAAATGGGTCACCCCTTAGTAATTAGGTTACCCCTTATCCAAAGTGAGAGTCCGTATAGTAATTTTCTCCCACGAGCGCAAAAACCACTTTTTTAACCAATTTCGCCGCAAAAGCTTATTTCTCCGGAAATACCTACAGGGACATAAAAAGCCATAATAAGTACAAAAAATGGGTACTAACACAATATACAATTGGGCTATATTAGACACATAAATGCGTCTATCAAATACCCCCAAACTTATTATTTGCTAGTCCCGAGCAAATCAAATAGAAAATAAAATCCTAACTCACTGTCGCAGGCATCGTCGATTGCATTTAGCGTATGCAATAAGCCTTTAAACCCCTAGGTGGCCCTAGTGGCCGAGTTATAGTCTCGGGAGGGCTTACCAGAGATATACCCACAAAACCTTAATACTCCAGACCTTAGCTATCTACGCAAAACCTTGGAAGGCACTAAAGAATCTCCTTGGTTGGCATTCTTATTGACTACAGGAAGAAGTACCCTGATGCGAAATTCCAATTATTGTACACGAGTTTGCACTCAAGCATACTAAAATTCATATAAAGTGACAGAGCTCTACTCAGATAGTTGCACTATGGACATCATATTCGGAGTCAAAACTAATCACATGGATAGATCAAGAAGATGGATATAGAAAACATAGATGGTTTTGATGTTTACTAAGTGAACGACGTTTCCCATATCTGTCTGAAGGCCTCCGCCAAAATGAACCTATCCTAATGGATTGAGATACTAGTCTGACTAACATCAACACACTGGCATATACAAGGGTACCAGTGGTCGATAACCTAACTCTAGGTCAACACAACTGGCATATACAAGGGTACCAGTGGTCGACTTTATTGAATTTATTCCTTTTGGTCAAATGGTCTGGTCTCAATTTTTTCTTTTTTCTTTTTTTTTTTTTTTTTTTTTTTTTTTTACTTTTGGTAACTACCTTTTTTTCATCTTTTTTTTTTCAACTTTTTTTTTTTTTTTTTTTTTTTCATGGTATCTCAATCACTCTAATTCACCCTAGCATTGGTAACAACTTGAATCGTGGGCCCCACCTATCACTTAGAGAAACATAGTTTAAAAACAAAATAAAATAAAAATAGAAGTGAAAAGGACTCAACGAGATATGGTGAAACTATCATGTTATTTCTAACACCTGAGCTCTGTGCTTTTATGAATAGACTCTTTTAGATGTTTCCATCTAATCAGATTGGTTCCTCAAACTCCTACAATCAAAATGCTTCCATCCACTTAGATTAGTTAGTGCAATCCTCAATAGGCATAAATTTCTAGGCTCTGGAGTTTATTTATTTATTGCAACTAAAAGCTAACAAAAAGTTTCTTCCCCCCCCCAAACTTAAATCTAACATTGTCCTCAATGTTTCTCATGAAAGAACAGTACCAAGAATATAAGTAACATGAGGAAATAGTAAAGAGAGAGTTCGGAAAGATAGTACCTGAGTGAAGTGAAACCAAAAACTGAATATAGAAATTATACAACATACAAATCACCTCGATGGTCAATCAAGGGTAAACAGGGTCCTCCAGAGGGACCTCCTCAACATCACTGTAGGAAAAGGCTCTAAAAAGGGCTTCAATCGCTGACCGTTAACCTTTGAAGAACTACTACCATCCAGTGTCTCGATTTCAACAGCTCCATGAGGAAAAACAGTACGGACCACAAAAGGACCGGTCCACCGAGAGCGCAGTTTCCCGGGGAATAGATGCAAACGAGTGTCATACAGAAGAACTTTTTGACCTGGAGAAAATGACTTCCGTAATATGTTTCTATCATGCACAAGTTTCATTTTGTTCTTATACTCCTTCGCACTATCATAAGCATCTATACGAATCTCGTCCAACTCATTGAGCTGGAGTTTCCTATGGGCTCCTGCCTTGTCAAGTGAAAAATTTAGCTGCTTAACAGCCCAATAAGCTCTGTGTTCTAACTCAACAGGTAAGTGACATGCCTTGCCATAAACAAGCCGATAAGGCGACATTCCAATGGGGGTCCTAAACGCAGTACGGTAAGCCCATAAGGCATCAGTAAGCCTAGACGACCAGTCTTTCCGATTAGGATTAACTGTTTTCTCTAATATACGTTTTATCTCCCTATTGGAAACCTCTACCTGACCACTAGTCTGTGGATGATACGGGGTAGATACCTTATGTGTAATACCATATTTCTTCATCAGAAGTCTAAAAGTCCCATTACAAAAGTGCGACCCTCCATCACTAATTATAGCTCGCGGTGTACCAAAACGTGTAAGTATATTATTTTTCAAGAACTCAATCACAACCCTATGGTCATTGGTTTTACACGCAACCGCCTCAATCCACTTAGAGACATAGTCTACGACGACAAGGATGTATAGGTTACCAAAAGAATTAGGAAACGGACCCATAAAGTCAATACCCCACACATCAAAGACCTCAACAATTAAAATAGGGTTCAAGGGCATCATGTTCCTACGGGAAATGGTTCCTAATTTCTGGCATCGTTCACAAGTAACGCAGTAACTGTGGGAGTCTTTAAACAACGAAGGCCAATAGAATCCACACTGCAATATCTTAGCAGCAGTTTTCTTAGCACTAAAGTGACCCCCACAAGCATGATCATGACAAAAGGAAATAATACTGGACTGGTCACTCTCAGGTATACATCTCCTAATAATATGGTCTGGGCAATACTTAAACAAATAAGGATCATACCAAAAGAAGTGCTTAACGTCAGCTAAAAATCTAGAACGATCTTGTTTACCCCAATGCTGGGGCATTCGACCAGTAACAAGATAGTTCACTATATTCGCATACCAAGGTAAGTGGGTAACAGAGAACAATTGTTCATCAGGAAAGCTATCCCTTATAGGAAGGGAATCATCTGGGGAACTAATGGGTCACCCCTTAGTAATTAGGTTACCCCTTATCCAAAGTGAGAGTCCGTATAGTAATTTTCTCCCACGAGCGCAAAAAACCACTTTTTTAGCCAATTTCGCCGCAAAAGCTTATTTCTCCGGAAATACCTACAGGGACATAAAAATCCATAATAAGTACAAAAAATGGGTACTAACACAATATACAATTGGGCTATATTAGACACATAAATGCGTCTATCATTGTTGTAGCAAGCTTGTTGTCAAATTTAGTAGTCAAAACTATATCTTGATTTCTATTCTACAATTAGTTAAGTCTCGGTCTAGGATAGTGGATTTGAGAAACGAATCAATCATCATTTGCGTTCTACCGTCTGAAGGTGAAGATTAACCGAAGCTTTTGGAGAACTGCATCGACAAAAGGTAAGTGAAGATTGAACCACCTATTTCTCAAGTTATATTCACTTTTCTATCTTGAGACGATTGTCGCATAACTAATTAGTCTAGATTTCATAGACAATAATTTCGAGTCGAGAACTAATTATTTAGTTTACGAATTTCTCGAGATATGATGACTAAGCTTAATGAACATTTTTTCATACTTGATCAAATTTGGTGGAGACCAACTTATTGTTCGGAACCAAATCATGATTCAAGTTCATCATTCGAAAATAGCCTGGAACAGTGATAAGTGTCATTGTTATTTATTCATGAATGTTTCGAGTTGATTTAGAGAAATATAGAACTATTATATTTGGAATAAAAGACAATGTTATCAGTCTTACAAACTGAGAAAACTGTAATATGTATTCGTACACGTAGCGGAGTAGCTATATACCGACTTTCAGATTTGTATGATATTCATATTCGTATGTACATCATGGGAAAATCTGTTTGTTTCGTGATCCGGATAGGAATGTATATTCGTATACAAAAATTGTGGAACTGTGGTAAGGGAACCGGGTTAAAATAATTAAACCGGTGTGCGAGCCAAAACAGTCTTATGTTCTAGAACCAGTTTAGTACCCAAACCGGTATACAAGCTGAATATTCTGTGAACTCCGAAGGTGGCAAAGGTATTAAGTTTGCAAACCGGTACGTGTACTAAAAAGTTCTTTAGACTCCAGAACTTTGAGCTGGTCCAAAGTTTCCAAACCAGTACGTGAACTGAAAAGTTCTATAAAGTCTGGAACTTTGAAATTGCATAAGTGTGCAAACCGGTTAATGAACTGAAAATTTTTGTGGACTCCGGAACTCGGTAATTGCATATAAGTTTGCAAACCGGTCCCCATACTGTGACTCAGCCGATTCACGAACGATTCAAGTAATTGTACTTTGTACTTTTACAAACTATGTCGATCATGATTCAATTGCGATTAAATTATTTCTATGAAGTAATTTGCATTTGATCATTTCTCTAATTAATACTAGACTCAATTGATCACATGATTGTGACTCAATATCAATGTATTAGTGAACATGAAAATGAGTGTTAAGATTTTAAGTTCAAATCAGCTAGTTTCTAAACATGTTGAACATAGTCTTTATACACGGTTCGGTTACAGTTTACCTAACCATAATATATCTCTTGTATATGTGATTAATATTCAAAGCCTTCATCTAACAGTTGATATTGTTTGCTTGGTTCCAAAGCTATCTTAGACTAAACCTAAAGCAACCTAGGATTTGAAGTCTATATAAGGGGAACTCTTGGAAACTTGGATCTTTAAATCCCGACACTACTTTTTGGTGTGTCCTAGTTGTATCTAGAGTCGTCCTCTCCAGAAACGCTTTTAGAGTTTAGTGACTACAAAGACTTCACAGAGATTCGTGAATCCATGTCAAGTTATCTTTTATCTTGATAACTCAAGTATCCAGATCTTGATTTTTTGTAGAGCTTGCTCCAACGGTCAAGATAGATAGTAATCAACAGAGTCTCTTCGTCTCATACTTTGTTGATTCCGCAAGTTTTATACTTGTGAGGTGAATAATAATCTAGGTTGCACTTCGGGTTGCTTAAGTACGGATTTTGAGGATAGCCGGACTTTTGTCTAAGTTGTTATCGATTTCCATCACCTGGATCTATCGTTTGATCTGATCATCTGTTTAGATCGTAAATCAGAAAATCAATTATAGGCTTAATATGTGGGAGGAAGATTTGGTTTAAAGTCTTCAATTGAGGTTGAAGCAACTCTTAGTTGTGGGTGAGATCAGCTAAGGGAATCCATTGCGCAGAGTCTTGCGAGATTCAAGAGGCTTAAGGAGCGCGACTGTACCTTAATCGGTGGATTTCCTTTTAGGGCTAAACTACATTCCAGACTGAAGTTAATTGGTAGTAGACTAGTGTCTGTAGCGGCTTAATACAATTTGGTGTTCAATCTGGACTAGGTCCCGGGTTTTTTTTGCATTTGCGGTTTCCTCGTTAACAAAATTTATGGTGTCTGTGTTATTTCTTTTTCCGCATTATATTGTTTATCTTTATAATTGAAATATCACAAGTTGTGCGTTGATCAATCACAGTATCTAGGTACAACCTTGTTAGTTGGAAAAGACTTGATTGTTCCTTGGACATTGGTCTTTGGTACTGTTAGAGCATAACTCGGTTGAACTCACCGAGCGTTGGTATGTCAAGTTTGGTTGTCATATTTTAGTATCAAAACTAATCTAGAGTCGCTTTATTAAATACTAGAGTCAACTTCGTTTAGGTTAGACTAGAAAGTCTAGGAATATTAAGACATACAAGTATTACTCTGAAGACCTGAAGAATGTTAAGAAGTAACGAACTACAACGATGACATCATCCTTCCACTTGAGGTTAGTAGTATTGACTTGAACTGTTTCATTCCTAACATATCTTTCGAGTCGTGCTATAATGAAAACATAACTGCGAAGATGTATATACTGTACATATTGTATATAATACTTTAGTGATGAGACATGATCATAATAATATGATCATAGTATTAAGGAATTAGACTACGAAGTATAATGCTTATCTTTTGAACTTCGTAGATATGACATCGATATAATATTGTATATAGTGTTATGATTATGTGTATGGGTTATGATGAATATTTCATCCTAGGAAACAATGTTGTACATTTGTTTAAAGGAAGTACATTCGTGAACTTGCTTCATGAATCGAAAGGGAAATTAATAGGTTTATCGGTCCGGCTATTTATTGCATATCTTTGGATCACTAATATGTGCGAGTTGGTAGAACCGATCTTAACTCGGGTTATGTATCTTGGTATAACCGATCACAATACCTAGACTTATGATTTGGTATGACTAGTCCTGGTAATTGGTGTAACCGATCCTAAGTAATCACCATGAGATGGTATAATCTATCCTTGTAATTGGTGTGACTGATCCTGGTAATTGGTGTGACCGATCATAAGTGTTGTGTGAACGATCCTTGTAGTTGGTGTAACTGATCCTAGTGACTGGTGTGACCGATCACAAGTAGGTACTATGTTTAGGTGTAACCGATCCTAGTGATTGGTATAGCCGATCCGAACCCATGTATATGACTTGGTTGGACCGATCACAACTAACCATTGTGATTTAGTATGACCAATAGCATAGTAGTCTTGGAATACTGGCAAGCCAATTCTAAACTTGTTTGGAAGTGTGGTAGAACCGATTCCAATAAGCAAATCCATGTAAATATGAAATAAGAATTTGCAGTGAAAAGATGTCAACATACTTTGAACACGAGCAGTAACTCTTATCATTTATTGTTCAAAGATATTCCTTGGTACTCAAGGCGATCTTGTACCCAAAAAATTTAATAATCTTTTAATTAAGGTTTTTGGTTTTATATTCTTTAATTACCAGTAATTAATGTATAGCTCTAGAGAATAAAAATTAGTAATGTACATTTACTATTGGAGATTTTCAAATTGAGAGATTTCGGAAATATTGGACAAACATTTATTGGAATTAGGAAAACCGAATTTGGGCATTCATTGCATATCTTGAGAATATTTTCGGTTTTGGAAATTCCTTGCGTGTCCAAACATGCTTGGTTTATATATACCTAAGTTTGCATTTCTAGCAAACTATCCTAAGAGCCAGGCAAACTTCATTTCTTGTTGTTTCTGGTGGAGCCGTCTATTCGGAGAGGAAACTATCCTAATTAGGTGAAAGCTTATACGACCGCTCGTTTAAAGACTTTTGTGGGATCAAGAAGCTTTACAACTACTGGTGGCGGGAAACTAGATAATTGCAGTGTTATTCATTTTCGATTTGATTTGATTGACTAACAGTTATTGAAACTTTGATTGCACCTAGTTTGTTTATGCTTGAGAATCTTCTTTTCTGATATAAGATTTACTTCGACTAGATCAAAGTATCGGCGGGATCTTTAGAACTGTTGTTAGATATAAAGACATCTTGTGATAATCCATTGTTAACAGACTCCGTTTTGTGGTGATTGATCACAAGAAATTCAAGTGGTGTTGTGAAGGTATTTGAAGATAATAGAAGATTTGAAGACGAAGAAGATTTCTTATTAGTTTTCGTATCTTGTGGATTTAGTGCACAAACCTTGATCGGCTGGGATCCAAATGGAATCGATTTATATTTGATATATCTAATTGATCAGTTGCATGAGATTGGCATTCTCTACATTTCTCTTTGAGATCTATATTGATTGAGTGCGAATATATACTTGACTATTTCGGTAGTTAAAGTTAGATTAATATAACCAGACAAACACGTTTATTAGATTAAACGGAAGAGCCTTTGTCAGCGACTCATCTATATCTTGTAGCAATATTGATTAGAGTGGTTACCAAACAGATTCTTCATTTGATGTTTGGAATATGATCCAAAGGACTTATTATACGTACGTGACTCTAGAAGTCGAAGGCGCAAGGATACTGAGGTAACTAAGTAGCTAGGGGTAGTCTTCTTGGTCTCAACTATACGAAGTTGGTATTAGATTTTGTATAACGACTTAATTCTGATAGTATTCAAAACTGGACCA
The DNA here is from genome assembly GCF_003573695.1 of Papaver somniferum. Classification (NCBI taxonomy): domain Eukaryota; kingdom Viridiplantae; phylum Streptophyta; class Magnoliopsida; order Ranunculales; family Papaveraceae; genus Papaver; species Papaver somniferum. The sequence goes on from NC_039366.1 coordinate 105,205,018, forward strand.
GGTCCCGGGGTTTTTCTGCATTTGAAGTTTCCTCGTTAACAAAATCTTGTTGTACCGTTTACTTTAATTTTCTGCATTATAATTGTTTTATTATAATTAAAGTAAATTGCACTTTACGTTAACTCCTTGATACTTGATAGTGATCCTATAAATTTTTGTTATTACCGAGCCTATTATCAAGTACACACTTTGTTGTACTATTGTATCGATCTTGTATCCATAGTCAATCACACAAGTTATCTTGTTGTTGTATTGTCTCGATCTTGTATCCATAGATAGTCACACGAAGTGTGAACCAAATTGTCATATTGTCTCGACTCTTTCCATAGACGATCACATTTGGTAGAAGACTTATAGGTTGATAAATAAAAGATTGTGGTGTATTTGGGTACCCTCGTCTTTTCAATTAAATCTGTAGAAAAAATTATTTCTCGGCCTCCACCAGGTATAAAATTCCTTGAAGTTTTTCAGGGCTTGAAAAGCAACTTGAGAATCTATTTCTTGATGCTGATATATTTCTCCAGAAAGAACAAGATTCTCTTGAAAGGCTAAATCAAGTTATGATGAATAATATTCATGTTCAGGTTGATATTGATTTATTAATAAGTGAGTGCAATACTCATTTTTCTTGTAACACAAAGAGTGGTAAACTGGATGTGGTACAAAAGGAGTGTAAGCCCCATCTAACAGAATACCCCCTCATGAAACATGACTCAATTTATTGGTCAAACCCTGATACATCTTGTCAAAATAATTATGTTCTGTTTACCAGCAAAAACATTAGGATGTCTCTTTACACCAAGAGAGTTGCCTTACATAGTGCTAAACGCTATCTTCAGACACTGTTATTAAAAATATGCAAAACAAGACATCAAGGACACAAAAAAATTACTTTAAGTGTCTCTCTGAAATCCTGTAAGGCTCTTGAATATTCAGATTCTTGGATTTTTCACAACTCACTTTGGCGTAAAAGCAGCTGGAAGGAAGTTCTCTCGTGGATTCATGCTATCAAATATCTCATTGAGCCAACAGGGTTCTTCGGATTTTTGCTAAAGATTGTTTAATTATAACAAGATTTGTTCCCGTGCTACGCACCGGGTATTTTTTTCTTCTTTTGATTTGGTTGCGCGGGACTTTGCCCGTCCCGTGGAGATGCATTTTTGCTTTGGTGTGCGCGGGGTTTCGCCCCGCCCCGTGGAGATGTATTTTTAATTTGTGAACCGGGCTTCGCCCCTCCTGTAGCAATGTATTTTTGATTTGGTATGGCGGGGCAAATATAAATAGGTTGAGAATATGTGCATGTATTATTTATTAGTATTTATTTTATTTTCGCAGAAAATATGTGTGAAATATGTGAATTTCCCCCTTTGTGTCCGTGTTATGCACCGGACATATTTTTTCTTTTGACTTGGTGTGCACGGGGCTTTGCCCCGCCCCGTGGCGATGTATTTTTGATTTGGTGTGCGCGATGGTTCGCCCTGCACCGTGGAGATGTATTTTTGATTTAATATGGCGGGGCAAATACATTAAATGAGTTGAAAATATGTGCAGATTTTATTTATTTATTTCCTTTTAACTTGGTGTGCGCGGGTTTTTGCCCCACCTCGGGGAAATGCATTTTTGATTTGGTGAGCGCGGGTTTTCGCTCCGCTCCGTGGAGATGTATTTTTGATTTGGTATGGCGGGGCAAATACATTAAATAGGTGGAGGATATGTGGAAGTTTTATTTATTTTTTCCTTTTATTTTTGCAAAAAATATGAAGATTTTTTCCCCTTTATATATTAATTTGGAAAAAATAGTCCTAATATCGCAATTACTCTGATTTCCAAATTGAATTTGGACTTCCATAAAATTCCAAACATTGTAAGTTAGGTTTTCCTTTCAAGTTTGTAATTTTTAAATCAATCATATGTTGCCAAGTATCTTCACCTAAATATTATCACTTTATAAATTCCAAATTGAATTTGGTTTCCTTTTTTTAATCTTTTTCCTATTCTTTTTAAACCAATCATACGTTGCCAAGTGTCCTCACCAAAACGCTCGTTTCACAAAACTCAAAAAAAAACTATTTCAACCAATAGGAAGCGAGAATTTCCTTACCGTTCAACGTGGAAGCTTTATTTATCTAGGCTTTTAAGTCTTTAGATTTTTGTGTTGAGCTTCACTCCACACAAATTAGTTGTATGTTATCCTCCTTCTGGCGTAAATTAATGAATTCATATTTGAGGAAGTCTATATGTTTTTGTGCTCTAAATGTCCACTGGGTTAATTTGTTGAGCTAATTTTTTTTCCCTAAGCGAGTGATAACAAGCTATGACAATTTGAGCTCTTGACCGTACATGTGTGGGTCACGTACGGTAGTCTTGGACCTAGACCAGAACCGGAACAGGTTGGATCTGGGTCTGAAAATAGTTAGCCGGGTCAGGAACTGTTCCGTCTCCACACACAAAAGGAGAAAACTCCTCTTGTTTTCTCCATCATCTTCTTTTGGTTTCGAGAATTCTGTTAGAGAAACCGATCTCTCTCTTTTCCTTCTCTTTACTCGTTCGTTAACCATTTTGATTGTTTATTGCATCAATGGAATCATGAGAATATTTGGTTCAAGGGGTAATCAACGTTTTTCTCTTCCACATAGTTCTGGAGCTGTGCCATCTTCTAATAGTACACGAACTCGTTAAGTTTCTTATGTTCGTGAACTTATTTCAATTGACTATGCATAGGAAAACAAATTATCAAGGGGAGAGTTCAAACCCAAGTAGAAATGTTGATGATACATATTTTGATCCTAGTTTGCAAACCAAATTCATTGCAAACAAGCTCGTGACCTATATAGGGAATATAGCACAAAAACTCCCATTATGGGAAGAATATATGATGCATCAAAATTTAAAAACATTTTCCAGGGTTCTTTAATCATCATGAATGGGGCATAATTCTTCATCCTATGGGAACAACACACCTAGAAATAATAACCCAATTTTATGCAAATTTGCATGATCATGATACGGTTAATTGTACCTTCAAGACCTTAGTCAACAATAAGGTTCTCGTTGTGGATAGAAAAATTATTGCTAATCTCTTAAATTTGACGCGGGTTGGCTCCTTTCAAGTACCACAATCAGAAAACTTGAGACCTACCCAAAATGATCTGGCTAATCGTCTACTTGCAAAAACTACACCTTAGAAGGATGGAAAGATCGATGTCCATGATGCTGAGTTATTCCTAAAGGCTTCTGGAAAATTGGTTGTGGCAAACTTGATGTGTAGCACAATTGACAAGTTGTTGTGGACCAGATCACTTGCTGAATTGGTTTTGCTATATTGCACAAGGGAGTGATGTCGATTTCTGTGGTCTTATTATTCGTCAGATGATAAGTGTAAATATATTCCTAAGAAAACTCCAGGATTTCCTTGCCTCATTACAAGGATTTGCAGTCAGTACAACATTCCTCCTTTTGGAACCATCATTAGAGGCCCAAAAGCCTTGACCATGGACAACATTGAAAAGATGAGTAGAAATCCAGCTAAAAACCCTGGAGTTGCTTTCCTTCGACAAAGGATTGACTGCATGCAGGAGCAACTTGATTATTCCTTGGAAGTTCATCCAGTCTTGGCAGAACCATTATGTGAGATTGCTGAGGATTTCTATCACAATCAGTCATAGCTAGTTTATCCATCTTATTTTCATATGTTATGACTGTTGTTCTTTTTCTGTTGAACTTCTTATGTTGAATTGTTATGGTTGTAATAACGTTGATAGTATTTTAGCTTTGAATGATGTTATCCTTCAACTAAATTGTTAAACGTGTCAAACCCATATGAAGTTCAACTAAACATAGGAGTAGGATTATTCTCGAATTTTCCGAAAACGGTCCACTTTATCTAGGATAACTTCTTTTGAAGATTTTATTCTTGAGAAGGATAACTAGGGTTTGGTATAGAAAAGATTGTGATCACACATAGCTATTTCCAACGGTTTTCATCTTGCATATTTTTAGATTGATTTATTTAAATTCTAGAGTTGTTAGAAGATGAACTTGCATTATGTAATCATTATTGGTTTAGTTATTGCAAAGATATTATCAAATATTTTTGCCTTTGTGTTCTCATGAATCGAGATAATATTTCATATATGCTCAGAAGTTAAATCTATTATGTTTTAATAAACGAAAAATAAAACAAACTCTTTGATATTTTTCTCGCAGTATTGATCTTTTTGATCACACTTTTGTGTTTTGTTGCTTGATACACTCCGTAAGATTCTCTTATGTTGAGTACAATCGAGTAAAATTGTCTCGTTGTTCGTAACTGGCCTTGAGATTAATTTATGTCGATACTATGGATACAAATCCTTGTGATTTGGTAACGTCTACAAATCCTTATTTTCACGAAAGTAAGGTCAATTATGTTGTTCTCTCGGGAATAATATTTTATGGGGAGAGTTCTTAAATGAACTTGTGCTTAATTGCTATATCTTTGTGGGGAATGTGGTTGTGGAATTATAAAGGGGATGCTTGTATCTTTTTAATCTCCTAGGATGCGCACTAAGTATTTATTACTATGTGATATCATCTAAACAAGTTGATATGAGGAGTTGCATTTTAACTATGTTATTATGTAGTATCTTGATAGGTGTAGAATGCATCCTATTTATTATCTATTGTTTATGCTTTCTTTGTTATTTTTCTTGTGAATTATGTATTTTACGCGTGTTTTTGAGTTATTAGGTACTCTGGAGTCATGCATAAGAAAAGAAGAAGAAATCATCAAAAATTGCACAAGAAGAACAAAGTTGTCATTCCATGGGCGAGCACTATCTGGAGCACAGTCAAGGTTAAGGAGCAACTCTATTTGCAGGAGTACTAAATACAGTCTAGCTGAGGTTAAGGGTGATGCTAGCTGGGTGGTTCTTCTACAGTTGGGTGTCTAAATCCCAACTCAAATCATTACACAGCCCTAAATTCGAGATATGTTTTCTCTCAATCATTAGTTCATTTACGCATCTGAAATTGAGAGGAACAATGGCTGCGTAGCAGCTGCTGCTGTTGAGATCGAGAACATATTGAACTGAGAGATGAAATTAAAAGGGAAATAAAGAATAAGAGATCGATGGGTGTTTGAATCTGATATTGAAGAAGATGGTGATTCAAGTTTTGTAGTTGTAATTGGAGGATGATTCAGTGGATGAAAGAGTTGGAGATTGTCTAAGGGTTTGTAGAGATCATGGTGTTGATATTCATGGGTTTGTGTTAAACTCAGAGATGGAGAAAAAGAACATCAGCTACTTGAGAAGAAATCAGATCGAAATGGAATAAGGGTTTGTTGATGATGGGATTAAATGAAGAATTAACAAGGATTAAAATGGGTTTGTGTTGGTGTTCTTGGAGATGGAAGAAAAGGGGATCTGTTGTGTGAATAATATGGGTTTTGCATGTAGAACACAGAGATGATTGAATTGATAGGGTTGTTGTATGCTGTGAACGATGAAGGGAGTTGGTGTTGTTGATGGTATGAGATCGAGAATAATGATTTTACAGACAATAAGAAAGAATGGGTTTGTAATGATTCGTGAAGACAGTGAAGAAATGTTAAGCTTCTGAGAAGAAATTGGATGTGGAATTTGACTTGGAATTAAACTTGGAAGAGAAGAGGAAGAATTTTATCAAGGAAAGGACTTGGAGATTGAGTAGAAAAAGGATCCTAATCCTAAGAAGATTGCTAGCAAATTGAAGCCATTAAATAAAGAAGTTCTCTACTTTTCTCTATACACTTTTACACTTTTTGACACACACAACACTTCTCTTTTCTTTATTCTTTGTGTGAACTCCTTAACATGAGTAGCTAATTTTGTTATTGATTGGGGATGAATTCCTAGTTCTTAACATATGATTTGAGTTTTGTTTTAAACCTACTTTGAAGTTTTTCACATTATTATCGTTTGTTTTTACTAATAAGAATATTTATGCTTGCATGATAGATCGTTTAGGTGGCCAACTGAATTGATTTGTTATTCAATCTAAAGCTAGTAGGAGTTAGGAAATACGTAATCATTTCTTGATTCTTTACACACGTAGAAAACACGAGACCTTGCAGAGGGATTATGTAGAGAAATTGTGTGTGAAAACAACGCTAGAAAGTGGACCAAGCGAACCGAGTTTAACTACTAGTACTAAACCTAAATTCATAAATCTTAATGCGTTCGGGGAATTACATCTTGTAAGCGAATCTCAAGGTGGTTATTTTGAATAGAATATGATAACTAAGCGGATCTGTTACTCAGTGAAATAAGGAATTTTGGGGTTAGCTAAGTGAACCTGCTATCTTACGGATGTTGATAATCTGTGACTAATAACATGTGGATGAAAAACATAACTTGAATCATTGTTTTGCAACAAAGAACGAATCCTTGATCTTGTCTCTCTTATTGATTTCAACTTTATCTTTTCAATTGCTTTATTTACTTTGCTTTATAAAATCTAAAAACCAAAATCCCCCTTTTTGTGACATTATAAGACAACTAATTTGTTGTGGTTACGACACGCATCATATCTCCATCTTCCTTAACCTTAAGATATCTTGTATTCATTATGATCCCGTGATTCTCGTACCGTTGTTAATTTTATTGACAAAAAGGGGGGGAATTACTTAGTAGTTTCATACTACATACATATGGTTTACAGATCATTATGTCAAGGGGAGTGGATCGTTTAAGCAATAGGTTTACCTATTAAACAAAAGATGTAAGTATTGATTAAGGAGGAGAAACATATCACCATAGTATTACTTCATATTTGAGATACAATTGAACTTTGGAGAGAAGATAATAATACTATGTGTTTGCATAACAACGATTGAGAATATTTTATTTTCAAAAAGTCGTTATCACTATGGAATCAGTTCTTCAACAACAACGATGCTGAGTTGAACACGTTCAAAATCTTTGCAACTTTAAATAACGAGGAGTTCAGGGAGAGTTGGATAAACCAAGGAAATCAAGAAGACATGGTGAATCGAGGAGTTTTTTCAAAACTTTATTTTTGTTATCCACTGTATTAAATAGTTGAGCTATTTAACGTTTGGTACCCAACAAATGTCCAACACCTAGGTTTGGTACCCAACATTTCAAAAATTAAGGGTTGGTACCTTGACCAGTCATAGACCGTCAAGTTAAACCATTGACCAACCATTAACCTACTAATCTGTTAATAAAATAAAAAAATAGATAATAAACTGAATTAGTTAATGGTGTTACATCTCCGTTAATAATTAGACAGCCATATCTAACCGTTCATGAAAATCATATTAGATCTAATCAATGAAGATTTATTGAATTTAATACTAGAAGAGATACGATAATAGAAACAAGATACTTCATTTCCCGGAGAATTGAAAAATTCTTCGTATATCACATGATCAAACATTTTCCTTACCAAGAACAACAACTTTGAAACTACTACGAGTATGTAAGTTTGTTTCCATCTCATCTCATACCAAAAGTACCAGTAAAAACACTATCAACAACATGAAAACTGAATTTCCCCAAATCATTCAATCATAGTATCTCCAAATCAGCAGTAGAACCACCACTAACATCCGCCACAACCAGCGACAGTCACCACTACCACTGGTCCACCACCACCACAATCAAGCAAATGAAATCCAGTTAATACCCACCCCCAATTTTAAATATACATACATAATTTCAAACTCTTATTAACAAATTAACAATCAAATCATCAAAACCAACCTTTTTATCAATATCTCTTCTCAAACAATGGAACAAAATCCTAAATCCAACCAAAGTTCAGTCAATCTTATACACAAAATTTGATCAATATAGCCACTAAGATCCCCTTTTCCAACTCAATCAAAAAATCAACTATCAAATTAGCAATCCAAACTCTTCAAAACCTAATTATCTCCTCGATTACAACCTGGATAGATTCAATAAGTCAATAACAGATATAGTGAAAACCTAAAAAAATCATTTAGATTCAGACACAATGAAGAAAAGATTGAAGCAATAATTTCCTAAAACCTACTTTTTCTCCATTCTTCTTGTTCTTTTTACTGTTTTGATTTTGAAGATCTAAGTTATTAATATATGAAAATCAGACGATAATAGAATGAAATTCCGGATCCTAGAATCAGGTGATAACTTAGAAACGAATGTATAAAATAGCATTTATAAGAAATAATAAGAACAAGATGAATCGAGACTGGTTTTAGGTTTTTGTTTGAGATGATTTCAGATGGACACACGTATCACACTATAACTGGACGTTAGGATAGTACCGAAATTGTTATAATTCTAAAGGTTAGTATGGTAACAAGGTACATTCTATAATTGAAGTTTTGATTCAGTTGAATGCTTTCACTTTACGGTCTCTGACTGGTCAAGGTACCAACCCTCAATTTTTCAAATATTGGGTACCAAAGCTAGGTATTGGATATTTGCTGGATACCAAATGTTAAATAACCTTACATAGTTTTGTCACTATAATTGACAAAGGGGAAGATTGTTAGAGCATCGCTCGGTCGAACTTACAAGTGTTGCTATATCAAGCTTGTTGTCAAATTCAGTTTTCAAAACTATATCTTGATTTCTACTCTACAAGTAGTTAAGTCTCGGTCTAGGATAGTGGAGTTCAGAAACGAATCAGTCATCATTTGCATTTTACCGTTCGAAGGAGAAGATCAACCGAAGATTTTGGAGAACTTCATCGACAAAAGGTAAGTGAAGACTGAACCACCTATTTCTCAAGTTATATTTACTTTTCTATCTTGAGACGATTGTCGCATAACTAATTAGACTAGCTTGCATAGACAATAATTTCGAGTCGGGAACTAATTATTTACTTTAAGAATTTCTCGAGATATGATGACCAAGCTTAATGAACATTTGTTCACACTTGATCAAATTCGGTGGATAACAACTTATTGTTCGGAATCAAATCATGATTCAAGGTTATCAATATAAAATAGCCTGAAACAGTGATACGTGTCATTGTTATTTGTTCAGGAATGTTTCGAGTTGATTTAGAGAAATATAAAACTACTGTATTCGAAATACAAGACAGTATTATCAGTCTTACAAACTGAGAAAATTGTTATATGTCTGAAGTCGTATTACATGTATTCGTACACGTAACAGAGTAGCTATATATCGACTTTCAGATTTGGGTGATATGCATATTCGTATGTACATCATGGGAAAATATGTTTGTTCCGTGATCCAGATGGGTATGTATATTCATATACAAACAATTGTGAAACTGTGGTAAGGAAACCGAGTTAAAATAATCAAACCGGTATGCGAGCCAAAATAGTTTTATGTTCTGGAACCAGTTTAGTACCCAAACTGGTACGCAAGCTGAATGTTCAGTGAACTTCGAAACCGGCAAAGGTCTTAATTTTGCAAACCGGTGCGTGAACTAAAAATTTCTGTAGACTATGGAACTTTGAGTTGGCCAGAGTTTGCAAACCGGTACGTGAACTGAAAAGTTCAGTAGAGTCCGGAACTTGGTAATTGCATAAGTGTGCAAACCGGTTTATGAACTGGAAAGTTCTGTAGACTCCGAAACTTGATAATTGCATATAAGTTTGCAAATCGGTCCGCGTACTGTGACTCATCCAATTCACGAACGATTCAATTAATTGTTCTTTGCACTTTTACAAACTATGTCGATCATGATTCAATTGCGATTAAATTATTTTTATGAAGTAATTTGTATTTGATCATTTTTCTAATTAACACTAGACTCAATTGATCACATGATTGTGACTCAATATTGAGCATGAAAATGAGTGTTAAGCTTTTAAGTTCAAATTGGCTAGTTTCGGCTAACCATGTTGAACATAGTCTTTATATGTGGTTCGGTTACAGTTTACCTAACCATAGTGTATATCTTGTATATGTGATTAATATTCAAAGCCTTCATCTAACGGTGGATATTGTTGCTTGGTTCCAAAGCTATCTTAGCTTAAACCCAAAGCAACCTAGGATTTAAAGTCGTTCTCTTCAGAAACCCTTTTAGGGTTTAGCAACTACAAAGACTCACAGGGATTCGTGAAGCCAGGTCCAATTATCTTTTATCTTGATAATTCGAGTATCCTGATCTTGATTGTTTGTAGAGCTTGCTCCAACGATTAAGATAGATAGTAATCCACAGAGTCTCTTCGTCTCATACATTGTTGATTCCACAAGTTTTATACTTATGAGGTGAATAATAATCTAGGATGCACTTCGGGTTGCATAAGTCCGGATTTTGAGGATAGCCAGACTTTTGTCTAAGTTTCTATTTATTTCTATCACCTGGATCTATCATTCGATCTGATCATCTGTTTAGATCATAAATCAGGAAATCAATTATAGGCTTAATCTGTGGGAGGCAGGTTTGTTTAAAGTCTTCAATTGAGGTTGAAGCAACTCTTAGTTGTGGGTGAGATCAGCTAAGGGAATCAATTACGCAGAGTCTTGCGAGATTCAAGAGGCGCAAGGAGCGCGACTGTACCTTAATCGGTGGATTTCCTTTTAGGGCTCGACTACATTCATACCGAAGTAAATTGGTAGTTGACTAGTGTTTGTAACGTCTTAATACAGTTTGGTGTTTAATCTGGACTAGGTCCCAGGGGTTTTCTACATTTGTGGTTTCCTCGATAACAAAATTTCTGGTGTCTGTGTTATTCATTTTTCCGTATTGTATTGTTTATCTTTATAATTGAAATATCACATGTTGTTCGTTGATCAATCACAGTAGCTAGGTCCAACCTTGTTAGTTGGAAAAGACTTGATTGATCCTTGGACATTGGTCTTTGGTACCGTCCAAGAACTCTTTTTGTAGTTAGGTTCACAGATTCAATTATGTAAATGTTCTAACAACAAGAGAGAGAGAGATAAGATATAACTCTAGGCACTTTCCTTGATTGAGTTTTTACTCTCGGAGTTGTGTTGATTTTTTCCATACAGGTTGCCTAAGAAAAAGTTGGTGGTGTATCTTGGTACCCCCTGCGTTTTCAGTTACATGTATTTGGAACCTATCTCAGACAAAGTTTATATTTCAAGACATGCAACATTTACTGAAGAATGTTTTCTATATGATCTATTTTCCCACCATCTCTTGTTACACATACTTCAATGCATTTATAAAAAAAATTATTACTCAGTTTAAGTCTGCTGTTTTATTGTTTCTTGTAATACTTGAGCTTTCACCTAGTCCAGATTCATCTGCTTCCAACGCAGACTCAGATTCAAGCACCACCTGACATTCCGTATAATGATCATACGATGCAAACTAGGGGCAAATCTGGTATTTTTAGACCCATGATGTATTTTGCTATTAAAGATCTTCTACATATTGCATTTCTTAGTTCTTCCATTCTTATCGCTTTTACACGCTTCACTCAGCCTCAAAAAGATGAAAACTGGAGAAAAACTATATCAGAATAGATAATGCTCTAATTTCCACTAGAACTTGGTATTTGTTTCCTTCTTCTCTTAATCAGAATATTGTTGGCTTTAAGTGTGTTTCTAGAATCAAAATGAAGACAAATGTCTCTCTTGTTAGATACAAGGCTAGACTGGCAGCTAAAGGTTTTCATCAACTTGTTAGACTTGATTATAATGAAACATCCAGCCATGTAGCTAAGCCAAAAATCAATTTAATCTTATATCTTATAAATTGTAATGCATTTTAACATTAAAATTCAATAACTTGATGTCAGCAATGCCTATTTTCATGGTGATTTGAAGGAGGATGTTTTATGACTCATCCACAAGGGTTTATAAATACATCTTAATTAGATTTTGTGCGTAAGCATCGAAAGTAAGTATATGGTCTATAATAGGTCCCAAGGGCTTGGTGTGATAAGTTTCACACTAATATTTTGCCTTCAGGCTTTGGTTCTTTTGTTGTTGATCATTCTTTCTTTGTGCAAAGATTAAGTACGAAAATGACTATCCTACTTGAAATGACGAGGGTACAAGTACACCATAATATTTTCGATATCAACATATGCAGACTCGTCTCGTATAACCTTACCGTAATAATAACGATCTCAAAATTATTTCAGCATGCGATCTTGGTAATAGTCAAAGTTCAGTTCGAACTAATTGTAAGATCATTACTAAGGTGTGATTAACGTACAAGTGTATCTACTTTAAATGTAAAACTAAACAATAGAACGCGGAAATAAAGTAAATAAAACAGACAAACAAGATTTTGTTGACACAGAAAACTGCATGGCAGAAAAAACCCCGGACATAGTCCAGTTTTGAATACTTTCAGAATTAAGACGCTATACAAATTGATTACCGCAAACTCATACAACCGAGAACAAGTAAACTATACCTAGTTACCCAGTTTCCTCAGTATTCCTACGCCTACAACTAATCTGGCATACACACGTGAATCCCAAGACGGAGTCCACTATCTTGAGTTGTTTCACCGCTGTGAAGACTTCTACACCTAGTTCCTTTGGGTTGCAACCCTTGATCAACAAATGACTAGATATGTTTCACTAATCAACTCACTTATCAATCACCCAAATCAGCCACTTGATCAGTGATAAAGCAGACTAAAGGATCTTCCATTTATATCAATAAACTCATTTGGTCAAAAGACCAAACCAAGGAAATGATTATCGAAATAACTAATCCTAATGTAAAAAATCTATCCAAGAAAATAAATGTCGCTAGACTGTTTGTTAGATCTCTACAAGTATTAGGTTTATCGAAATAAGCAACTTGTTAATCCCAGAGAATCAAGCTTCAGAAAGTCACCCAAAGATCAAAAAGAATAAAATAATCTTCAATCTTCAAAGTAACCGCTGCAAACACAATTATTCCACTATTGACAAAAACACAAGAACTGGGTCTGTTAGTGTTGATTAATCAGCAGTTCTATCCCACGGATCCACGATCAGTTAGATCTATGATAGTAAAATCTTCAATCAAATTTGGGTGACCTTATATCAGAAAAAAGGACCATGCAATAAACATATTTTATCTATTGAATATAAAAAATATTATTAATTCTTAAACGAACAAAAAAAAAACTAAAGTAGTGAGATTCTTAGTGTCCGTCCAACGATACTACTAGAGGTTTTTGATCTCAAAGAAGTTTTCAAACAAAATACTAATTAGATTACTCACATCTCTTTCAAGTTAGCTTTCTCACCCTACAAACGTGTGTTGTGGGATGAGTTTATAAGGATACATGAATCTTATTTATAGTGTTATGACCAAGGCAGTGTTTGGAAACAAGATGTATCAATTTCCAAAATTCTTAAGATATGCAGGGACGGGCCAAGCCAGGGGCCAACCTGGGTTATAGCCCGTCCCTATTTTTGTCCCAATTTTTTTTATGTAGGAAATTTTTCTAAAGTTAGACTTTAGCCAACTTCTACTTATGTAATTTCATCCCAAATAATTTTTAACCCATAATCTTTTCACTTCATCCATTTATTTTCTCATTTTCCTTACATAAATCATAAAAAATTTCCCCAATCAAGTTTCATTATTAATTATACGCATCGAAATCTTTTACTTGTCTATCTATCTAGTGTTTCTATAGGTAAATCACAACTAACCATTAGCTATGCAATTCGTTCCAAAAAATTTGTCGTGGTCTTCGGCCGCACTTATCGTTAATGAGATTCTATCCCTACCCTATGATGATTTATGGGTCTGTCCCTGAAGATATGCAATAAATGAATATTTCTGAAATTAGCTAAGATCTAATATTTTCCAACTCATAATTGATTTCTCTCATAGTATTACACCTAATACTATCTAGCACGCATCCACGTACTTGACTAATATGACCACTAGAGATATGAAAACATCTGGGAACAGAAATCACATAATTTAGATATCATAAATGATATTGGAAATCGATATTGTGGGATGATGCCTTGAGTATCAAAGGAATATACTTGCAAGATATTACAGCTATGCACATGTTCAAACATTATGTTGAAATTTACGAATATTTTTAATATAAATCGTATACATCTCGATGTCTGTAAAAACCTATGAACATATACAGACAAACCGAAAATATAAACAAATTGCACATAGTCATAACCGGTCCTGGGATCGGTCTTGGGATCGATCCTTGCCACAAGTGATCAATGTGATTTCTAAGATCGGTCTTGAGATGGGTCTCGACTATGAAATGAGTTTCACAAGTCAACTACCTTAACATATGTTTCTGAAATTTCTTTCTAACATGAAGTAAGGATTCACCCGGAAGTTCATCACACTACGTAATAATATATTACCAATTAGTGCAATGTTGAAAACATGAAGTCCATAAATAAATTAATCTTCGTAACTCCATATACTTAAGTTGTCTAATAACTAATGTATATCATTCCTTTTGATATTTTGATCATAGTATAATGACCAAATCACCAATACTAAAGTCATTGTAGAAAGCTTAAATTCGCATGTTATGTTTTCAATGAATATGGACTTGAAAGAACAAAAAATGTAAATGGACAAGTCAAGTATGCCGTTCAACTTCGATCAAAAGGATGGTGTCTTCATTATCTTCGACATGTCTTCATGTTTTCATGAGTAAATAGAGCAAGTCTCAACATTTATATATTTCTAGTATAACTTAACAAAATTGACTTTAGTAATCTACTTAAGCGACTCGAGTTCAAGAACTAAACTTGACAACCAAACTCGACATTCCAACACTTGGTGGGTTCAATCGAGCAATGCTCGAACACTTCCTGTATATATGAATGGCATATAACATTTTTATTCTGCTGAAAATATCACTACTTTGGGCTTTCAATTTTATGTCATTTTTTTTGCTGATCCACATTATATTTTGGGTCATAAGATCAAGAGAAATGCTTCAAGTTTATTCTTATGCCATCCCAAATATAATCTAGATTTGTAGGACAAGACTCATATGGTTAGTGAAAATTGGTATTCTTCACCTGCTTTTACTTCCACTAAACTTAGTGATAATGATGGTGAGCTTTTGGATAATCCATCAAAATATTTTTGGTTGGGGCCCTTCAATACCTCATTTGGACAAGACCACAAACAAGTTTTTCTGTAAATCAAGTTTGCCAATTGATGCACAAGCATACTACAACACATTTGATTGCTGCTAAGAAAGTTATTAATTAGATATATTAAAGAGACTATTCATCATGTTTTTTTCTTCTCATAGGGTCTTCAAACTCTACAAGCCTAAAGTGATGCTAATTGTGGTTTCCGCATCTTTTTTGGTTACAATTCATGGTCTACTAATAAGCGGTCTAAAATTGCACGATCAAGCACTAAAGCTGAGTATCAATGCACTTGCTTAAATTGTTGCTGAGGTAGTGTGGCTTTGTCAGTTATCACAAGACCTGCACATCTTCCTTCTGGTACCACTTACTCCTTATCTCTGGCATCCAATCCTGAGAGTGGATCATGGTTTTCTGTTGGATTAGGTGGGCTAGGTCCATATTCTTTGAGTTCTTTCAGTACCTTTACGGGCAAGAAAGCTATACTCTACCGAGAGCCAAAAGTGGGCGATAGAGCTTGTGTTTTATTTGTTTATATGGTGACTCTAACTAACTGAAAGTTACCAGATGATCCAAAGATCTATCTCCAGTCAGGTTGCTTACTTACTTGTTTGTCACCAAGAATGGAATATAGAAAATCCTATTATAGAAGAGTAGGAGCGGAAACAAAAAGAAGTCAGGATCACTCTCTTCTCGTACATTGTGAATTCTGGAGAGAGATAAATAGCGACGAGCTCTCGTCTTCAAGTTCTATATTGGAAATTATTGGAAATTACGTAAATAGATAGCAATTACATAGATAGACAACCCATACAAGTAATGTCATATAATAGAAGAGTCTCGCAATCCAATTCCACGGTCCCCAAAGATTCATGAAATTCAGACCTTTACTTGGAGTATAGCTAGGAATAGATCTTGATTGACTTCATGTTAAGAAGTTGTTTCCAGCAAAATCATTCAATATCTCTTATATTTTAAAAAGTGATCAGCCGACATACATTTTTCAAACGGAATCACGATTTCAAATGTTAAAGGACAAGCTAAAAGTTTTCCAGCTTTGACAAGCCCTACCCCTTCTACCATCTTGGTCATGGCAACATTTGTTAATCGTTAGTCATTTGAACCACCCAGCTACATCAATGTTTTTGATATTTAAGAACCCTTTCTATCTATAATCCTATTTTTAATAATATATATTAATTTCTTACATGTATATTTAGACATAAAATCTTAGTTTTTAGGGATATAAGAAACGAGTATGAATTTTCGATTCGGATTCATTGCAATTCGGCAGCATGGAAATGAATCATCTCGGGTTCTTAATTTCACAACCTCACTAAATGTAATTGTCATTGAGGTTTATCAGATTGTCATTGAGGTTTATCAAAAATGTCATTAAGGTTTATCAAAAAATAAAATAATATAATGATTGTCATTATACTTGTCCTCTTTCCATTTGCCAGTCTTTTCAATCAAAAACCTTAGCTTTGTCATCTCACTGGAATCCGAAACTCAAAGAACATTAAGTATCTTTACATTGGTCAGTCTTTTTAATCAAAAAATTTAGCTTTGTCATTTACTGGAGCTCGAAATTCAAACGACATTCAGCCTCCAAAAGTTGCACAACTCAAATTAAAAGAGCGTGACTATTGACTTGGGCCTCCGTAGATTTTGAATATTTTTGGCTTTCAGGACGGAAGTTTGAGATCCACTTTCTAATTTGCAGAACTTGATTCAACACCTCCCATTTACTCTCCTTGATATATTGTCTATCATTCTCATTATCAAGTTTAATCGTGAAAAAACCTCTTCTTAATGGAATAAGTTTGCAATCACCGGATAATTTCCATTGTTGACGAAGAATAATAGAAGCATCCACAAATTTAATCTGCTGTAAATTTAATCTACCGATAAGAGAAAACCTCCACGTATTTATACTTTCTTCAAATAAATCATCAGGCAATTCAATCGAAGGAATTACCTGAGAATTTTTTTCTTTGTTAAAACCTAACATATCTGATTTGAAAGTTTCAAAATTAGTGGATTTAGGACAAGAATCCATAAAACCACTCGGTTTAATGACTAAACATCACCTGAAACACCTTATTCAAGAAGAAATTTGGTTAGAAATCACCTGAAATTAATGGAACTGAGAACAAAAAACGAAGATTGACGAAGAAAATTAAACTGAGTTGGTCGCCCGATTCTCAGAGCCTAACTCTCCCGACCCTCAGATCCTAACAAAATATTTATGAGTTCGAAACTTTATCATCAAGTTATTTACATGTGTACCGTGGAACAACACACTAATATCTACTTGTCTGCCTAAATTACTCATCATCATCATCTATCCAATCACAACAAGAATGCTTGTCATGAGAGTGAGGGATATACGGACCAGGTGCAAAATGTAAGAACCCAGATCAGATTTTCCCTTTTAATTCATAGATGTGGATCTTGAATTTTGTAGTGAAAAAATTCTGTTTAAGATATGCAAGGAAATTGGTAATCCTATTAAGCTTGATGAAGCTACTGCAAAATGTGAAGTTGGGTATTATGCTAATGTTCTTGTTGAAATTGATTTTGCCAGAACTGTTCCAAACAAAATTTGGACTGGTATCAAATTTGGTGGTTTTTTCCAGAGTATATCCATTCCAGTATGTCCAAAATTCTGTTCAACTTGTAAGATTGTTGGTCACCTTATTACTGAGTGCAGAGTATAGAAGAATAGAGATTAACAAGCTAGTAATGCTCATACACAAAACAAGACTACATCAACTCCTCCTCAACAACATAATCCAAAAAATGGTAACTCCCATGTACCATTTGATATTTGTGACAGATCAGAAGTTCGTGAAGAAATGCAAGGTAGTACATCTGGTGCTGCTAATAATCAAAATCCTGTAGAAGATTCAATTATATCCAATATTGTCTCTCCTACTAAGTTTCAATCTGCTAGTAATTCTATATTACTTAAATTAGATGGTGGAAGATTTAGTGCTCTAAACAACCTTGAACAGAAAGAGGATGATGTTATAAGTGTTGATGAGGAAATTTTGGCTGAAATGGAACCTCAGAAGCTACTTCAGATAGCAGAAGTTACTGAATTGGAAAAAAGTGTAGTAAATTTTGTGAATGCTGGTTCAGGTAAAGTTACAACTGAACTAATTCCTTTCACAACTTGGTCTTCAGTAGTTAATGCATCTGGTAGCAAGAAGACAGACACTGAAGCTAGTACTTCTATTCCAGTTATTAAGAATATTTCAGCTACTAAAAATACATCTCAAGCAGCAGTTAAATATAATTTTAGAATAAATGTTGGTAAGGGGGGTACAAAACCCCTCCAAACCAAAACATTAAAGTTTTATTTTGGAACTTAAGGGGTCTTAGGAGAGCTAGGGCCAGAAGTTACATAGTTTAGTTAGTCAATTTCAGCCAACACTTTTGTGGATTGCAGAACCTAAGATCAAATGTTCTGCTTCTTTTTGTAGTAGATTAAATCTTCCTGGTATGTAGTCTATAGTTATTCATAATGCTTCAACAACTCATAAAAGTAACATATGATTATTCTGGAGTAATTCCATTGCAACTCCTTCGGTTGTTTCTATTTCAAGTCAAATGATCACAGTGGAAGTAGGTGATGTTTTAGTTTCTGGTGTTCATGCTAATGTAAATATGGTTCAGAGAAGATTTTTTTTAGTCAGAAATGCAGATGATTAGTGATCTCAAGGAGCCTTGGTGGCAAATCTTCTTCAAGAAGATCAATGCTTGACTTTAGTGAATGTTTAAATACTTGTGATCCTCTACATGCTCCTAAAGTTGGTTTAGACTTCACTTGGTCAAATTGTCATCATGGGAGTAAAAGAATATTATGCACATTGGACAGAGCTGTGTTTAATATGGGATGGTTAAGATTATATAGTGATTGGGGTTACAAAGTTGGTGCTAGGGTTGTCTCAGATCACTCTCCTTTAATTGGGGGGTGTGTGAACATTCCTAAACCTACTAATGTTCCTCTCAGATTCCAAAAAATGTGGTTAGAGCACACTGGTTTCATGAAAGTTGTTGAAGACAGTTGGGCTGAGACAGTAAATGGAGATCCTGCTTTTATACTTTTGCATAAACTGAAGAGATTAAAAATAATATTGAAAGAATGTAACTGGAATACTTTTGGTAATGTTCATGTCAAGATTAAGGAAGCAGAAAAGTTAGTTCAAGAAAAAATGGTAATTTCAGATTCCAATCCTCATGATGAACAAGCTTTAACTGAATTGGTATTGGCTCAGAATGATCTAAACTCAAAAGAAGTTCAACATTGCATTGTGATGAAACAAAAGTCAAGAATTAAATGGGTTACAGAGGGCTCATCTAACACCAACTTCTTCCATACAAATGTTAAAATTAGACAAACTAGAAATATGATTTGTGAACTTGAGGATGTGGATGGCAATATGGTAGCTGATCAGGATAAAATAACAGATATTTTGGTTAATTTCTTTCACCACAAGTTTCAGTATAAAGAAGTAACCATAAATGATTCCTTGTTGGATGTTATTCCTAAGTTAATAACAGATCAAGATCAAGTCATGATAGAATCTATACCCGAGTTAGAAGAAATTAAACATGTAGTTTTCAGTATGAATGCAGATGGAGCCCCTGGACCAGACAACTTCTCAGGTATTTTCTACAAATCATGTTGGGATATTATTAAAAGTGATTTGTTGAATGCAATTCAATATTGCTGGAGTAAGAAATATATTCCAAGGGGCATGAATTCTAATTTTCTAGTACTACTTCCTAAAGTTCAAGGTGCAAAGAAACCAAACCAGTTCAGGCCTATTGGATTAAAAAACTTCAATTTCAAAATTTTTACAAAAATCTTATCTACAAGAATGAATGACCTGATGAGTAAATAAGTTTCAAATCAGCAAGCAGCATACATCAAAAGCAGAAGTATACATGAACAGGTTATGTTAGCTTCTGAACTGGTGAATGAAATGAAGCATATAAGAAGGGTAGGAAATGTGGGATTGAAGCTTGACATATCACAAGGATATGACTCAGTGAGTTGGGATTTTTTGTTTAAAGTACTTCAAAAATATGACTTCTATGTAGCTTGGTGTGAGTGGTTAAGAACGTTGTTTGCATCTGCTAAAATTTCTGTCATGATAAATGGGGGACCTCAAGATTTTTTCTCAATGGATAGGGGCTTAAAACAGGGTGATTGTCTCCCATTCTGTTTGTTCTTATGGAAGAAGTATTAAGTAGGAATCTAACCAGATTGGTATAACTGAAGAAGCTGCAACCAATGGTTATAAGGAAGGATATTTATCCAACTCACCTATTTTTTTGCAGATGATGTATGCATCTTCAGTAATGGCTCAAAGAAAATTTTAGAGGCTCTTATTACTCTTCTCAAGAGTTATCAGGACAACTCTGGTCAGATAGTCAATAAACAGAAAAGCAAATGTTTTGTGGATGGTTGTACTCCATCAAGAAGAAACCAAATTTCAAGCTTAATGCAAATGGAGCTTACATCATTCCCTGACAAATATTTAGGTGTAATACTGAAGCCTGGGAGAGTTAAGTCTGCTATTGTGTGGCCAATGGTGGAGATGATGCAAAGTTATTTAGCTGCTTGGAAGGGTAAAATGCTCTTATTCCATGATAGACTATTGCTCATAAAATCTGTCCTCTCCAGTGTTCCTATTTATAATATGGCAGTCTACAAATGGCCAAGTTCAGTAATAAAAATCTGTGAAAAAAATCATAAGAAATTTCTTATGGACTGGTGACATTGAAGTTAGGAAGTATGTGACTCTTGGTTGGAGCAAAGTTTGTGCACCATTCAATGAAGGAGGCCTGAGAATTAGAAGATTGGAAGTAATCAATAAAGATTTATTAATGAAAATGATGTGGAAATTTATAAACTCAAGTGATTATTCCTCAAGTTTTTTTGCTTCTAAGTATAAGGATAAATATGGTCAATGGAGTAATCAATGGAAATTATCCACAGTATGGCCAGGTTTGAAGTGGGCTTGGAAGGAGTTGAAA
Organism: Papaver somniferum; assembly: GCF_003573695.1. Lineage (NCBI taxonomy): Eukaryota > Viridiplantae > Streptophyta > Magnoliopsida > Ranunculales > Papaveraceae > Papaver > Papaver somniferum. Next base: position 105,226,106 of record NC_039366.1, read on the forward strand.
TCAAATCTGAGATGTAATGTAGGTAATGGTGAAAAAATATCATTGTGGTTAGATACTTGGGTAGGTGATAATCCCTTGATTGAAACTATGAGCTGCATTGACACAATAAAAGATAAATTGCATATGACCGTGGGTGATATTCTGGAAAATGGTGAATGGAGAATTCCATGTGATTTACAAGATTTCATTCCAGCATCATTACCAACAATAAATGGAGAGCAAGACAAACTTATATGGAGTGGAGACATGAAAGGTTTTTTTTTTACATCATCTGCTATTGAGAAAATTAGAAACAAGGAACCAAAAATACATTGGCCTGATGAAATTTGGAAAAAAATTCTACATCCAAGCATTGATAGTAATGTATGGAAAATACAACAGGGGTGTACATTGATGATGAAAAGTTAATCAAGAAAGGCTATTCTCTTGCTTCTAGATGTTGTATCTGCCAGCAGAATCAAGACATTATGGAGCATCTCCTGTAGTCCTGCAGTTTCAGCAAAAGCATATGGCAATGGTTAGTCACTATCTTTCAGTTCCAAATACCTTCTTCCTTCTCAGACATTCTTAATTTTGCAAAACGTAAGAGCTCAGTTGTCAAGCAAGCATGGATAACAGCAGTATGTGCAACAATGAGAGAACTTTGGTTCCAAAAAAATAAGTTTATTCATGAAAACATACCTCCAAATTTGGAGTCTATGGTGGTTACAGAATGACAGGTACAAGATGGGCACAAAATTATGATTATGATGTGCTTCATTTCTTTAACCTTGGTCAGAGAAACATGAAGTTCAAAATTATCAAAGAATGTCAGTGGTTCAATCCTAATGAAGGTTATGTGTTATTTAGCTATGTTGGAATAAATTACAGTGTAGTAAGATAATCATCAGATCTCACTCTCTAACAGTAATAGAAGATGCCAAAAAGGGTGTGATGCCTTGGTGCTTACAATCAAGATGGATGAGAGCCAAGAAGGAGATTTCTGAGATTATCTATGAGCAATGTTATAAAGAAATCAATTTCTCTGCAATTGAGCTTGCTAAACAAGATTCAAAGTTGCCTCAGGGTGTTGTGGTAGTTAATAAAGGGAAGCCTTCATCTCTAGCTCAAGTTGAATTACCAGGTAGAAAATACTGTAGATTCTGTTAGCTATAAAAGTTCTTACTTACGTGTAATTTTTCAGCTTCTTTAGATTCCTTTTCTGTCCTACAAATTTTGTAATATCTAAGTTTGTTTAAAAATCAATAAAATTGTGATTTAGCAAAAAAAAAAAAAAAAAAAAAAGACTTGGGCCTCCGGCCCACCCACAGGTGACCAAAATTTGATCACCATTGGTCGCCAACCGTCGAATTTCAAAATGTGTGTACTTGTTAAAAGTTTGTTACAAAGTTTCCTTGGTAAAAAATTGCAACTCCAGGGCGTAAGGGCGGCAAGTCAGTAAAACGACGAACATTGCACACACAACGTTGATTTTAATATATACAAAACAATCTTCTAATACACAATGTACAAGCCAAATATGAAGCATCAAACAGACGTAATCCATGGCATCTGGTTATGTTCACCCACTGGCGTTGGGCTAAAATCACAAAAAGTGATTATTGCAGATTAACGGTCTACCCCCGCCATCGTATTATCAGTCCTCAGCCACCATTTATAAGGCTCACTAACTTCTGAGCAATGTCTTTAAGAAGGTATTACCGTGGTGTGATGTTAGGGATTACGCCACTGACAAGATCGCTTCCATAAATATCTGAGGATGACAAGTTCTGACTCCTTGGTTCACATACTGTTGATGATGACGACCGAGGCAACATAGATCTGTCCGAAAAATCAGATTCCAACTCCGAAATGGTGTTGCTAGATTCCTGTACCATAGAGAGCATTTTCTCTAGATCTCGAACAACCTCTGACATCGAAGGTCGTGATTCTGGCCCATCTTCGCAACACCTTAAGGCCAATGTGATGAACTCTGCCAAGACTTCAGACGGATAACATCCCATCCTTGCATCTACGATCGAGAAGATGTTACCTGCTTTGTGTGCCACGTTTACCTGAAATCCCAAAATAAAAATGATGTGAAACTAACAACATTTTACATGGAAATTTGCATCATTTCAACATCCTATTTCTTTTTGAAACCGGCTTGGACCAAATTAGCAACAATATATCATGAGTGTTTCATGGTTATGAAAACATTTTTATCTCAACCTTTAATCCACAAAATTAAAAATTACCATGACACGGAACAAGAAATTACCTCACGGACGATGTTTTTACCACCCGAGATAGGTCGCATCCCTGTCAAAAGCTCCAGAAATACAACTCCAAGGCTATAGACATCGCTCTTATCTGTTAACTTATGAGTCAAAAAATACTCTGGGTCAAGGTATCCCTGCATGCAGTACAAGGCAGTAGTGAGTTTCTCAGCCACAAGTATAGAGATGCACTCACGAGCGAGGAATAATGTTTTATATACCAAAGAAAAAGAAGATTCTAATCAATTTATTGCAAAACCATCAAAAGAAAGGTTGCACCCGTCTTCTGACAGTGATCACCAGAGTTGAACAGAACTCTAGGCAAGTCGGATTTACCGGTGTTCCCCTCACAACAGTGGATATATGACCAGGTAAGTCCCCCTCATCATCTGCAACTGGCGCAAGCCTTGAGAGTCCAAAATCAGCAACTTTAGCAGTAAGCCTGGAGTCTAGAAGTATGTTGCTAGCTTTGATGTCGCGGTGGAATATAGGGGGATTTGCTTCGGTGTGGAGATAAAGAATGCCCTTGGCTGAACCAAGTGAAATACGCAACCTCATGGGAAAGCTCAGACTCCCCTTTGATGCAACTGCCAAAACCACAATCATCATCTAAAGTTTAAAATTCGCAAACACAATGTATAACACAATTTTAAGCAAGTCAAGTTATCTTCCATAGACCTAGAAAAGGTTGTTTTGCTGCATGAAAATTGCAATTCTCAAGAAAATCCTCCTTTTGAAAATCAAATACAGAACCAGAAAGAGTATACAACATAACAGAGGAGAATTTTTGGAACAAACATACACGGTATAATAGGATTACCACAAAGCCAATCCCGCAGACTGCCATTAGCCATGAACTCATAAACCAGGATCTGGAAACATTTAAAAACAGCAAGATATGTTCAATTTCTCTGTTGAAATTTAAAGGAAAGAAAGCTTCTTAAAGGGCCTGAGTTAAAAATTTAAAAAAACTAATAAAACCAATCTATCCATATATATAGATGTTATTAAATGTGCATCAACCTGCAGAACCAAATATGGTTTGTTCCCAACGAAAAACTAAATTACCATAATATGCAAAGAACAAGGACAAGTTAATGTGAATATATGTCTTTTTGAGCTGAATGATGATTTTTGCTTTTATGTGGAAGGATATTCATATGACCAGGTAGGAACTATATAACTGATAATATATCTATATATATGAACGATATTAAGAGTTAAAGAAGAGCAAGACAAGGCACCTGCTCTCCTTCTTCGTCACAGTATCCAAGCAAACCAACTAGATTACGGTGATGTAACCTTGACAAAAATTCTATCTCTGTCAAAAATTCCTTTTCACCCTGTAAAGACCCAACTTGTGCATGTTTCACGGCCACAATAGTCTGGTCATTTAGAACACCTCTATAGACCTTTCCATATCCACCTTCGCCAATTACCAGGCTGTTGAAATTTTCTGTTGCTTGCACCAGTTCTTTCAAAGTAAAGCCTTTCAGGCCATCAACTTTGATAGAGATTCTCGCAGCTGAAAAAATAGTTCAACAAAGAATTAAGGAATCAGTGCAGCTTCCTTTGTTATCTGTTGGGTCCATTAGGATACTAGATACTTGGGCAGTGCCAATTTCAGTTTTAAAAGAACTTACATAGATGTTTTCTTGCTCTGAAATCGAAAGAACTATAGTGTTTTCTTACTATAATAATTGCGATGATTGCAGTAACTAAGATGGATATGGCAATGGTCCCTAATATAGTGCCAGCTAAGGCACCTTTACTTAGAAACACCTTGGAAGAATCTGCAACAAAGAAAATGACAAACCAAAACTTTAAATAAGTGAATAGCCTTAAGTCCTAAGATCAGTACAGGATCGAAACACATACCACGGAAATGTCTATCAGGATAATCGAGCAAATCATATGGTCCAAAAGTGTCGCTCTGAGGAAATGACCATGTTGTGAATCTGCCTTTAATCCGCCTTACCTCAGTTTTATTTAATTTAATAGATCTATTATCGTATAGAAGAAAAAGAGTTAAGTTCATCCACAACCTGGGACCTTCATCCCAGCCATACGAATATACAGAGATCTGAGAGGTTTCCATATTGAGACTTTCAGCCATGTACTCAACGAATGAGCTTTCATAAGGAGCAAAATATGAGAAACTAGGACTTTTCAACCGGTATGCAATGCTGAAAGGTGCTGCACAAAAGCATTGTTCTGGAGAACTTGGAGGAGAATATACAAGATAGTAATCTGCAGGACATTTTCCGAGAGCACAATTAGGTGATGAGATGCTTAAGTTTCTACGCATATCATCATCATCAGCTACAGGTCCGCAAAATTGGACTAAGTTTCTGTTGGCGTTATTGCATAGCGGATTTTCCTGAAGCCTGTTAAAATATAAAGAATGTAAAAAACAAAAAAAGAGATTACCAATCAACCAGATATGTGTGAAGCAAAAGAAGACGAGACAACTATAAATCAACTTCAAGTTAATGTGAGATTTTAGGTGGATTGAGCCACAGAAGCATACCTCAAAGTGACATTTTTTGGTGGATTGACATCACCGGATGTGTTCGAGAATAAATTGTTTCGCAAATCCCTGAATATTCATAGAACAAACAGGATCAAAAAGCGACCATCAAATGTTTACACTAAATCACATACAAACATGCCTGTGTGTGATTTAGACATGTTACTTCAGGCATGTTACTTCATCTTCGAAAAGGACGCGGACCTAAGACTTAAGACAGAACTAATTATGTTATCTAGATCTTACAGCATAAGTTCTGCAGCAGAGCTGAAATTGATGTTCCGCCAAAGTGTAGAAGGTACCGAACCGCTCAAAGAATTATTCCATAGGGACCTGTAACAAAAAGAAAATCATAATCTGCATAAAGGACTGGCATTTTTCAAATATAACTCGAGCTTAATATATGCTAGAACGAGTATGCATTTTCATATATGTATAAACTATGAAAAGCACCTTATAACATTTTGTTTGCTGGTATTTTGACTATTTTCCCTTTGTATAGAATACAAAAAAGGTGCTAAGTTCACATGCATTTAGTAGCATATATGTTGATGCTTACAGTAAAGTAAAAATAAAAGATAGATCCTTACAGTCTCTGGAGGTTAGGGAGTTCTGAGAAACTTGCAGGGATAGATCCATTGAGATTATTGTTTGACAGATCGCTGCATTGATGTTTCGCGAGAAATATAGATTATTGGTCATAACAAAATAGAGTACTGATCAGAAATCTAGTCAATCAAATCTTTCTTGGTATTCTATTATTGTATATATATAGAACACATTCGGGATAGTTGAAATTTTTCTCACATAGTTGTCATACTGCCAGAAAGCTTGCTTGACGGTAAGGATCCAGTAAGTCGATTCCAGCTAAGATCTCTGTAGCGTAAATTTAAGTAAGATATTAAGTAGTGTACCAGTTGACAGCAAATCAGATAGGCAATATCCCCCAAATCTGAAAACTTCCTGTACGAACTTTTTTTATACACAAACTTACACAACAAAAAGTTCTGGGCTCCCACTTAAATCAGGAATAACCCCCCTTAAGCTGCAGTTCCTCAGGCTCCTGTTAAGAAAGAGAAAATGATGTATTACACATGTTACCAAAAGTAGCGTATCTCTCAAGTCCCACCTTTATCTCTCTGTCATATAACAAGCAATTATCACTTCTTCTCTCCCCTCCAAGCCTCGCATTTTACTAACTCATTTATTCAGCAACATAAGAGAAACTCCAACACTTTTCGTCAATATTTATTTATTCTTCATTCAAGCTAACAGAAGAGAAAAATTTCCCCTATTTCTCAATTAAAAGCAGGCAAATACTGACATCAAAAATTCAAAAGGTACAACCAACTTTACCAGGGACACTAGTTAAAGCTGATCTATCTATATCTGAAACCCAACTTATCTCTCACAGAAGACGGAGCTGATGACCCAATCCCAAAAAGCACATTAGGGGACCAGGTTCCAACTAAAATTAAATAAGGCCTTCCTCACCTAATAAACAGCATATTCTGATTCTTACTGGTGTTGCCTCTAATTTTCTAGAAATCCTGGAAAACGCAAGCAATATGCATATAATTCAAAGAGTTGCACGTACAGTTTCAACAGTTTTGTTGTATTGCCATAAGAAGCAGGAATTTCAGCGTCAGCAAAGCGGTTGTTATCAAGTTGACTGCGAGACACACAAGAAATATTGAAGATATCAAACACAAAAAATGTATGCCATTGGTAACTACCCAAGCATAAAATGTGTCACAAATGGAAAGGCCAGTAAAATAATTAGATATAAATGAACTAAAGCTTGATCATTAAAGTCTATACAGTTATAGAACACTGGATCGGTCCAAGAACAAAAAAAAAACTGTGATAAGAAGTGCACAATATTTTAAATGCCGCCACAATTCTTAGCTCTAATCCCAAGTTGAATGACAAAATATAATACAAAAATCCAGGCCACAAGACCTACAGCGGCCGCCCTTTACACGTCTGTATTAGGTAATTTCAAAATTTGTAGTGTAAGTGGTAGGTAGATGGTTTAAACCCTTCACTGCCTTGACACATTTAAGTGTAAAGGCTGACCACGATGAGACTCTGAGATATCCAAGATTAGATAGTAAAATGTCTCATCTGGGACATAATGTCAACTGAATAAGCAAAAAAAAAAAAAACGAGAAAAGCAGGCCACAGTAACAGATAAAGAAGAAACTTACAGTATCCGCAATTTCGGAGTTTCAGAGAACTCTGGTGGAAGATACCCAGATAAGTTGTTATTATCCACCAGCCTGTTAACAGTAAGAACAAAAATAATGAGTTGAGCTGAACACCAAGACACCTATTACAATCCTATCATTTATATCAACTGAGGTAAGTATTTATCAACAGACGGCAAAAAACCAAATATGAACTTACAAGTGAAGTATTTCGGGTAATCTGGAAAGTTCAGGCGGAATTTGTCCACTGAGCGAGTTATTGTTCAAGTGACTGCAGATTTTTACATACAAATACAAAATACATACAAGAGGGTCAGGAAATAGGAAGCACCAACACATCAAACTTTAGTTTGAGAAACTCACAGATGTCTGAGATTTGTTAAGTTTGCAAATGATTTTGGTATTACTCCTGATAGTTGGTTCTCGTCTAATTGGAGCCTTACTAAATTAGTGAGACGACCAATCTCATCTGGTAAGGAGCCTGAGAATTGGTTCCCGTTCAAGAGTCTATATAAAGAACATGAAAGGGGTTTATCAACTCGGTAAGCCTTAAAAATACATCTTCAAGAATTTGCTGAGAAATCATTCACTTTAAAAGCTTACTTAGACTCATGTACAAAGTACTATATATATATAACTCTAGGATTCATTGATGTTATGAGACCTATTATGACACTGTTACACTTCGCTATGTGGTTCACAATTAAGATTCTCTTCTAGTGAGAGCACATAACCGCTCTGCTTTATCTTATACATCGGTAAGCTGACGATCATAATATAATTTTCCAGGCAACAAATCGTGAGGACTCGTTATTGTCCTTTTTGAGGTGCTTTAACACTAAATATGCATAGATGGGTCAGAAGCCAGACAACTCACACGGCGGCAGTGTGCACAATTACGTTGAAATTTTTCAGCATCAAACAGAACAATTATTTGTAGCACAGAGGCATTATATATGAACAATTTTAGAAGTTCAGTAAAATATTAGTTCAAGAATATAACTCACAGAAGTTTCAGAGATGTAATATATCCAATCTCCTTCGGTATACTGCCACTTATATTGTTCCACATTAAATCTCTACCAGAAGTAGATGCATGCACAGAAAACGGAATAGCATAAGGATAATATAAAATCAACATCAATGCCTACGCTAATTCTTATAAGAAAAGGAGAAACAAGGCTCTGTCACATTGTAAAGATGTAAGGATATTAAGTTGCAAGAAATCTATATAATTTGCAAGATACTCACATTACTTCCAGCTGGGATAGACGGCCAACCTCGAGTGATAAACTTTCAGTAAGATTCAAATTTAACATCTGCCTACACCCAAATGAAGAGATTATGAAATCATAATAAATATTTAGGCACAACAACAACCAATCAAATGCATACCTACATCAGGGAACTACTAATAATAGCATGAGATAAGCATCCAAATATGGCGTAGATACTTATGTAAAGCAAGTATGTCAGGATAATATTGCACTGATGCAAACATAGCATTCTTTTGCTTGGCAAGAATTTAAAGGGATTTAACGGCATCAGAACTATGAATAATGAAGAAGTGTTCAGAGAGCCTATTTAGTGATACGAAGTACTCGCAACAATAAACAGAGTTCTGTAGAGACAAAGTTGCATTTTAGCGTGTCAAACACTTAGGAAATGTATCTACATGATTTTGTTTTGGTAATAAAGAGATTGAAGAACAAGTGTGAGGTTTGTAACGATGTCCTCAAATGTCATACCCCTCCTCTAAGAAATTTAGAATAACACATTTTTCATCAAGAACATCTCCTCTGGCGACTCTTCCCGTTCTTTTCATATACCACGGAACATGAACCATCTCCTAAATGCACAACCTCGAGAACGCAGTAATGGGCAAGCCCTAAGCATAGAAAACTTAAAAGTTCCTATTATGAAGTACCGAATTCCTTATGAGTCCCAAGCAATGACAACCCACACCAATGGGAAAAAACAACAGAACTAGGATTATCACTCATGTGCATAATCTGTGTTAGGGGACACCGTTGCTTAAAATGTGAAAGCTTTTAGTTCCCAGTGTCTAGTACCACCTTTTGTTCTTTCTTTTTGGCGAGAATTCAATAAAATGCTTACTGGAATTATACAGATGTACATGAATCAAAAAAAGAAAGTGTATGAACTTACTTGTCCACACAACTGTGACACATTTCTGAACTTGAATACTTCTTACAAGATTATGATAATGTGTTTTGCCTAGTTTAAAATTTCTACAGTTACTTTGTGCCCTCTTAGTGTCAGAGTTTTCTAATGAGGAGAAGGCTCACTTGACTTCTGAGTAGTTAACATGCTAAGTTTATGATTGTTTCTTCAGATAACAGTGTGGTTGAGTACTACACATCCTATTCGACACTATAATGCATGTTAAAGCAAAAACCAACATCCTATTTCTTCTTAAAGCACTTCTATCAAGTATACGCATCCACCCAATTCAGCTCTAGAACAAAATATATAATGTATTATACATTTATAGTCTACTATCTTTCTTCATGGTCAAAATCTGCTGAAACGACAGATAATATTCATTCTCTCAGCACTACCTAAGTGGACTACTTTAACAAAATCGACAATGTGACAAGACTTAATAAGATCAAAATAAATAAATGGTAACATACAATTGCTGTACATGCACATATCCATCAGACCCTATGCTTTCAAAGCACCACACTCCAAGCCAATTCGATAAACATGGATCCCCTTTGTCCCAGCTCTGAAGATGTTTCATGGGATCTTTAAAAGCTCTCTTGATAGCTCGCAATGCTTTTACTGCAATAAAAATAATTAATAACCACTATAATTAAGTTGGGTAGCAAATACAATTCGACTTCATTAAAAACCCCACCCAGGTGTTAACTTAGACACATGCTATTTATTAAGGGTTACAACAAGGTAAGGCCATATCCATTGACAATGCAATAAATTCAAGTAAGCTTACCTTCTACAGGATCAGTAACTGGTCCTGCTGCTGCATAAATAAACAAAGCTGCCAAAAGGTATCCGAAAGCACAGACTTTCCCTCCCGACATCGCCATACCCTTGTAAGAATCAGTTACCATTAATTCCAAGTTACAACTCAAGAACAATGACAATGATACACAACGAATGTCAATTTCTCATCTTCTTTTACAAATGCAAATTTTTCTAATTATCAAATTAAATCAAAAACTGCTATTTCAAAAAGAAAACCTAGGCTATAAACCCTAGAAATGAACCAAAATTCCTCCTCAACAGTTAAATCCAACTAAGAAAACACAAGGAATATTCTGAACAGAAAACTTTAATTATTTCTTACTTACTTACTTGATTGATACAACGGTAAAATAAAACCCTAGAATTTCAGCACGTCTTCAATAATTGAAAATTAAATTTCCTTCCCAAAATGTCTAAACCCAAAATTAGTGAATTTCTTGGGCTTGATGAAGCCTAAAAACAAAACTAACCCCAATAATCTCTGAGAATAATGGTATTAGGTAGAAGAAGAACATGATAAAAAAATAATATTGTCTTCTTCTTCAGCAAATATGAATTTACAGACAGCGATATCGTCATGGTTGGCTTTGTCTTTATTAACTAATGAAAATCAGTAGACCACTACACAGTTTTTTTTCCTTTTTTACAAAGCAAAAGAGATTAAAAATAGGCTCCGAATCCTCTGCACCCAAAATCCTCTACAACCGTCCGCCTACCAATAAGAGACCGCCATGTGTTTGCATTTAAACATACCAAAATTATACGTTTTTAGCATATTAAAGTTGTTGAAATTGAAAAAATTTCACGAAGATAAAAAAAAAAATATTTATCCTCCTTCAATTATCTCTTTTCACTTATCTCGTAGTCCTTAAGCTAACTAATTTTTGTGTTTGGTGGTTAATCATTTTTTTTGTGCACGGGCCAAGAATCTCTGATGTCACAATTGTTGTTCATCTTAAAACATGTTTTCAAACCTCCTACTTCCGTAAGAATGGGTTGCTCCTCTTTCATTTTATGTTGATTCCTTCCCTATGTGAAATTCTGTTTGTTATTGATACCTCTGATTTACATAAATGCCATAGTATTCGTTTTTCAATTTCAATCGTAATTATGAACATCTGTACTGATACTGCGAACGAATATTTGCTAAAAGTCATTTTTCCAATACTATGGACTGAAAAACCAAAATATAAATAGCCATGAAACATTTAACTTATCAGTATGCAAAGTCATTGACATAATATCCATTATAAAGCATCCAAAGCTCATGCCGTGACAAAAGAGAGGTGTTCATATTGCATGCTAAAGGCTTACTGTTTACAATGAATCACAAAAGAATACTTCATTTTAATGATAGAAAATGGAATAGTTCATGTCCATGCTTAAGCAGCAGGTCCGGATCCCAACCATCAGCATCACTGGCGTTTGGTATGGCGACAATCCTAATGTGCAGATACTGAAATAGTCTTCTCTATTCTCCTGAACTTCGTCCATAGTGTAACCTCCATCAACATCATTGAAGGAGGATAAATATTTTTCTTTTTTATCTCCGTGAAAATCTTTCAATTTCAACAACTTTAATATATTAAAAATGTATGATTTTGGTATGTTTAAGCGCAAACACATGGGGTTTCCTTATTGGTAGGCGCACAGTTGTAGAGGATTTTGGGTGTAGAGGATCCGGAGCCAAAAAAAAAGCGCGGCAATCTAAAAAGCTCTATAGTGGAACTAACGTTGTCATATTTCCACACAAAATGAACGTTGACATTTATGGTCGAGTAGGTAGGTAGGTAGGTAATTGGCTGTAAATGGTTGACGGTGTGCACCCTCGTTTAGTATGGGTTAAGAGAATCCCACCAGTTGTGACTTTGTGGGAGCAAGATTGCTAATAGGGGGACTGGTTTTGATTGGGGTGTATAAAATGTTAATAAGACAAAATATCATTAGTCTTGTGGTTGGTACACCTCCAAGCAAATTGGTACCCCCATTAACAGTCTTGCTTTAAAGGTCAATCTGGACGGCTCTTTTGACTCGATAACAATAGTGTAGGTCCATCCGGACACTTATTACCTACTACGGATTTAAGTCCGTGTACTTTACTTTCTAGCCGACTAGAATATTACCAGCGCCCGTAATTATTGGATGGGTGATTACTGATTAACCAGTGTCGAAGTCTGGACTCAAAAAAAATAAAATAAATCCGGGACCGTTAAGAAACAGTGGCACCCATTTGCGATGACAGCGCGTTTGAATATACATCCAAAAATAATTTTTACTTTTAAAAGTAAAAAATTAGTTTGAGTGTGAAATTTCAAAACGATTTCTACGAACGAAATAACCGATTTTTTGTGTAACTTCTCATATCAAAGTTTCATTCTCCTGAACCAGAATGCCAGTAGGCACCTACTTGCTAGCTATGGTGTTGGGCATTAGAGATGGATAAGTCGAAGGACAAGTGAGGAAGTGTCTAATTATGCGGTCAGTCACTCTCTAAAAATGGTATTATGAAAACCTTAAAAATGAAATTTGAGTTAAGTCTACAGAGAGAACCAAATTTGAACCAACCAGACGAAACCTCGACCTCTTAATTGTATTGATAAAGATTCCCTACGGAACCAAAATATGTTCTTTTACGAAATCAAGCAGGCGAAAACATTGATCCTCCTAAGACCCATTGCACTAATCGACTCTAGAATAGTGACCTATTTGCTACATGTGCATATTGCCATCAACAATCTCAATCATTTGTAAAATTTTAACAACCAAGCCATTTACCTAATCTCAGTCTCACATGTCAATTCTTCCATTAGCAATCTTCTAGGAAGAAATTTAGAAGTCATCTCCTAGACAAGGACAAAGGGTGAGATAAGGTAAGACTTGGAGGCAGTTTCATTTCACATTGGCAAAGAATAATTGCGTGAAGTAAGCATTTTAATATAGTACTCTGATTTTAACTCTTTCTTGGAAAGAAATAAAATACATACATCACAGCGATGTTAACATTACATTTTTCATTAACAAGAGAGAGTTGAATGTTTGATTTCTCAGTGGTAAGACGTCAAAACTTTGTTAGGTGGCGGTGACATGTCTTAGTAGTTGCACATATTCCATTCATCGACAGATCGACTCTGTAAAGATTTGCCCAACAAATATACTTTTGGTGTCATTTAAAAGTTTTTTGGATAATGGTAAATCCGTAAAAATGAACAAATGAGCTTAACAAGATTTTTCCAACTGATGATGATAAACTCATAATTATCTCACTAATCAAGGCTTCTTTTCGAATGTGGCATCATTTGACTGTTTATTTGTCCAGATTAGTATAAAAGAACAAATTAATCCGCGAGCTTTTTATTAATAAGGTTTCATGACTCATGCTCATGGGTTGTTGAAAACTTCTTCTTTTAGTAGTGGTCTTCATGATGTGGAAACTGTTTTAGATTTTTAGTTAATTAGTCCAACTTATGGTATTTTAATATTCGGTCACTTTCTCCGTATGTCCATGTTAATCACGATTCCTTTGCATAGTGGATAAAAATTAATCAAAATTCATTTTGGTTAACCGACTCTTCGATTACATTTCCAACAGAATTTCCAGTCTTCCGGAATTTTTTTTTTTTTTTGTCCATCAAAAGGAATTGTATTAAGAAGCACACAAATCGTGCGCAAATACACCAAAATAAGGGGAAAACAACCCCCAACCAAAAAAAAAAAAGGTTTTGGGAATAATAAAAAAAAACAAAAAAGGCTTCTTGACAAATCTTAGGAACTAAACAACCATTGTTGCTTGCGAGTTAAAACAAGATCGCAAGCAAGTAGGATTCTCATCCAACTCTTTCATGGTCTTCGAGAAATCCTACAAATGAGGTTTTAAGTAGAATCCTGTTATATGGGCTGACAAAGCCATTAGAGTGACTGAACCACTATAATAATGTCTATCTAGTTAGTTAGTGGGTGTCCTAATGGTAATGTAAATAGTCTAGATTACCATTTTAACTTTAAATGGACTAATTTACACTTCCAAATTTAATTGAAAGAACGGAATTGTCCTTATCGTTTTTAAAACCGTCTTCTTCTTCATCTTCTCTTCAGACCGTCGACTTCTTCATCTTCTCTTCACCTCCATAGCTGACTCCATTAAAACTCAAAAATTCATCGTCTTCGATTAATCGACGATTCGAATAATTAATTATCGTTAATTGAAATCTATATCAGAGATGCCGAAGAAAAAGAAAGTTGACGAAGATTGTAGTGATTATAATCAACCACATCCTCCAATAGGTCTAGCACAACAATTTCAAACCCCTCAACCAGAAAAATTAACAGGAATGACTTATATGACGTATGTTTTGAAAAACCCAGTTAGGGTTTAGTTAATTTTGTTCGATTTAGGCTAAATTTCTATCGAAAATAAGGGTTTTACATGAAAATTTAAATTCCAAAATCTGGGTTCATGTGAGTTATGGTTGATTTTAATTCAACTACAAACTGTAATTGAAGATTTTGATGTTGTTACGGTTTGTAAGAGTTCAATTATCAAGCATAGATTAGTAAATCTGAGAATGAAAGTGCAGTTACGTGTTATTTTTTGCAACCGTAACTTCACTTACGGTTGGTGTCGACACCACCATTACGAACGTAACTCTTCCTGCATGTCTCCAAAATTTTCTACGACTTCTAACTTATCAATCGTAATGTAGTTACAGTTTGTATTTGTATCAACCATTATCAACCGTAAATATTCCAGTGGCTCAAAACTTTATTTTCAAATGGATGTTTACGGTTCAAACATTTAGTTTATATACCAACCGTAATTTATTTACGGTTGGTCTCGATCCTCAACTTACAAATTGTAATTAGTTACGGTTTATCTCGGCGGTAACTTTTCAAACCGTAAATCTTTCTGTTCACATTTTTTTTGGTTTTTTATTTTCTATTTTGTTTGTTTAACCTTTAGGAAATCAATCAGTGTATGAAAAAGCGGGGGTCTAACAACCACACCCAATATTTCATTCGACAATCTGAATAGACAAACTCCAATATACTTTTAAGAAAATCAACTACACAGTCAGACTCAATCTATAGAAAAGTATATCAATGAGTTTATATCTCAATTCCTCAATTCAATCTGCAATCAGCAAAAATAGGAATTTGCGAGCCCGATTGAATAAGAGAAATAACTTGGACGGTATCACAAACCAATATCCAAGTGTCAATCGATTCAATCAACAACCCAAAGGTCGGATTCAAGAACTTATTGAACTTAACGCATAACCTGTGATATTTCTATTATATAACACAAACACCAGAAATTTTGTTAACGAGGAAACCGCAAATGCAGAAAAACCCTGGGACCTAGTCCAGCTTTGAACACCACACTGTATTAAGCCGCTACAGACACTAGCCTACTACCAATAAACTTCGAACTGGAATGTAGTTGAGCCCTAATCAATCTCACACTGATCAAGGTACAGTTGCGCTCCTTACGTCTCTGAACCCCAGCAGGATTCTATGCACATGATTCCCTTAGTTGATCTCACCGACAACCAAGAGTTGCTACGACCCAAAGTCGAAGACTTGATAAACAAATCTGTCTCACACAGATTGGAATAGATAAATCTGTCTCCCACAAAAATACCTACGAGTTTTGTTCCGTCTTTTGATAAATCAAGGTGCACAGGAACCAATTGATAAATCAGACTTGTATTCCCGAAGAACAACCTAGTATTTTCAATCACCTCACAATAATCTTAATCATATGGTAACGAAACAAGATATTGTGGAATCACAAACGATGAGACGAAGATGTTTGTGACTATTTTTAATCTTACTTATCGGAGATAAATCTCAAGAAAATCTTAGCAAAGATAATACTCAATCACGATATTATAAGTAAGATCAGAACACGCAACTACAGAGAAAATAGTTGGGTCTGGCTTCACAATCTCAATGAAGTCTTTAAGTCGTTAACCTATAAGGTTTCGTGAAAAAACTAAAGTTAAAGGAGAATCGACTCTAGTCGTAACTAGTATCACACATGAGGTGTGGGGATTAGGTTTCCCAGTTGCTAGAGTTCACCCTTATATAATTTTCAAACCAGGGTTTGCAATCTAAGTTAACTTGGTAACAAAGCATTCAATATTCACCGTTAGATGAAAACCTGATTAGTTTCAAGCTAATATCTTTTAACCGTTAGATCGAACTTAGCTTGTTATACACAAATGAAATGTACCCTCATTTAGATTTTAGTAACTGTACCTCAACGTGTACATCATGTTAGCTCAACAGTAGTTAACCGAGGTTAGCTATATGAACACTCTCATATCAATCTTATTCATCTTAATCACAACTAGTTCAAATGACTCAAATGAAACTAGTTATAGAGTTGTTCAATAAGTATATTCTCATAGAAGTATACAAGAACACAACTAAAGCAAAATCGGTTTGATTCACTCGAATTAGTTAATGAACATTATAGCCACGGTTTGCAAAGAATGCATTCATTAATATATAAATGTATTAGTTCACGAACAAACCTATTTTAGAACTTTAACCACTCAAGTATGCATACGGGTACGCATACTTGAGTAGCCGGTCTGAGTTTGGGTTCGCCAGTGTGCGAACGGGTACGCATACCTTAGTACACTTCCAAAACCCAGCAGAAATTCCCGGACCTATACCTTATACAAGTACGCGTATCGGTATGTGTACTTCGTACCCGGAATTCCACAACTACAAGTATGCATACGTGTATGCATACTATAGTTCCGGTCATGGATCACATACATGCAAGAATGCACATTATGTTCATAATCCAATAGTTCTAAACTTTTTTCAATCATTGAAACTTTCTTAGAGGATGATGATAAGCTTTCAGGATTGCCTATATGTAATAACCACAGTCGCACGGTGTCTAACTAGTAGACAGAGGCAAGTACGGGTCGTTCCCACGAGGAGCGGTGGAAAATACGTAATCAATATTCTCAATCAATTAACCAGCAAAAATGTTTTTGGATTTTTGAAAGAATAATAACAAAAAAAATAAACTAAAGGAACAAAATGAATCCAATGGAAGAATCAGTAACCATGGTTCTATGGTATCCACCACTATTTCTATTCAATTACTGAAATGATACGTAACTCATGAATATTTATTTATCATTTGTTCTATTGACATCACCTATTATATGTTTTAGAGTCGCAAATATCACTGGTATACCCTAAGCATGGCACATCAAAAGACTAAATCCAAGCATGAACCATCAAATTGCATCAGCGAGAAAATTATACGAAACTAAATTTAGGTTCACAAATTCTATATGACTTTTCTAAGCATAACCCATCAAAGTAATTAACGAAGCATGGATCATCAAATAATAAGACAAACATATTTTGTAAAACTAACAATTAGGCACAAAGGTTATATGGAACCGGTGAAGCAACAACTCATATTTCAATTAAATCAATAAACAATATCAAGAGTTAATTTATTCAAATCATAATAGCCTCCAAAACATAAATATTTCAAATCAAATTGTTCTTATGCTCAAAGTGGTTTCTACCATAAACCCTAATCACAAAGTTTAGCTAAACATGGTTTTCTCAAAAGCCATCAAAATAATTAAGACAAGATAGATAGATTAAACCCAAGGAATCACCGTCTCATCTTCTCTTTGTTATGCTCAGTTCTTTGCCGCAACACTGTTCTTCCCTAATCGGCACAGTCGCCTCCTTTCTGTATAGCCCCCCAAAACCCCCTTCTCTTGTATTCTTTTCTGGATGATAAAAATATCTCGGTGTTGTGAGGAAGTCGAATCAAGCCCTAGCAGTGTGAAGGCCCAATCCATCGATATCCAAATCCAGCTCCATCCCAAACTGACCACGTCACCACTCTCTATTCCCTGACCATCTTAAATCCGGCACAAGACCACCAACTCCAATCAAAACTCCCTGAACTTCGACTGCACTCATCTCAGCCATCGACTGCAGCATCAGCTTCTTAATTCTTCATGATTTCTCTTACGCGAACCCAAATGTCAGCAGTAACAAACTCCTTCGGCCAATGCATGTACATCATCACTCTGCATTATTTCTTCCTCGATTTCCGACTAAACCCCCAAATTATGTTGTTCAATCGACTATTCACCGGCCACAGCTCCACTTTCTTGTTCTTCTTATCACTGCCAATCAATACGCCGGCACAGTTTCAGTTATGATACCAAACTCGCAGTAAGAATCCATTCGTGACTGAATTCGATTATCACTACTTTTCATTCTCTTCGTCCTCTCCATCGCTGCACGTAGCCATGTACTGCTTCCCGTTGGTTCTTAATCTCTGTCCTCCATCTCCACTCATCTTCATTTCCGTCTTATGTCGGTCTTGGCAAAAGCTCAACCCAACTCAGCCAATACCAGCGACTGCATTTGTTTAACTGCACAGCTTGCTCCACCAGCAGAAACATCTCCTCCTGGCCACGAAAACTTCTATTTGCTGACCTTCTTCGCCAGTAGCACAGCTCAACCAAAGCTTCCTCCGTTCACCGACACAAATTGATGGCAGTGGCAACATCTCTGTGATTTCTTCATTGTCACAGCATCGTCATACCAGCCACAACATGGCTTACTTTCTTCATCTCACTGCCCAGCACTTTGTTCTCTCCCAAAAACCATCTGTTAACCATAGCCATGAACTCTTCTCTTCTTGATGTCATTTCGATGGTGTTTCCGGGCATGAGATATTGGCCGAAACTATCTAAAACTCGAGCCACCGTACTAACTTCTTCTTTTTCCATTTGCAGCCACAGTAGACAATACGGCCTCTGCAAACTCCGTTGTTGCAGTCAGTAGAGAGAACCCTTCTGACGAGAACCCTTCATATCAGACCCCAGTTTTCTCAAGCAAAAACCATAAGTTCTTGCCAAGAAACAATTAATCGAGCCCCCAGCTTCTGTGTTGCTATCGACTTCTAACATTCATCTACAACACCCATATGAACCATTGCATAGCCTGCTTCCATCTCAAAACCTTCTTCCACCTATCCGTATGAACTGATGTCGCTGATGTCTTGGAGAAAGACTTGGCCTAAAAAGGTGTTGCATCTATGACGTCTTCAGTCTCAATTTGTCTCTGTGAAATCTTAAACTCCCAAGTTGCACTAAGAAATGAAGGCACCACCAGCTGCATGAGAAAGCCACTTATTATTAATCCGCCAATGGAGTTCATGTTTTTGGCAAACCAAGACAAGACAAATCTGTTTGTCTCAGTGATCGTGGGTCATGGACTTGAATGCATAGCTGCGAGCAGTATAATGTGGTGCCCGATGGTAGTAAAGTTCTAGCCCACTCCTGTTGGTGCCAGCAACACAGCAGCTTAAGTGGAGAAAATTGCTATTTAGCCTTTTTCGATGTCAGTGACTGGGAGTGCTTCATTTCCGATAAATGGCTCAAAACAATGTTATTAGTCAAAATATCGAGTCCTAGTTAATATAAATATGGGTATAAAATGTAGCATAAACGTGCTTATCACAATAGCCATTTTCACACATTATTAGCATCAAAGCAATTTTCAAGTTATTGAAATAATCATAATTAAACATTCCAAATCTACATCAAATGATTATATCACACAAACCATGTAAGATGTTACTCAGCAATTTTCACATGATCATCTTTTGACTTCCTCAAGATTATAAGATGAACTTGGTTGAAGCGAAAGCTTACCAACACATATTTCGAGAAATATGTAAGCGAGTTAAACTCAGCTCGAAATCTCAATTGTGCATAATCGAATACTATATAGTAATACGACTTTTGTCTCAATATTGGAGATAGAGAAGAAATAGACTTTCCAAGTGATAGATGAGTTTTAGTCTCCACATACCTTTTGTTGATGAAGTTCCACAAGCTCTCCTTAGTAGTTCTTCGTCTCAACTATACAATCTATCCTAGTCCGAGACATCACTATAAGTAGACTAGAAATCAAGACTTACAGATCACTAACATTGACAATCAAGACTTATAAGTAGACTAGTTCCACATAGCAGTGCTCTAACAATCCCCCCCTTTGTCAATTTTAGTGACAAAACTATCAATACATATGGATTACAAAATAAATAAACTTTGTAGCTTCTCATCCAAATGCTTGATCTCCGTGGTTCTTCAACATTACTCGAAATCTTCGTCACTTCCAAGTACTCCAATGATTCTAAATGTTTTCAACTCAGCATCATAGTTGTTGAAGATCCGTAGCTATAACAATGAGAAAACAGTTGCTCTCAATCATTGTTATACAGTGTCATAGTATTATCACACAGCATGAAAGTCCAATTTTATCACAACTTTGACAACAATACTATGGTGATATGTATCACTCCCCCTTAGTCAATATTTCATCTCACAATGAAAACCACTCCCCCTTACATAATGATCCGTAAACCATATGTATTTCTAGTGTGAATTACACATTAATTCTCCCCCTTTTTGTCAATATAAATTGGCAAAGGTACGAAAACTGGTGGGATCCTCATGAAATTTTCATAGAGATACTTCATGACCAAAAGAGAACAACATACCAACTTGTTTCGATGATTTCATATAGTCGAAACTTAGTGTATTCATCAAGGAGTTTATAAAGATACAAGATAACTCCTACAATATTCCACAGCCCCACTCCCCACAAATATTTGGTAATTAAGCACAAGTTCAATTAAGAACTCTCCCCCATAAAATGTCATTCCCGAAAGAACAACAAGAGCTACCTTACTTTTACCAGAAAAGAAGGATTTCTTTGGACATTATCAAATCACATGAAACATGAATTTGTATCCAAAAATCTCAATTGAATTAACCATAGGGAAAATGATCAATTCAATTGGCGATGCTCAACATAAGAGAACTTACGAAGCCGCACAGTACATACACAAAGATGTGGGTCAGGGAAAGACCAATACTGCGGAATAATCAAAGATTCATTCTATTTTTCATCATTATTTGCACAATGACATATAATAGACTTAATCTTTGTAAACAAACGTTTATCCTATCTTCCATCAATATTTGCATAATGACATAATAGGCTTAACTTTTGTAGTCAAAAGTTCATTCTATCTTTTATCAATACTTTCATACCGACATATAATAGAGTTAACTTTTGAATAAATATGGGACAGTCAAGGTTCACGGACTTAAACAACATATTCCATAACAATTTGCAATATATAAAACCATAAAGATTAATACTGCAAAAATCATCTTCCAAATAAACTTTAGAATTTAAATAAATAAATCTAAAAATATTGCAAGATGAAAACGTTGGCAATAGCTATGTGTACTCACAATAATGGCTATTCCAAACCCTAGTTATCCTTCTTAAAAAACATAAGAATGAATTCTCATAAGAAGTTTCCTAGACAATTATTAAAAAGAAACAACTTCCATAAAGCATTTCACTTACTTTGAATACTCTTCTCACATTCCCTATATTCGTCAAGCTCATTTTCGATTAGATCAATCCTTGATTCAAGATTATCCATCTTTTCTTCAAGTCTTTTGGAAGAAGATTCAAGTTCACTCTTTGTTGGGGCTAGAAATGTAGTCCTAAAAATTCTACTGCAAGTGCACAGTGTCGGCAAGCAACACAGGGCAAGCACAGGTCAGTTCCACAGGGACAAGGGGGTGCAGGTGCTATCTTTCTTATTGTGACCAAATTCTTGCTGATTACACTAACCAGGGAAAATTACATTAAACAGAACTAATCATTAGCATTCAACAGAACTAATCATTAGCAGTTATTAACTTCCCAATCATTACACAGAATTAGCATTTACTTTCCACTAACAACCATTAACAGAACAAGCATTAAATTCACAACCATTAACAGTTATTAACTGAGCTAGCATTAATTTCTCAATCATAAACAGAACTAGCATTTATTTGACAGAACTAACATTAATTTTCCACTAACATTAAACATTCAATGCATTGACTTCAGGTTAGCATCAAAATCAACACAGTCTTTATTCTTGAAGCATTAATCACTAACTACTAATCATTTACATTAACTGAACATTAACATTAATCATTAACCATTTACTGAACATTAACATTAGCATTTATTTCTGGAGCACTAATCATTAATCATTGATACTAATCATTCACATTAACTGAACAGCAGATTTGGATGCAGAACATTACACTAATTCAATCATTGAGATTGAAGCAAGGTTACAAAGATAACTGAAGTGAACAAGCAAATGATGAGGAGAAAATTTCTGAACAGCAATAAGGATATGGTGAATCAGATGAATGGAAACTAGGATTTGAGAATTCACCTCTCAGCCCATACTAGCATGTTAGCTATTGCACTACTCAGCTTCTTAAAGTGGATAAATCACCTCCAATCACTCAATCAAGGCAAGCATTAGTTGTCTGTTTAAAGCACAACTAATCAAAACACAGTAACAAGCAATTTAGAGTCAGTGAACATACATAGGGGAATTCTAACTACCTAGGATGCTTGACATTCTAGGTGAAAGCAACATGTTGTTCATCAACAAAAATTATATCCTACACAGTGATCTTGGCATAAAACAGCAGCAATAGACATACATTCTAGTATTAAGGCTAAGGGTTTCATCTTAACCCTAGTTAGGATGCTTAGTTCATAGTTAGAGAGCCTAACATGATACTAAGAGGGTTATTATACATGGAGAAAAGCTACAGGGACAGAACACAGAACAAAAACCAATTGATAGAGAAAATTCTTACTGAAATTAAACTTGGGTCTCCTCTCTCTCTCTCTCACAATGTTACACAGTGTACAATTTATACCAGAACACTAACCCTAATTGTAAATCCCCAAATCAGAAAATTAGGGTTTTTTTAAATTACACAAAATTTAACTTACAAACTCCCAAAATCTGCTCGACCCATGCCTCCTCTAGTCCTTGATGCTCTTCCTCTGCTCCTATTGTCCCCTAATTTCGAGTTATTTTACTCACCCCAAAACCTAGGGTTTCAGAGGTTGTGAGAAGAAGAAAATAACTAGGCTAGGGATATGGGGGTGTTGTCGGTGAAGAGATAGTAGTGGCAGTGATGGAACTGGTGGTGGTGACGGAAGTGACAGCGGCAGAGAGGGGAGGTGGTGGAGTTGCAGAGCTCTGCAACTGTCGGGTGAAGGAGATGAAGTTTTGGGAAGAAGGAGGTGTTTGGGTGGTAGTATAGGCATCGGTGCTAGGGTGTGAAGCGGGAACATCTGATTCGATGTTTGGCGAGCTGATCCGTAGGATGTGACGATGGTAGGTGGATCCAACGATGAGATGGGAGGCTGTGGGTAGCGACCGTCGGATGGAGGAATGCAACGAAAAGGACGGCCCAAGATGGAGATCGGCGTTGCGATGTAAAGCGGGAGCTTCGGAGTTTGATGTGCGATGATGGAGCGACCGTAGGATGCTGAGATGCTTCAATCTGACGGCTGAAATCCGATACGGGCTTGGGTAGTGGAAATGGGTTTGAGAAAGGGTTTTGGGCCTTGGGTATGCCAGGCCCATAACTTCTTTAAGAACAATTCCTCCTTCTTGAGCCCATTTCTACCCTCTTGGTCTTGTGCACAACATTCTTCGCGGCTTCCTTGCGTAATTCCTCCCGGCTTTTCACTACTTTTCTGCTCTTTTTGCTCCTCACTTCATCCAGATTTTATTTGTTACCTAAAAATGAAAAATTAAGTAAGAAAAATATTTATTCTTGAAAACAATGAAAATACAGAATATGGGATAAAATGTAGAATTAATGCACAAAAGATGAGTTAAATGCCAACAAAAATATAATAAATATGCACTATTTAGCACTCATCAAATACCCCCAAACCTGAATTTTACTTGTCCTCAAGTAAAACAAACTAAGGAAATCCTAACTATACCATGTCGCTGGTCTCTCGAATGCATTTAGCGTATGCACTAAGCCTTTTAAACCACTAAGTGTCCCTAGTGGACGAGTTGAAGTCTCGTGAAGGTTTACCAGAGTGTGCCTACAAAACCTAGGAAAATATAAGCTCAGATTCCAAAGTGACATGTGCAAACAGTAAGCTCACAGCAAAATGGAGATGTCAATCTAGCTATCAAGGCACAATCCTAGCACTGATAACAAAAAACATGTGATAAGAGTGTAAAGTGTATCTACACATGTGTAAAGAAAGATCTGAAGTCATGACTACTAATCACCAAGAGATAGTTTCTCAGGCTAAGAACTGAGGTCGAAATCTAGCTAGCTGTCCGGACTTTACGAGAATTGTGAATGAGTTGGAGGTATTTCACAATTTCTCGCGTTGTACATCAATGGCATACACCCTCCTTGCTTATTACAAAGAAACAACAAAATTTTACATGACTCTTATTTACATTGACATCTCTTTTTATTTTGGAACAAGAGATGATGGAATTGATAAATACTTGATTTTTTTTTTTGGTATTTTTCTGATTTTTTTTTTTTTTTTTTTTTTTTTGAATATATACATCGTTTTTTTTTTTTTTTTTTTTTTTTTTTTTTTTTGAACAAGGAAACACTTTTGATACATACACAAGAAACAAAAGATTACATGACACTTTGCAAGAGGTAGCCCTTTTTGATGCACCCAGTTAAATTCGATGGTTGTCTTTCTTAATGTAACCTCCACCTTCTATCCCAACCAACCAAAGAACAAGCTAGTCAAGTTTCGTTCAGTATTCTAAAGTGATTGGCAATCGTAACTTCCTATCCAACACCTTGAAGATCGAGGCCATACATGTATTGGTAGATCGTGCGCGTGCAAATTTCTTATCACTATGTGAATTGTGCTAGAATCAGGGTGCCTAAATATCTAGACTAAGACTCCTAATAAAAATACATATTTGCACAAGAGTCAACATTTCAAGGTAAATGAGCTCCATTTTTTGATTTTTTCATTTTTTTTTTTTTTTTTTTTTTTTTTAATTTTTTTTTTTTTGAATTTTTTCGATTTTTTCAAAAAAAAGGAGTTCGTTTTCAATTATAGCATATTATCATGGTATCCATTCCATACCCCCAAACCTAAACTAAACATTGTCCTCAATGTTTCAAAACATGGAAAGAATTATACAACAATATATGAAGAGGAACATGCTGAGTAGAGTAAAAGGAGAGAGAATACCCGATTGTACGGTGGTAGCTCGATTAAAACTCCGTTATTCAAGGCAAAAATCCATCATATTAGCAGTCACAATGGATGAGCACAAAATATATACAAAAGGAAATTTAACTAACACATTATCTACAAGAAAATTTGGTTTTTAATGGGATTGGACTTTTTGGAAAATTTTGGTTTTGTCGGGAGACATTTGGTTTGGATGGGAAAAAGAAAAATTTTGGTTTTTAGGGGAGAAAACATTTGGAAAACTGTTTGGTTATTTAGGGAAAGAGTGGACTAGTTTAGTCCACATAGACCGGGTCCTCCAGGTTGGTTGTTTCAATGTCGGGTGGGAATGGCTCAAGGAATGGCTTTAATCTCTGCCCGTTGACTTTGAAAACGTTCTTGTTGGAGACATCCTCCAACTCTACAGCTCCATGAGGAAAAACTGTGCGTACTAGGTACGGACCCTTCCATCTGGAACGCAGTTTTCCTGGAAAAAGATGTAATCGGGAGTCATACAGCAAGACTTTCTGACCAGGAGTGAAGGATTTGCGCAGAATACGCTTGTCATGAAACATCTTCATCTTCTGCTTGTACAGCTTGGCACTGTCATAAGCCTCATTCCTCAATTCTTCCAACTCGTTGAGTTGAAGTTTCCTTTGAATTCCAGCTTCGTCCAGAGAAAAGTTTAGCTCCTTGATTGCCCAGTAGGCACGATGTTCTAATTCCACAGGTAGATGGCACGGCTTTCCATACACTAGACGATAGGGGGACATGCCAATTGGTGTCTTATAAGCTGTTCTATAGGCCCACAAAGCATCATTCAACTTAATGACCAATCTTTCCTAGACGGGTTGACCGTCTTCTCCAGAATGTGCTTAATTTCCCTATTAGAAACTTCTACTTGTCCACTAGTCTGAGGGTGGTACGGAGTAGCAACCTTGTGAGTTATGCCATACTTGCGTACTAAAGACTCAAAGTACTTGTTACGAAAATGTGAACCGCCGTCACTGATGATAGCTCTAGGGGTACCAAAACGTGCGAATATGTTTTCCTTTAGGAATGAAAGTACCACCTTGTGGTCATTTGTTCTGGTTGCTATGGCTTCTACCCACTTAGAAACGTAATCAACTGCGACTAGGATGTACAATCTACCGTCAGAAATAGGGAATGGACCCATGAAGTCGATCCCCACATCAAAAATCTCCACAATCAAATGGGGTTCAATGGCATCATGTTTCTCCTCGAAATGCTTCCTAGCTTTTGACAGCGTTCACAAGCAACACAATAATCATGGCAATCCTTGAACAATGATGGCCAATAGAATCCACACTGCAAGATCTTTGCAGCGGTTTTCTTGGCACTGAAATGGCCTCCACATGCCTGGTCATGGCAAAAAGATATCACATCTTCTGTTCGTGTTGGGGACACATCTCCTAATGATTTGGTCCTGGCAATACTTAAACAGATATGGGTCATCCCAGATGAAGTGTTTAACTTCAGCCAAAAACTTATAGCGGTCTTGTCTCGACCAATGTGAGGGCATCCTACCTGCAGCAAGGTAGTTGACGATATCAGCAAACCAAGGAAGGTCTGAGATAGACATCAGCTGTTCATCTGGGAATGATTCTCTAATCAGCTCAGATTCATGAATAGACTCTAAAGTTAATCTAGACAAGTGATCAGCAACCACATTTTCACACCCCTTCTTATCACGGATTTCGATGTCGAATTCCTGTAATAAGAGTATCCATCGAATAAGGCGAGCTTTAGCATCCTTCTTGGAAAGAAGATACTTCAAAGCCGCATGGTCTGTGTATATGATGATCTTAGACCCTATCAGATAAGATCTAAACTTGTCTAATGCGAAAACCACGGCAAGTAACTCCTTCTCGGTAGTCGAATAGTTGAGTTGAGCATCATTAAGAGTTTTACTAGCATAGTATATCACATATGGTAGTCTATCAACACGTTGCCCTAGAACAGCGCCAACGGCATAATCAGAGGCATCACACATGAGCTCGAACGGCAGTTTCCAATCTGGTGGTCGGACTATAGGAGCGGTGGTGAGGAGAGTCTTGAGTTCTTCCCATGCCTTCACACAAGAAGCATCGAAGTTAAAGACAACATCTTTGGCAAGTAGGTTACACAAGGTCTTGAGATTTGGCTAAAGTTTTTGATGAATCGCCGGTAGAACCCAGCGTGACCTAAAAATGATCGAATCCCCTTCACAGAGTGGGGTTGAGGTAATTGCTGAATGAGGTCGACTTTAGCTTTATCTACTTCAATTCCTTTTTCCGATACGATGTGTCCTAGAACTATGCCGGAGTTCACCATGAAGTGGCATTTTTCCCAGTTTAAAATCAGATTCTTTTGCTTACATCTTGATAGCACAAGGACTAGATGGTCCAACATTCGTCAAAAGAGGAACCAAACACAGAGAAATCATCCATAAAGATCTCGAGAAAACTATCTATCATGTCTGAAAAAATGCTCATCATGCACCGCTGAAAAGTAGCGGGTGCATTACACAGCCCGAAGGGCATACGTCTAAAAGCAAATGTCCCAAATGGACACGTGAATGTAGTTTTTTCCTGATCTTCTGGTGCAATGGATTTGGTTATAACCGGAAAAGCCATCTAGAAAACAGTAGTGACTGTGTCCAGACACACGTTCTAGCATTTGGTCTATGAAAGGGAGCGGGAAGTGATCCTTCCTTGTTACTGTGTTCAACTTCCTGTAGTCGACACATACTCGCCATCCTGTGGTTGTACGTGAAGGGACTAACTCATTCTTTTCGTTCCGAACCACAGTAATGCCTGACTTTTTAGGCACAACTTGTATGGGACTAACCCATTTACTATCTGAAATCGGATATATGATACCCGCATCGAGTAGCTTCAAGATCTCACTCTTAACGACTTCTCTCATGTTAGGGTTAAGTCTCCTTTGCATTTCCCTAGATGGTTTGGCATTCTCTTCAAGATTAATGTGGTGCATGCAAATGGTGGGGCTTATCCCTTTGAGATCTGAGATGGTCCATCCTAAGGCTTCTTTCTGCTCCTCAAGGACTCCTAAAAGCTTGTTTTCCTGTTCTATGTTTAATTGTGAAGAAATGATAACAGGTAAAGTATCAGAAGGACCTAGAAATGCATACTTCAAAGTCTCAGGTAATGGTTTCAATTCCTGGTTGGCCTTAGGCGACTCATCCGAGATATAACAAACTCCTCAGAAAGTGGGGGTTGTTCCACTGTATTCTGCCACTTAGTGATGTCCATTTGAGGTACAGACGAGCAAAGATTGGACTTCACTAGTGTATTCATCATCATACAACTCCAAGTTAACACCTTCCAAACATGCTTGCAGGGGATCTTTTGACATAATGCTAGTCAATGAATCTTGTATCAAACTCTCAATCATATTGACTTCATGTATCTCCTCATCATCAAGATTCACAGGTTGTTGACTAACATTAAACGCATTCAATTCTACAGTCATGTTTCCAAAAGAGAGTTTCAACACTCCGTTCCGACAGTTGATGATCGCATTGGACGTCGCCAGGAATGGACGTCCTAGAATGACAGGAATGTGACAATTTGGGTTTTGGACAGGTTGGGTATCTAAGACAATGAAGTCTACAGGAAAATAGAATTTTTCAACCTTAATCAAAACGTCTTCTACCACTCCACGAGGAACTTTGACAGATCGATCTGCCAATTGGAGAGTTATAGGTGTAGGCTTCAACTCTCCAAGACCTAACTGCACATAAACAGAATATGGCAGGAGGTTCACACTTGCACCTAGATCTAATAAAGCTCTATTGACCGTGTGTTCTCCGATAGTGCAAGAGATGTTGGACAACCTGGGTCCTTAAACTTGGGTGGAGTTTTGTTGAGAATAATGGAACTCACTTGTTCAGCTAAGAAAGCACGTTGTGCACATTAATCTTGCGCTTTTGAGTGCACAAATCTTTGAGGAATTTGGCATATGCAGGGATTTGCTTAATTGCCTCAAGAAAAGGAATGTTGATGTTGACTCTTTTGAACAGTTCTAACATCTCATTGTAGTGGGTGCTTATCTGTTGGCGAACTAACCTCTGAGGAAAAGGAGCAATAGGAACATTAGGAGGTAGAGGGACATTCCTAGCAGTAGGTTTGTCGGCTTCACTAATGTGCTCGGATTCTTTTTCTGGACTAGAGGTTTCCTTAGGTGGTGTAGGCAATGCTAAGTTTGGCTCAGATTCACTTGTTTGTGGTATGCCTACATTGTTCTCAACAACTTTACCACTTCGGAGAGTGGTGATGGAATGGACTTGATCGGGTGAGGTTCTTTCGCAAGATGATGATGTTGTGCCTGCTTGAAATATCCTCTTTGGTTCTTGTTGGGGTTGGCTAGGAAGTTTACCCTTTTCTCTTGTATTCAATGCATCGCAAATTTGACCCATCTGTAGTTCTAGAGCGGTGACTCGCTGATCAGTTGCTTTCTCGTTTTTCATCAGATGTTGGGTCAATTGATTGATACTTTCTTCAATGCTGGACAATTTCTTGTCAGCAGTGTATTGAGGGTACGACTGCTGTTGAGGATTTCTAGGGTATTGGTAGCCTTGGTTGTTTTGATAGCCTTGATTTGGTTGAGATGGTCCTCCTTGGGCAGGGCCTTTGGACCATGAAAAGTTGGGGTGGTTTCTCCATCCTGGATTGTAGGTCTGTGAATATGGGTTGTGCTCTTGTTTTTGAAACATAGCATGTGCTTGCTCAAGCTTAGATTCCTGGAATGCATGCATTTCCGGACACTCATTGACTTGGTGATCAGATCCATTACATAGAGCACAGATAGCCATTTCGACATGTTCACAAAAGGTAGTGGGAGAAGGGTTTGCGTTTTTCTGTAGTTCTAACGCTTCTATTCTTCTTGCTAGCGCAGCCATCTTTACACTTCCTTCAAAATCAGACTCAATCCTATGGACCCTAGCTACAGGTGTAGTCTTTCTAGGTTCACGAATGGATTCCCACTGTTGCGTCTTCTCAGCTACTTCAATCAGGAAGTCCCAAGACGCATCAGCAGTCTTATTTACAAAAAGACCATTGCACATTGACTCAACCGTTGTTCGGGTGGACACATCTAGACCCTCATACAAAATTTGCACAAGTCTCCATTTTTCAAAACCATGATGGGGACATTGGAGCAATAATTCATTGAATCTCTCCAAGTATCTAGCTAGGGTCTCACCCTCTAATTGCACAAAGCTATTCAGACTTTGACGAATTGTCGCAGTCTTGTGATTTGGGAAAAACTTTTTGAAAAACTCCTTGATGAGGTCATCCCAAGACATGATGGATTGAGGCTGTAAAGCATACAGCCAGGCCTTAGCCTTATCTTTAAGGGAGAAAGGAAAAAGCCTCAACTTTAGGATTTCGTCAGACATTTGAGTGAAACGCAGAGTTCCACAAATCTCCTCAAACTCTCTCACGTGATGGTACGGATTTTCATTTTCTACACCTCTAAAAACTGGAAGCATTTGTATTGTGCTTGATTTCAGCTCATAATGGCCATTGGCTTCTGGTAGCACAATACAAGATGGTTGACTAGTTCTAGTTGGGTACATATAATCCTTGAGTGTACGGGGTTCTCCCATTGTTTCTGATTGATCTGGACTGTCTACCTCAGAACTAAGGATTTCGATTGGATCGTCCGGGTTAATTCTAACGAGTCTGTTGGTTTGGTCTCTGTAGGTCACAATCATGTCCTAGCAGGTACCTCAGCTAACATGTTGGTCAGAGCAGTCGGAAACAATTTTTGGAACCACAAAAGGCCCAATATTTTGGTTTAAAATGGGTTTCTTGATGATTTGGTTTTGAATGGGTTTTGGTTTCACAAAGGGTTTTGGTTTATGAAATGTAGAGCCCTAATTTTTTTTTTTTTTTTTTTTTTTAATCAGATGGAAGCCTAATGGATGGGATATACACCTAAAGTCCAAATTAAAAGACAAGCCCACAAAAGAAAAGAAAAAGAATAATAACAAACAATAAATACAAGCCCATAAAAGAAAAGAAAAAGAAAAAAAAAAGAAAGAAAATTAAAAATTATTACAGGCCCAAAAAAAAGAAAAGAAAATTTAAAATTATTACAAGCCCAGATGAATACTTAAACACAAGCCCAGATGAATTTAATGAGGCCCAGTTGGGTTATCTCATGGGTTAGGCCTACCTGAATAGCACAGCCCAGCTGTTCGGTTTAAGTTGCTAAAGCCCAGTTGGGCTTGGATCGTCCTACGCGGCTTTAGTTTTTCTGAGGCCCAGTTGGGCTTTGATTCAGTTTCTGCACCTTCTTCAGCTTTCAGCCCAGTTGGGCTTTTGGTTCAGCAAAGCTGCAAGTGCACCAGCAGCAGCAACACAACAGCAGCAGGAGCAGCAGCTTGGGAGAGGCTAGCAGGTCAGAAGCACAGAGCCAGCAGCAGAGAAGTGGGTTGGCAGGGAAAGAGAACTGCAGCAGCACAGCAGCTTGGCAGCCCAGTTCAGCAACAGGCTTAGCACAACAGCAAGAAGAGGAGCAGCTCCACAGCACAGTTCAGTGAACAGCAGCAGTTCAGCAACACAACACAAGAAAGAAAGAGCAATTGCGCCGCAACCGAGTCCCCGGCAGCGGCGCCAAAAACTTGTTGGGGGCTAGAAATGTAGTCCTAAAAATTCTACTGCAAGTGCACAGTGTCGGCAAGCAACACAGGGCAAGCACAGGTCAGTTCCACAGGGACAAGGGGGTGCAGGTGCTATCTTTCTTATTGTGACCAAATTCTTGCTGATTACACTAACCAGGGCAAATTACATTAAACAGAACTAATCATTAGCATTCAACAGAACTAATCATTAGCAGTTATTAACTTCCCAATCATTACACAGAATTAGCATTTACTTTCCACTAACAACCATTAACAGAACAAGCATTAAATTCACAACCATTAACAGTTATTAACTGAGCTAGCATTAATTTCTCAATCATAAACAGAACTAGCATTTATTTGACAGAACTAACATTAATTTTCCACTAACATTAAACATTCAATGCATTGACTTCAGGTTAGCATCAAAATCAACACAGTCTTTATTCTTGAAGCATTAATCACTAACTACTAATCATTTACATTAACTGAACATTAACATTAATCATTAACCATTGACTGAACATTAACATTAGCATTTATTTCTGGAGCACTAATCATTAATCATTGATACTAATCATTCACATTAACTGAACAGCAGATTTGAATGCAGAACATTACACTAATTCAATCATTGAGATTGAAGCAAGGTTACAAAGATAACTGAAGTGAACAAGCAAATGATGAGGAGAAAATTTCTGAACAGCAATAAGGATATGGTGAATCAGATGAATGGAAACTAGGATTTGAGAATTCACCTCTCAGCCCATACTAGCATGTTAGCTATTGCACTACTCAGCTTCTTAAAGTGGATAAATCACCTCCAATCACTCAATCAAGGCAAGCATTAGTTGTCTGTTTAAAGCACAACTAATCAAAACACAGTAACAAGCAATTTAGAGTCAGTGAACATACATAGGGGAATTCTAACTACCTAGGATGCTTGACATTCTAGGTGAAAGCAACATGTTGTTCATCAACAAAAATTATATCCTACACAGTGATCTTGGCATAAAACAGCAGCAATAGACATACATTCTAGTATTAAGGCTAAGGGTTTCATCTTAACCCTAGTTAGGATGCTTAGTTCATAGTTAGAGAGCCTAACATGATACTAAGAGGGTTATTATACATGGAGAAAAGCTACAGGGACAGAACACAGAACAAAAACCAATTGATAGAGAAAATTCTTACTGAAATTAAACTTGGGTCTCCTCTCTCCCTCTCACAATGTTACACAGTGTACAATTTATACCAGAACACTAACCCTAATTGTAAATCCCCAAATCAGAAAATTAGGGTTTTTTTAAATTACACAAAATTTAACTTACAAACTCCCAAAATCTGCTCGACCCATGCCTCCTCTAGTCCTTGATGCTCTTCCTCTGCTCCTATTGTCCCCTAATTTCGAGTTATTTTACTCACCCCAAAACCTAGGGTTTCAGAGGTTGTGAGAAGAAGAAAATAACTAGGCTAGGGATATGGGGGTGTTGTCGGTGAAGAGATAGTAGTGGCAGTGATGGAACTGGTGGTGGTGACGGAAGTGACAGCGGCAGAGAGGGGAGGTGGTGGAGTTGCAGAGCTCTGCAACTGTCGGGTGAAGGAGATGAAGTTTTGGGAAGAAGGAGGTGTTTGGGTGGTAGTATAGGCATCGGTGCTAGGGTGTGAAGCGGGAACATCTGATTCGATGTTTGGCGAGCTGATCCGTAGGATGTGACGATGGTAGGTGGATCCAACGATGAGATGGGAGGCTGTGGGTAGCGACCGTCGGATGGAGGAATGCAACGAAAAGGACGGCCCAAGATGGAGATCGGCGTTGCGATGTAAAGCGGGAGCTTCGGAGTTTGATGTGCGATGATGGAGCGACCGTAGGATGCTGAGATGCTTCAATCTGACGGCTGAAATCCGATACGGGCTTGGGTAGTGGAAGTGGGTTTGAGAAAGGGTTTTGGGCCTTGGGTATGCCAGGCCCATAACTTCTTTAAGAACAATTCCTCCTTCTTGAGCCCATTTCTACCCTCTTGGTCTTGTGCACAACATTCTTCGCGGCTTCCTTGCGTAATTCCTCCCGGCTTTTCACTACTTTTCTGCTCTTTTTGCTCCTCACTTCATCCAGATTTTATTTGTTACCTAAAAATGAAAAATTAAGTAAGAAAAATATTTATTCTTGAAAACAATGAAAATACAGAATATGGGATAAAATGTAGAATTAATGCACAAAAGATGAGTTAAATGCCAACAAAAATATATATAAATATGCACTATTTAGCACTCATCACTCTTCCAGGCACTTACTTGTTCCAAGACGAGATTCATGGTTAAAGAGAGCTTATCAAAAGGAGAGACAAAGGGATTCCCATCAAGGGAGGAATCATGTTTGTCAGAGCACATATCACTATCAGAAGAATCAAAACGAATCTTCTTAGAAGGAAAAATAACAGTCCAGACATCACTTTCTTTGCTTAAAAGACTTGATAAGGACATGATAGAAGAGGTAAATGGAATTCTCTCACTTAGGAGAAATATTCATCTTAAAAAGAAGGAAGATAGGGGATAACTTTTCCAAAAAGACCTTTGACCAAAACCCTAACAGAATTTGGTTATCCCCAAGAGAAGGTCTTACAACAAAAAGCCGTTTAAGTATAGAAACGGTTCTTGACTAAATAATCAAAAAGAGTCACACAAAAAAAAAGAGAAACACACTAGAGAAACAACAAAAATATCTCACACAACCCTCTCGAAGATTATGGTTCTTGTCTAAGAGAGAAAAATAACAAGAATCATCTTAAACCTTATTACAGATTGTAATTTCTCCAATCCAAGTCAGGACTGGGTGGTTTCCTATGAGAGGAAAAAGTATTTGTTATTCCTTGTTTTTGTTGAGTCTCCATAAGAGAAAAGTTAAGTGCATCATTCTTTCTTTCCGGCGCAGTTTTGAAAACCTTGATTGTTGATTTTCGTAAACTATGAATGACTTTGAAAATCTCTTTTGAAGGAGATGAAGGTTTCTTAGGAGATTTCTTTTTCATCTTCTGAAAACAAGGTTTAACAGAGGAGAGATTTTCTTGATGCCTTGTGCACATAGTATCTAGATGATCCTGATTTCTACACATGAGAACCAAACCATTTGGTATGTTCTTGTATTTTTCTATATCATCATAGTGACTTGAGAATGATATAGTTTCAGGATTATCTTGCTGAAAATGCCTAGAAGAGTTAATCGAAGAGGTTCGATCAAACTCAGTAGGATCATAATTACGAGCGACAACAATTTCTTGTCTTAGAATACGCAGTTGATATTCCAGATCATCAATATTTTTAATTAAGGTTTTCTTTTCCAGTAGAAACTCTTCTGGAGAAGTAAGATTGTATATCATGGAATAATCAGGACTGTTAGGAGGACAAGAGTGATTATCAGCAAGGAAGTTAAGAAAACTTTCACAGATATTTTCCTCCGGACAGTAATTAAGAGTAGCCATCGATGCTTTAGTTAACTCACTAAACTTTACATCATAACATTTAGAAGTATCATGGACACTTCTATAGCACTTGGAACAAGTTTCATTAACAGAGTTTTTCGGAACTATTCTATCCCTTTTGTTGATTGAATGATCTTTCTTTTGAGACTTTCTTTTACTCTGTCTGAGAGTTTTCTTTAGCTGTTGTATAAACAGTGAAAGAGTAGAATTAAAGCAATTCTGATTTCTTTTATCAATCAATTTAGGACGTCGAGACCTTTTATCAGATTTAGCAACAGAGTTGGCTAGCAAGTGACATTTTTCTCTTTGATATAGTTCAAGATCGAAAATCTTTAGCTTTCCAACAAGAGTATTTCTGGAAAGAGTACCAAGGTTATTACCCTCAACGATGGCATGCTTCTTAGAATCGTATCTGGATGGCAATAATCTGAGAATTTTCATCACAATGTCCTTTTCAGGAATAGTCTTACCAAATGCAAAAGATGCATTAACAATTTCAGACACTTTGTGATTAAACTCATCAGTTGAATCTTCATCTGCCAAACAAAGGTTTTCCCAATCAGAATTTAGGTTTTGAAGCCTAGCTTCCTTTTCACAGGTTTTCCCTTTAAATACGGTTTCTAAGATATCCCAAGCATCTTTAGACTTTGTGCAACTAGTCACATGATGCTGGATCTCTGGGGTAATGGCATGGATGATAGCATTTAATCCGTCAGAATTTTGCTTTGCAGTAAGAATCTCGGCAGCATCATATTTACCAATATCCTTTGGAACTGTTACATCGCCTTCTGTAACTTCCGGAGGATTACAGCCATTAACTGCATAAACCCATGATTGAAAATCACGCGCTTGAAGAAAGGCACGCATAGCAATTTTTCACTATAAGTAATTTGAGCCATCGAAGATTGGTGGTACGTTTATAGAGATAACACTTTTGTCCATATTCAGATCGCTGCAAACATAGACTTATG
The DNA here is from genome assembly GCF_003573695.1 of Papaver somniferum. NCBI lineage: Eukaryota > Viridiplantae > Streptophyta > Magnoliopsida > Ranunculales > Papaveraceae > Papaver > Papaver somniferum. Next base: position 105,262,359 of record NC_039366.1, read on the forward strand.
AGGTTTTTAATCTGTTTGCCTGCTCTGATACCAATTGAAAAAGCACCACACCCAATATTTCGTTCGGCAATCTGAATAGACAAACTCCAATATACTTTCAAGAGAATCAACTAGACAGTCAGACCCAATATATAGAAAAGTATATCAAAGAGTTTATATCTCAATTCCTCAATTCAATCTGCAATCAGTAAATAGGAATTTGCTAGCCCGATTGAATAAGAGAAATAACTTGGACGGTGTCACAAACCAATATCTAAGTGTCAATCAGTTCAATCAACAACCCAATGGTTGGATTCAAGAATTGATTGAACTTAACGCACAACCTGTGATATTTCAATTATATAGAAAATATAATGCGGAAAAGAAATAACACAGACACCAGAAGTTTTGTTAACGAGTAAACTGCAAATGCAGAAAAACCCCGGGACCTAGTCCAGATTTGAACACCACACTATATTAAGTCGCTACAGACTCTAGCCCACTACAAGTTAACTTCGGACTGGAATGTAGTTGAGCCCTAACCAATATCACACTGATTAAGGTACAGTGGCATTCCTTACGCCTATGAATCCCAACAGGACTCTACGCACTTGATTCCCTTAGCTTATCTCACACACAACTAAGAGTTGCTACGACCCAAAGTCGAAGACTTGATTAAAAAATCCGTCTCCCACATAAAAGTCTATTCTGATAGATAAATCTGTCTCCCACAGAAATACCTACGAAGTTTGTTCCGTCTTTTGATAAATCAAGGTGAACAAGAACCAATTGATAACCCGGTCTTATATTCCCGAAGAACAACCTAGAAATATCAATCACCTCACAATAAATTAACTATATGGTAGTAGAACAAGTTATTGTGGAATCACAAAGAATGAGACGAAGAGATTTGTGAGTACTTTTTATATCTTACCTATCGGAGAGAAATCTCGAGCAAATCTTAGAGAAGATAGTACTCAATATGATAGAACAAGTAAGATCAGAACACGCAACTACAGAGAAAATAGTTTGGTTTGCCTTCAGAATCCCAATGAAGTCTTTAAGTCGTTAACCTATAATGGTTTTACGAAAAACCTAGGTTAAAGGAGAATCGACTCTAGTCGCAACTGGTATCACACAGGAGGTGTGGGGTTAGGTTTCCCAGTTGCTAGAGTTCTCCCTTATATAGTCTTCAAATCAGGGTTTGATAACTTTGGAACAAAGCAATCAATATTCACCGTTAGACGAAACCTGATTCAAGATTCAAGCTAATATCTTTCCACTGTTAGATGGTCTTAGCTTGTTACACACAAATAAAATATTTCTTCATTTAGATATGGGTAACCGTACCTAAACGCGTATATTGAGTTGGCTCAATAACAGTTAACCGAAGTTAGCCATATGAACACTTTTATATTAACCATGTCCATCTTAACACTTGTAGATCAATTGATAATCAAATGAATCTAATTTGTTACGCAGAGAGTTGTTCAATTGTTTATATTCTCATTGAAGTATGCAAGACACAATTGATACAAATTCGGATTGATACAAAAGAATCAGTTCATGAACATTTTAGCCACGGTTTGCAAAGATTGCATTCCTTAATATATAAATGTATATGTTCATGAGTATGAAATCATACTTAACCGATTTTAAAACTTGAACCACTTAAGTTTGCAAACGTGATACTAAGCAAGTCGGTGAACTTTAAGGAAATAGTGGTGTTCGTGAACACTCAAGACTAAACAATAATCCACAAGCCCAATAATAAATACAACAAAAGTGCAAGGTTCCCTTAATAATTAGTGTACAAAAGTACAAGGGCTCCTTAGAAATAACGTTTTTTTGATTTCTCAAAAAGTATACAGAGACATGTCAAAAGTGACATGGTATGTATACCAGATTTACATACCCCTAGATAGTTCGTAAACTTTTTACAATGTTAAAAACAATGTATGTATACCTTTAGGCATTTCATGAACTTTTGCCTTTAATAAAAATTTAACAATATTATGTAAAAATTGGCATGGTATATATACTAGGTGTACATACTCTTGGCAGTTCGTGTACTTTGCCTCTAAAATCTCAAGGTTACAGAACTATGTCTAAAATGACATGGTATATACATACCCCAAGCAGTTCGTGTGCTTTTTCTCTCAAAACAATTTGTGTATTGTTCAAAAATAGTTCATGAACTATTTGCTTGCGCAATTTTCCAAAGATCAATTTAGATAAAAATAGTTTCTGAACAATAAATTGTTCTAGACTAAGATTGCTAAAGATCAGTGAACTTCCGTTGCTCGAATCATATTTCGAGATTCTACAAGAAAAGCTTGAACTCGAAATTTCTTATTTGTAATATTAAATCTACTAAAAATCATACGATATAGTCTCATGATATAGAACGATAAATGCATTGAGTAAATAAGATAAGTTAGTCTTCACATACCTCTTTGTTGACAAATTTCTCTCAAATGTCTTCGTTTTTTATTCAGTCTCCAATCTTCAAGGGTATTCGATAATATCTAGTACTCAACTCCCATGCTTGAATCCTAGTTCGAGACTTGACTTTGGTATGTAAGAAATTTAGCCACTAAACATGATTCTTTTGTCTAAGCGTGATTATCTTAGCTTAAACATGATTTGACACTACAGTTAACATGTTTAGTAACATCTACTTTATGCGAACTTTCATGTATGTTTAGGATCTTCTATTCTATAACTAGATAGTTCACATACATAATAAGATGTAGTTAAGTACATACCTTAAATTATAGGACATATATGATGTTTATTCAATAGCGATTAAACTTGAAGTACCAGGGTATTCTTCAGCTATATAAACTTCCAGTTTTATCTCCTCTTATCATTAAATGATGGTATCAACTTTAGTTAAATAAGAGGCTAGAATGGAGTCCACCTCATGCTTCATAGGAACAAGTGTCCTTCAACCTGCCATCATCAGTTGAAGAACATCCCCATAACAACACATATAACCATGTATGTGCCACCTGTAATAGTCAAAGAGATATAAATTTCTTGACCATAGCAGAAAACTTTCATACATGAACTGTACCTTAAACTGTCTGTTAGGATTACACTAATCCAATTTAGTTAAACCAAACTTAATTTGTTGCTAAACCAAAATAAAGCTAACGTGGTATAATAAAAATCAAGATATAGTTTTGTACATCTAACATTGACAACAAGCTTGAGATAGAAACTTGTGATTTTGGCCAAGCAATGCTCTAACACGGGGCTATTAATATGTAAAACACAAAAGTAATGGGTATGTCGCAAACTGCAGCCCCTGTATAAAGGGCGATTTCGGGAAGAGTTTTTTTTTAACTCGAAAATATTGTATTTTATTAAAGAAAAGAAAATAGAGAGGATACAAGAACAAACCAAGTCAAAACTAAATATTGGATGTTAATTACAATTAATGTCGATCTCCCAATTAAAATCCCCAAAAAGTAATGTCTGGACCTGTTAGAGCATTGCTCGGTCGAACTCGCAAGCGTTGCTATCTCAATCTTGTTTGTCAAATTTAGTTGTCAAAACTATATGTCTTGATTTCTAGTCTACTTATAGATAAGTCTCGGACTAGGATAGTTAAGTGTAGTTGAGCTCCAGACTCCACGACGATCATCTTACGAAGACGAAGAACTACTCAAGGAACCAGTGGAACTTCATCCGACTAAAAGGTATGTGGAGACTTGAACTTATCTATCACTCAAAAGTCTATCTACTTTATCTCTTACTCTTGAGACAAAAGTCGTATAAGTATGATAGTTTTCATACATACACATTTGCTATTTCGAGCCGAGTTTATCTCGCCTATCTATTTATCGAAATATGTGTTGGTAAGCTTTCGCTTTAACCATTTTTCATTTTCACCCGTGACGAAAGTCATGATGACGTTTCAATCTCTTGAAAATTGCTTTGATGACGATAGTTGTGGATAACGACTATTATAACATTATAGAAAAATGTTTCAATGATTGGAATGTAGGGTTGAGATTATGTAACCATCTATGGATATAAGTATATATAGTGTGTTCGCACATTAGTGTATAAGTCCATGTACCGGAAACCAAGTGTGTGCATATGTGTGCATACATAATTGGTAAAGTAGACAGGTTGGGTACGCGTACGCGTACTGGCGGAACTTTTCCTCCCGGAAAATTCTGCTGAGTTTGTAGTTTACAAATTAGTAAACCAGTCACCTTAGGTACGCGTACCCGTACGTGTACTGGCGGAACTTTTCTACCCGAAAACTTCTGCTGAGTTTAAAAACCAAAACCAACTCAATCTGGTTACTAAGGTACGCATACCCGTACGCGTACCCAGGCTGGTTATTTTCTCAAATCGGTAGTTCATGAACTTAAACAATAAATTATAAGGAACGCAATCTTTGCAAACCATGGCTATATTGTTCATGAATTGATTCAAATAAATCAAACCGATTTTGTTTCAATTTTGTCTATGTATAAAAACCTAAGCAGTTGAATAACTCTTAAACTAGTTCTTTTGAAGTCATTTGAACTAGATATGAAGAAGATGAATACGGTTAATATGGAAGTTCTCTTATGGCTAACCATTGGTTAACTATTTGTGAACCAACTAAATGTACACGTTTGGGTACGGTTACTCAAACCTAAATGAAATAGATTTCATTTGTGTATGACAAGCTAAATTTCGATCTAACGGTTGAAAGATATTAGCTTGTATCTAATCAGGTTTTCATCTAACGGTGAATATTGAATGCTTTGTTACTAAGCTAACATTGATTGCAAACCCTGATTTGAAAACTATACAAAGGAGAACTATAGCAACTGGAAAAACTAATCCCGTACCTCCTGTGTGATACTAGTTGGTTTAGCTAGAGTCGATTCTCCTTTAACCTTAGGTTTTTTCTCGAGACCCTGTAGGTTAACGGCTTAAAAACTTCATTGGGATTGTGAAGCCAGGCGAAACTACTTCTCTTGTAGTTGAGCGATCTGATCTTGCCATTTTCTATCGTACGAGTTCAATTGAAAGAATTGACTTGAGATTATATCTCCGATAGGGCAAGATAAAAAGAAATCACAAACATTTTCGTCTCATCGTTTTTGATTCCGTAATATCTTGTTTCGCTACCATACGATTAAGATTATTGAGGTGATTGATAATTCTAGGCTATTCTTCGGGAATATAAGTCCGGGTTATCGATTAGTTCCTATTCACCTTGATTTTATCAAAAGACGGAACAAAACTCGTAGGTTTATCTGTGGGAGACATATATATCTATTACCGTAGACTTTTCTGTGTGATACAGATTTGTTGTCGTAGAAACTCTTGGTTGTGGGTGAGATCAGATAAGGGAATCAAGTGTGTAGTATCCTGCTGGGATCAGAGACGTAAGGAGCGCAACTGTACCTTGAATCAGTGTGAGATTGATTAGGGTTCAACTACAGTCCAGTCCGAAGTTAATTGGTAGTAGGCTGGTGTCTGTAGCGGTTTAATACAGTGTGATGTTCAATCTGGACTAGGTCCCGGGGTTTTTCTGCATTTGCGGTTTCCTCGTTTTTACAAAATTATGGTGTCTGTGTTATTTCTTTTCCGCATTATATTTTGTTATATAATTGAAATATCACAGGTTGTGCGTTAAGATCAATCAATTAGAATATCAAACCTTTGGTTGTTGATTTACATTGATTGACACTTGAACATTGGTCTTTGGTACCGTTCAAGTAACTCCTCTTATATTCAATCAGGCTCGCAGATTTATATTTGCTGATTGCGAATTGAATTAAGAGTTAGAGATATTAAACTCTTCGATATACTTTAATCTAGATTGAGTCTGACTGACTAGTTGATTCTCTGGAAAGTGTATTGGAGTAAGTCCTCTCAGATTGCCAAACGAATTGTTGGGTGTGGTTGTTAAACCCCCGCGTTTTCAATTGGTATCAGAGCAGGAAAACACATTAAAGACCTAGTAAGTCTGTGTTTGTAGCGATCTGATATGGACAAAGGTGTTATCTCTATAAACGTACCACCAGTCTTCGATGGCTCTAATTACTTATGGTGGAAAATTGTTATGCGTGCCTTTCTTCAAGCACGTGATTTTCAATCATGGGTTTATGTAGTTAATGGCTATGATGCTTCCATTGTGGCAGTAGGGAATGTGAACGTTCCAAAGAATATTGGTGAATACATTGTTGCCGAGATACTTGCTGCAAAGCAAAACTCCGACGGTTTGAATGCCATCATACATGCCATTACCCCAGATCTTCAGCACCATGTGACTACGTGCACTAGGTCTAGAGATGCTTGGGATATCTTAGAAACCGTATTCGAAGGTAATACCAGTGAAAAGGAAGCTAGGCTTCAAAACCTTGATTCCGATTGGGAAAACCTTCGTATGGAAGATGAAGATTCATTTGGTGAGTTTAATCACAAAGTGTCTGAAATTTTTAATGCATCTTTTGCATTGGGTAAGACTATTCCTGAAAAGGACATTGTGATTAAAATTCTCAGATCGCTGCCATCTAGATATGATTCTAAGAAGCATGTCATCGTTGAAGGAAATAACCTTAATGCTCTTTCCAGAAACACGTTGGTTGGAAAGCTAAAGATCTTTGATCATGAGCACACATCCAAAATTGGAAAGGATGTTACCTTCAAAGCACAAAAGAACACTAAATTACTTGACAAAAGTAAAAGTGTTTATGTCTCTGAGGATGATCTTTCTGAGACTGATTCATCAGATGAAGATCTTGACAAATCAGTATATATGATCACAAGACAGTTTAGGGATCTTCTATTGAAGAGAAGTAAACGGTTTTCAAGAGACAAACCTAGGTCGTCAGTTAAACCTCACAATCGCGTTCCTCTTAAAAATAGGGATGCTGACGAGGCTGATGACGAGGATATGCCACAGTACTTTAAGTGTAAAGATTTTGGTCATTTTGCAAATGAGTGTCCAAATCGTAGAAAATACACTGGAAACAAAGGTCTTGCTGCAACTCTTGATGAAATGTTTGATCACAGTGATTCCAATGAAGACGAAAAATCAAGTGTTACACTTCTTTGCAAAGATATCGATTTTGATAATTGTAGAAATACATACATCAATCTTGATATTCTTCCATAAAGAAACTCAACCAATCTGGAAGAAGAAATTAACCTTTCTGTTGGAAACTCTCTGTCTGATTTTTCAGGTTCCACTATGTGTCTAGCAGCTTGTACATCTCGGGAGTCTGAATCAGCTATCCATTGACATGCTCTTATTGTTCACTCAAGGGTCATGAACTTTCAAAGTGTTTTAAGTATAAACACAAGATGAGACATGTCAAGAGATTTCAACGAAGAGCAAATCGCCTAGCAAACAAGCTCAAACTTGTTCAAAAAACCGCTGAGGTATGTAAGATTTTATCCTCTTCAAAGAAGTTGGTTTCCAAATATAAGTCAAGACCACTAGAGAAAATATTATGGTCTAAACACTTTGATAGACAGGGATATACGAATTCCTTTCAAAAGGGTCATGGTGGACAAATTGTTGGTCACCACAACACAACTTAATTGTGTTATTTTTGTGCATCTTATCTCATGTGCCTGATTAAAAGAGACAAGAATGTGCATACCTCAGGCTTAAAAAAAAAACTTTTTGTTTTGCTTTTCTTAAATTTGTTGTATGATTTGGAATTCTTTCATATCTAATTGATATTGGAAGGAACCTCCCTGTTTATCAAAAGAGGGTTATTCTCGACTATTCCACTCTCTTTAGGGTCATGCATCGAGCGTCCGTGAACCTGTGTGGTTAAAATGTTCCATAACCCTACATTCCTTTTTCCTTCTCTGAAACTCTTTTCATCTTAAGACTGCCTGTTGAGTTTAAATTGTGATTTCCTCTCACAAACTCATACACGTATGGAGACTCCAAGCATCATGTGTTCTGATGGAAAAGAAGTTAATATGATTGTTAATCCATCAATCATAAGGGAAAAAGAAAAATATTCGTTTCCTCCGACTTTGAAAAGAAAAAGAAGGAATGTGAGGAAGCCAAGAGCCGTTCCTTCAAATTCTCAGAAGTTTTCTGATGTTCTTGAAGAGTTGAAGGAAGCAAGGAAGGAGATTCAGCAAATAAAAGCTTTTGTTGTGAGAACTCTCGAAATTCAGAAGGCCCTGGTTCGACATCATCAGCCTAGAAGGTTCGTTGGAATCGACTCCTTTCTCCATGAACCCTATGTACCTATGGTTGTTGACGACAAGGAGTTCGGGGACGTTAAAGAATTCTTCAGAGGTCTTAATGTCTAGTAAATATTCTTTTTGTGTTTTTAGAAGAATAACTAGGGTTTGGAATAGCCATTATTGTGAGTATACATAGCTATGTCCAACGATTTTCATCTTTATTGTTTTTAGATTTATTTAGTTAAATTCTAAGTTTTTTGGAAGATGATTTTTGCAGTATTAATCTTTATGGTTTTATATATTGCAATATGTTATGGGATATGTATGTTTGCGTCCGTGAACTATGTTTGTCACATACGATGTCAAAAGTTATCTCCTTCATATATCGATATGCATGTATTGATAAAAGATCGATGAACTTTTGACAAAACAAAAATTGAACCTATTATGTCGTTATGCAAATAATTGATGGAAGATAGGATGAATTTTTGTCTACAAAGATTATGTCTATTATATGTCGTTATGCAAATAGTGATGAAAATAGAATGAATCTTTGTCCATTCCGCAGTATTGATCTTCCCTGATCCATATTTTATGTATATATACTGTGCGGCTCCATAAGTCTTCTTATGTGAGCATTTCCAACTAAACTAATCATGAATTCGGCTGTGGTTAACTTGGTTGAGTATTCGGATTAAATTAATCATGGGTTCTCTTGTGATTAATTTCATTGAGAATTTTGGATACAAAATCATTTCCTTTGTGTTTTTTGATGTCCAAAGAAATCCTTCTTTTCTTGTAAAAGTAAGGTCGCTCTTGTTGTTCTTTCGGGAATGACATCAAATGGGGGAGAGTTCTTTTGAACTTGTGCTTAATTTCCATATCTTTATGGGGAGTGCGGTTGTGGAATATTTTAGGAGTTATCTTGTATCTTTATAAACTCCTTGATGAATACATTTAGCTTCGGCTATATGATTGCATCTAAACAAAGTTGATATGTACTTTTCTTTTGTCTTGAAGCATCTCCGTGGAAATTTCATTAGGATCCCGTTTTCGTACCTTTGCCAATTTATTGACAAAAAGGGGGAGAATTAATGTGTAGTTCACACTAAAAATACATATGGTTTTCGGATCATTATGTAAGGGGGAGTGGTTTTCATGTTGAGATGAAAATATTGACTAAGGGGGAGTGATACATATCACCATAGTATTGTTGTCATGATACAAATGAACTTTGATATTGTGTAACAATACTATGACATTGTATAACAATGATCGAGAGCTTTTGTTTTCTCACTGTTATCGCTACGGATCTTCAACAACTATGATGCTGAACTGAACATCTATGGAATCATGGGAGTACTTGGAAAAGACAAAGTGTTCAAGTAATGTTGAAGCACCAAGAAGATCAAGCATGTGGACGAGAAGCTACAAAGTTTTATTTATTTTGTAATCCATATGTATTGATAGTTTTGTCACTAAAATTGACAAAGAGGGAGATTGTTAGAGCATTGCTCGGCCGAACTCGCAAGCGTTGCTATCTCAAGCTTGTTTGTCAAATTTAGTTGTCAAAACTATATGTCATGATTTCTAGTCTACTTATAGCTAAGTCTCGGACTAGGATAGTTAAGTGTAGTTTAGCTCCAGACTCCATGGCGATCATCATCTTACGAAGACGAAGAACTAGTCAAGGAACCAGTGGAACTTCATCCGACTAAAAAGTATGTGGAGACTTGAACTTATCTATCACCCAAAAGTCTATCTACTCTATTTCCTACTCTTGAGACAAAATTCGTATTAGTATGATAGTTTTCATACATACACATTTGCTATTTCGAGCCGATTTTATCTCGCCTATCTATTTCTCGAAATATGTGTTGGTAAGTTTTCGCTTTAACCATTTTTCATCTTCACCCGTGACGAAAGTCATGATGACGTTTCAATCTCTTGAAAATTGCTTTGATGACGATAGTTGTGGATAACGACTATTATAACATTATGGAAGAATGTTTCAATGATTGGAATGTAGAGTTGAGATTATGTAACCATCTATGGATATAAGCATATATGGTGTGTTCGCACATTAGTGTATAAATCCATGTACCGGAAACCAAGTGTGTGCATATGTGTGCATACAGAATTGGTAAAGGAGCGGAACTTTTACTCTTGGAAAATTCTGCTGAGTTTGTAGTTTACAAACTAGTAAACCAGTCACCTTAGGTACGGGTACCCGTACGCGTACTGGCGGAAATTTTCTACCCGAAAAATTCTTCTGAGTTTGGAAACCAAAACCAACTCAATCCGGTTGCTAAGGTACGATACCCATACGCGTACCCAAGCTGGTTATTTTCTCAAATCGGTAGTTCATGAAATTAAAAAATAAATTATAAGGAATGCAATCTTTGCAAACCATGGCTATATTGTTCATGAATTGATTCAAATGAATCAAACCGATTTTGTTTCAATTGTGTCTATCTATAAAGACCTAAGCAAATGAACAATTCTTAAACTAGTTCTTTTGAAGTCATTTGAACTAGATATGAAGAAGATGAATACAGTTAATATGGAAATGCTCTTATGGCTAACCATTGGTTAACTATTTGTGAACCAAATAAGTGTACATGTTTAGGTACGGTTACTCAAACCTAAATGAAATACATTTCATTTGTGTATGACAAGCTAAGTTTCGATCTAACGGTTGAATGATATTGCTTGTATCTAATCAGGTTTTCATCTAACGGTGAATATTGAATGCTTTGTTACTAAGCTAACATTGATTGCAAACCCTGATTTGAAAACTATATAAAGGAGAACTCTAGCAACTGGAAAAACTAATCCCCACACCTCTTGTGTGATACTAGTTGGTTTAGCTAGAGCCGATTCTCCTTTAACCTTAGGTTTTTTCTCGAGACCCTGTAGGTTAACGACTTAAAGACTTCATTGGGATTGTGAAGCCAGACGAAACTACTTCTCTTGTAGTTGTGCGATCTGATCTTGCCATTTTCTATCGTACGATTTCAATTGAAAGAATTGACTTGAGATTATATCTCCGATAGGGAAAGATAAAAAGAAATCACAAACACCTCCGTCTCATCGTTTGTGATTCCGCAATATCTTGTTTCGCTACCATACGATTAAGATTATTGTGAGGTGATTGATAATTCTAGGTTGTTCTTTGGGAATATAAGTTCGGGTTATCGATTAGTTCTTGTTCACCTTGATTTTATAAAAAGACGGAATAAAACTCGTAGGTTTATCTGTGGGAGACAGATTTATCTATTACCGTAGAATTTTCTGTGTGATACAAATTTGTTTATTCAAGTCTTCGACTTTGGGTTGTAGCAACTCTTGGTTGTGGGTGAGATCAGCTAAGGGAATCAAGTGTGTAGTATCCTGCTGGGATCAGAGACGTAAGGAGCGCAACTGTACCTTGAATCAGTGTGAGATTGATTAGGGTTCAACTACAGTCCAGTCCGAAGTTAATTGGTAGTAGGCTGGTGTCTGTAGCGGTTTAATACAGTGTGATGTTCAATCTGGACTAGGTCCCGGGGTTTTTCTGCATTTGCGGTTTCCTCGTTTTTACAAAATTATGGTGTCTGTGTTATTTCTTTTCCGCATTATATTTTGTTATATAATTGAAATATCACAGGTTGTGCGTTAAGATCAATCAATTAGAATATCAAACCTTTGGTTGTTGATTTACATTGATTGACACTTGAACATTGGTCTTTGGTACCGTTCAAGTAACTCCTCTTATATTCAATCAGGCTCGCAGATTTATATTTGCTGATTGCGAATTGAATTAAGAGTTAGAGATATTAAACTCTTCGATATACTTTAATCTAGATTGAGTCTGACTGACTAGTTGATTCTCTAGAAAGTGTATTGGAGTAAGTCCTCTCAGATTGCCAAACGAATTGTTGGGTGTGGTTTTTAGACCCCCGCATTTTCAGGACCACCTTAGAACAGTTCCCTAGTCAAAACCATTATTTTCATTTCATTGATGGTCATATCAGTATTCATGTGTCTTTTCTTGGCTATCACTTTGATATGGATGTAGAAAAATAATCCATATATTCTTTCCCCAACTTTTTCACTTTGTTGTCAGACCACTAAACTAGTTGCTCCTTTAGCTATGGTTGATAAGTACATGGAATGTTAAATATTGAAATGAAATATCCCCATTCCCAAGAGAAATCACAATGTATAAGGAGATATTCAATAAATTGTTCTCTGGCATTTCACAAGATGCACATAGTTTTTACAATCCGACAACCTCTTTTGGGAAAATTGCCTACTATTGGAACAACGTTATGCACGCAAGACAATACCAATAAAAAATATGCACCTTATGAGATATATTCTTAACCCATACACATTTACGTGAGAAGTTTGAAGAGTTGTAGTCTAACCATTAATCGAAAAACCATTTATGATCTTCCTTCGTGGTATAGCTAGCAAGATTATTGTAGATGATTGAATCTTCCAAGTCAGGTATGTCACCTAGAAATTTATCAAGCTGGTGTGATCTTGTATAGCTTCAGCATTGGGTTGTTTCAATAACGTGGTAGTCCTCTCCCGTATCATCTGATATATTGGAGTTGAGGTAATCTACTTATCAAACCAAAATTTGACCCCTTTTCCTTTTTGCAATCATCAAACTGAGACATTCTCAATCAATCATTTTTCTTTGTGATTTCCTTCCCAAAAAAATTCTCCCATATGAGAGCTTGGAATCTTTATGCCAAAATGTCTCATTATTCTAACTTTGTTTTTGTTTGAAATACCTTTGTTGATAATGTTTTTTTCTTCATTGTTAGCTCCAATTCCACTTGGTAACATAGATTTATTATTATATTAATTTCAGATTCTTTTACTGATACACCGTTAAATTTTGTGGTTTACAAAAATTATCCTATGCCACCCAGCAGATTCTCAATTGTAGAGCCCTATAAGAAGTCTTTCATGATCTTTTTCATTCTCCTCGCCGCGGAAGATGGCATTTGCATTAGGGACATGAAATAGACTGGCAAGCTTGGAATGCAGAGTTAATGAGCATTATATTTCCTTCCTTGTTCAAAATCCTTCTTTTCCATTTGGAAAATTTGTTATTGAACTTGTCTATAATCACTTCCCAAACACTAGGTTGTTTGATAGTTGACAATAATGGCATTCTAGGTATTCAAATAAAGTATCTCCACATGCATTACGATGTAAGATATTAACCAAATGATCAGGTGCACACTAATGATTGTGCTCTTTTTTAAATTCAATCCAAGCTCTGAGATTGCTTCATAGACTTGTAATACCATTTTAAATTCGCAATTACTTATTCGGTAGCATTTAGAAAGATGAGAGTGTCATTTGCAATTTGTAGGTGAGATACTCCAATTTCAGAACCTTTTTTTTCAACAACTACTATGAACAGAAACAAAGAGTTTGAGTTTCCTTGTCTTAGCCTCTTGAAGACTTGAACTATTCCGTGGAACATCCATTAATCAAAATCGAGAATTGAGTTGATGAGAGAGAATGTTGAACCCAACTTCTCCGTGTAAGTCCAAAGCCCGAGCTTGCTAAAATGCTATCAAGACAATGCCAATTTATATTGCCAAATGCTATTTAATTATCCAGTTTGGATATGATACCTGGACTTTTGGACTTTAGTCTTGCATTTGACGATTCTCATCTTGTATTTGTTTCCTTCTGACAAAGGCTCTATCATGATCCGAAATAAATTTAGGAAACACACTCTTGAATCTCCCAACCATTATTTTTGAAATAATTTTGTAACTGTTGCTTAGGGTCAACTTAAGGTCAAGAAAACCAAAAAAAATTACTTTTTCACAACTTTTTCGTTTAGGATCGATCCCAAAATCCCTTCAAAACTATTTTGGTCTTAACTTCTTCATACGATCTCCGAATGACCTCAATTTTTGTGTGCTGACTTTATATTTTCATTATCTACAACATAGAGCAAAATAATTATGAATTTGATCGAATTCCACCTGGTAGTTGTTTCATCTTCACTTCTATGTCTGTTTCAGCTTTCGCTCCTTTTGGAAATGAAAAAGAAACAGTAGCACATAATCCGGGTAATATGGAAGAAATATAACAAATCCAAGAATATAATTGATATAAAATGTGTAGAAAAGTATGCACTTATCATATATGAAGATGGGTAGAGAAATATTAAATTTATTTTATATCAAAATTTGAAAATAACTCACATATTAATGTAATGACCTATAATGACATACATAACGAAACACAGAGTATGAGGCCCTGAATGTTTTCTACACTATTACATGGATTAAGTATCTAAGTATCCATGTGTTTCATTTCTTTGAGGAAAACTTAAGATTGTTCCCCCTTCCCATGAGTTTCTAAAAGATGAAGGTTTGAAGAATGGACTGCGGTGAGGCAATGTGAAAAACGCCAACAAAGTGAAAAAAACATGTTAAATGCAAGTACCCTAATGTGCTTGATGTTTTATTCTCGAGTGAAACGAGGAGTAGGTCGTATTGCGTCCACCTTGGATGGAAAAACACGTCGTCTGAAGTCTTAGATAGGTTGAACTCTATTAGAGACTTGAAAACTTGAAGACAAACACTTTTTTTTTTTTACCTGTAGTCAATTTTTATGATTTTTTTTTATGGAAACCAATTTTTATGATCACGCTGAAGTAATTCATTATATACTACTACATTTTTTACTGCAAATTAAATATAATTAGTATTAATTCTAATAATAATTATTGCTATTTATATTTGCTAAAGCATACTAAAGGGGTTAACTCTTCTCATCCAACAAGATTTCAACGCGAAAGACATTAATACAGATATAATCGTCTTCTTCGAGGATGATATAAAAATCCTCAAATTATCGAATGCATGTTGGGTAAAGCCGACGATATGTTTTCTTTTCAATAAATTAAATTATTATGTAGCTGGAAATTAAAGGTATTCTACACTTCTACATGAATCAAGTAGATTTTATTTAAGAAGGCTCAACCGTGTGTTTAATTTCTACGAGACTAACTTAAGATTGTTCCCCTTTTTGATGAGTTTGAGGACTTTGTCAAGGTAATGATTGTATTTTTTTTTTATTTTTTTTTTGTTATAAATAAGGAACCTTTTCATTAATGAAAATTCAAGGTTACAATGAGTTTAATATCGAAAATAAGAGAATACAAAGTAACAAGAACATATCGTAAAAGTACAATACCGATAAATCCGACAAGAGAAAGAGAAAGATTACTGGAGTAAGACAAATCAAAGTATGAATGAGATCCAATAAAATCAAAGGAAAAATGTTTTTTCTCGGAAATAAATCCCAACCATTTAGTTTGTTATTCTTCTTTAAAAAGATATGCTCCCAAAAAAGGAGTGATTTTCTCAAATCTCTTGTAACTAGTGATGAAGCTTCCGTCGTCAAAGAAATCACCGATGAAGATGAAGATTTCGTCAATGGAGAGCATCACTATCGATCTTAGAACTTAACCCAATAACCAAGAACCTCCATTAAAGCGAAGATATTGTGTGATATTGTTAGTCTGTTATATTAGCTTTTATAGTTGTGCATGTTATAAAAATGTTAATCTGTTAAACTTAACGATCCACATATATTTCACACTAGAAGTAGGTTGGAGTACACCATAAAATTTCCTCTAAGCAATGATAGAAAATAATTACAATTTTAGAGATAAATTCATTTATAAGAATCATTTGCTCTTTGAAAGCTCGTGGCACAAAAACTGATTTGATATCCAGTGCTTTGATAACGTATGCCGACAAAGCATTACGAGATCTAATTCGCGGCTACTCTGGTACTAGAAAAACCATGTTGTCGGATGCTAGTAACAATGAAGTCAAAAAGCAACAAAAGAATATTTTGGAATCCATTACATCCCTTTTACCACCGGAGAAATCTGCACTGCCCGTCAATTTCTTGTGTTGTCTTCTGAGATCAACGATTTATCTGAACACGACGATAAGCTGTAAGAATGAACTGGAAAAGAGAATTTCCAACAAATTTGAAAACGCTACCGTGGATGATCTATTGATATTGTCATTTACTTATTATAGGGTGAAAATCTTTGATTTGGAAAGTGTAAAAAGGATAATTGCAAGATTCGTTGAGATTGAAAAAAGTGTGTCGATTTTTAACATTAGTAACTTGGAGGAAACTTGTTCAATAGCAATGCCAAGGCGATTGAAGCATTTCCTAGTGATATTGGGATGTACGCCGAACTGTGTATTTCCAAGTTCAACAGGATTGCAAATTTGGTACCGAGGATTGCACGAAAGATCGACGATGATCTTTATCACGCTGTTGATATTTACTTTAAGGTGAGCCTTTCAGGAATTTTCGCTGCAATACAAAGAACACCAGTAAAACAAGTTTAATTTATTCATTGATAAAATTAGCTCTAATGCAAAATAATGAACACTACTAACACGATGGCTTTACGTTTCAAGATCACACAAATTTAGATAAGATTGAAAGAGAAAAGGTTTGCAGTGTGATGGACTAGCTGAAGCTATCCCGCAATGCTCGGCTCTACGCTTCGCAAAATAAATAAATAGCCGGTTCAGATTGTGCGTCACATATTATACTACGATCAACTCAAACTAAGGAGTGGCGGTGTTGAGGATAGGAGCATAAAGAATGATCTTGTATCAACTAGAGTTCATTTGGAAACCGATGTATACCTAATAAAAGAGAATGAAAATCTACAATCGACGCTTACGAAAATGAAGATGTACATTTCTGATATTCAAAAGGGTCCTTGGCCTTCTTCAACATCTAAGACTGGCCAAAAGAAACCAAAGTTCTTCTCGTTGATGTCGAAAACCTTCGGAAAGTTGAATCCGCTCCGTCATGGATCGGAAGATATGTTGAATATTGACGATGGTTTCAATGAGGCACCCAAGCCTAGGAGAGGAAGGTTCTCGATTTCTTAATCTTGACCAGAGGGATCGGCTCAAGTTTTTCTTTAAAACAGTAAGAAAGTCTGTTTCTAGAATCCAAATTACTCTTTGACGATCTGTCGATTTTTTTTAAAACGATAAGAAAGTCTGTTTCTAGAAGAAACGTAAACTACTTATACTAGCAAGAAACCCTAGGAAAGGAACATGAAACTAACTAGACTGATCAAAACGCCCTCTAAATTGGTAAATAAAAATGCTGAAACAAAACGAAACATATTGAAGTTCTAAAATGCTCCTGCATAACCACCCCAGGTAGAAAGAAATCTCGTCGAGAAACATCACATCTTTCAAACTATGCATCGTATTTTTGTAATTTTTTTATATTTAAAAAGCCCTTTATATTTATACAAATGGTATAAACAAGAAATGTCAAATATTTCTACTTTTGAACATATTTATAATCTATTTATTTAATAATTTTTATTTTCTTTTCTCAAAAGTTAAATATAATTTCGGGGGAATTATTTTTCTTTTTTATATATATTTTTTATATAGTGCATTCAGGTACACTTTAATGTGTAAATAAAAAAATAAAAATAAAATAAAATATCTTTTGTTTTTATGACAGGAAAGTATAACACATGGTGTGCAACATATCTTCTAACTGCTTAAAAGGTAAGTGCAAAAAAAATGCATTTGTCAACGTGCAATCAATGTGCGATTTATAGGTGACTGTAGCAATAACAAATATCTCTTACTGCTCCGTCTTCCAAGAAAAAAAAATAATATATAGGAAGATGTTGGAAAGTATCAAGTGTCTGATGGTTCTCGTGCCCTCTTCCATCGTGGAGGCAGGAGTTCGGATCCCGTAATTATCAGACCAATTTCAATTTAAAGAAATTTGGATGTAGTTTAGGGACCACCGTACTCCGTTATAAAAAAAATATGTACATGAAGATGTTAAAATAAATGAAAATGATATAATTTTAACAGCTAAAACAGACGCATCATAGTACAATGACTTATAGTGATATACATCGTCCAATTATTTCATAATGTCATGTTGACAGTTTTTTTTTTTTTGTAGCTTAAAGAACGTAGTTGGTGTGTAAAATTCGAAAGAAAAGATGCAATACCCACTACCCAGTCTTCCACTGATAATTGAATCTCTTAAAACGTCTTCAAGCCTTAGCTCTCTTATCTCAGACTTCTCAAATGTGGGTCTATCTAATAAAGACATAATTGCTTTATCTTGTATATATCCATTAGTAATTAAACAAACTTGGACACACAGAGTTCTAAACCACGGGTTATGAACACGTACATCACGAAGGCATCTATATGTTCACTAACAATGTTTGCACTCTAGGTACATATTCGCACTGATGATACGATTGCATTGATTTTTTGGCTCAAAACCTTCGGATTTATCATAGCCCCATCTAATAATATCGCGAGATGCGTTTACGCAGGGGAAGATAAAGAAAACGAAGTACAAAAGTAAAACTCATGGAACATTCGGCGAATATAAAGTACTGGAATGTAAATAAGACTGGGATTTACGTGGTTCATCACTAAGGCCTACATCCACGGGGTTGTTTCACTATGTACTTGATGATTACAGAGATAGTCGAGTGACTTTGGAGTTTACATAGATCTGTGTATTGTAAAGGACAAACTTACACTCACAATCATTCTATCTCTCCTTCTCTCCCTCTTTTTTCCGATCCCCTCACTCTTGGTGGAGAGGGGGTATTTATAGGGTTAGAGTGTGGGACCCATTTCTGAGGGCCGTTGGAACCTTATCTTCTTGTGCTTTGTGTCCATCACGCGGAGGTCTTCGTTCATTTCTTGATCACGCATAGTCATCCTTGTTCGTTCCAAGGGCTGATCGACACGTACACTGCTCAGAGTGTTTAATGCGGGTGGTTGAGGCGCCTGTTCGTGTCAGACAAGTGTCTTCTGCCCCTGTCACGTCCATGTCAGTCGACCTTTTCTTCACCGTTGATCTTGGCTTCTTTTGGGGATGAGATAAAGTAACTCTTCGGGAGTTATTTGGTGCTCCGCAGTACATCGTGTTTTTGATACATCTCTTATCTTCTGCCCTTGGATTTGTTCGAGTAAAGATCCAACGTCCACGGGATGGGATTCTTGGTTGTGGGCGTGTGTCATCATGTTTTGATGGCTTGGTCCGCATGCTCTCCACGTGTCTTCCTACATACACGTGTTTGATGGTGAAATATGTACACACAATTTGCCCCTTTTCTTTGGGCTTGAGTGTTTAGTGGAAGCATTGAAGAAAACAGACGTTACATATTCTTCCTCTCTCCTAATAACTTCTCCTAGATACTTGGGCACGTTTCTCACTCGTGCATTAACTGCTCATTTAATGGGCACGTTTCCCATTTCTCCATTAACTTCCTTCTATTTCTTTCGAGTATACTAAGGAGAGGAGAAAAATTAATTTCATTCTCCTTGAAAATTAATTTCATTCTCCCTGTCAGTCTTCATTCTTTGTTCTTCAACCACTAAATTCTCTCTGCCCTAGCATTAATCACGCTCGTTTTTTCTTTGTTTCTGGTTTGTTGTCTTCTTTTGGGATTTTATTTGTGGTGGTAAGGTTTCTTTTCTTCGTCTCTGTTGTTTTAAGTTGTGTTGATTGTGCTGAAACAAAATTTTCTGCTGCTGTCGTATCTTGTTTGTGATGAAGAACACCTTTTGATGTATGTATGCTAGTTTGCCCCTGTTCTTCTTCTCAAGTCGAGGAGGCCATTGTTGCACTTGTATTGATTGAACTTTTAAGCTTAGGGTTTTAGGGTTTTAGGGTGTACATGTATGTATGCTATTTTTGGGGTTTCTGGGGTTTGTTGAAATGAACTGGTAATTTTGTTGTTTTTTGATCTTTGTTGATGCCCTCGTGTTTGCTTCTAACTTGTTTTTGTTTTTCCTCTTCGCAGCCATGTATGACCGTCCGCGGCTTCCATATAAAGCTCCGGCTTCTAGTCTACCGAGATCCCCTCCACGTAGAGAGTCTGATAGATATCCACCTGGGGGAGATTTCTCTAAATTGTCTCAAATGGATCCCCGCGGTAATAAAGTTTCATCTTCTTCTGGGACGAGGGCCTCTCCTCCTAGGAAAGGGGATCCATCGAAGAGTCCTTCCGGGTCTCGAAACGCTGCCGGTCGTGCTGCTTCTTGCCCTCGTGATGACTCAGGGTGTACGCAGATACGTCCTCGCGGTGGCACCTTCGATATTCCCCCTCTTCGTTCCATAGTGCCCGTGCAGCACCCTCTGCCGCCGCCTCCAGTACTTTCTTTCAAAGGGAAGAACTCCAAAGGTGGTGCGCCGAGAGCTGAATTGTCTAAGAATCCTCCTTTGAAAAGAAGAGCTTCCGAAGATTTTTTTGGTTCGTCCGATCCCGCGGAAGAGGATGAGGTTGCCCCGGTGATACGCAACGTTTCGGTCAGCAAGAAGAAAGTTACGTTCAAGCATATTGACCTTGAAGTTTTCAAGGAAAAGCATGAGCTTCAATCCTTCGAGGTTCGTTTCTATGTCCCTGAGGATGATATTACTTACGAGCTCATCTCGAAGTATCAGTCTGATGAGTTTCACCTGCTGACCACGGTTGAAGCCTTCGAGGCTGGTCTTATGCTGCCGTTGTACAAGTCTGGTGATTCCTTTTATTACGATGTGCTGGCTGGTCATGAAGGCTCTTCCACCAATACTCACAGTCGTTCCGTGTCGCAACTTTCAGGGAATTATCTCCGCGCACTGATGGAATGTTATCTGCGGAGTAAGGGGGAGACGACGATGACATGTTACGTTCCAAATCCCGCTGAGAGGGAGTGGTATACTCCTGAAAACTTCAACAACTCCTTTGGGGATTATGTCAATAGTAGGAACCGTAAACCGTGGAGTGTTAGCCTTCAGAACCTTGCTGCTCCTTGGGGCGAAATTCGTCTGTTAAGTGAGGTGAGCGATGCCAAACTGAAATACGTTCCGGGCACCGAGGGGTCGAGTCAGCGGAAACTTTTTCCCGCGCGCGAAAGGATCAAACGTGACCATGATTATGGCACGCCACTGTTATTGAAATTGTTGGTCCTTGGGCGTATGGTTGGATTCACGATCCGCGCGGTTGGCGTCCTTCTGGGAGTAGCAGGCCTCGTGAATCTCCTCCTGCTCTTTATTGAGATTTCTGTCCCTGGCGTTTAAACTTCGAAGGCATGAACTTTCCTTATGCTCTCGACGTCGTTGAAGGAGATGAGGAGAAATGTTCTGGTGCTATACTTCCACCGAAGAGTGTCACTACTGCCAAGGTGTCGAAAAAGAAGAAGATTGGGCCCAAGCAGTCTTCTACCATTGTGACGGGTGAGGCTGAGGTTCATGAAGAAGTTACCAGTCCGGTGAACGAAGAGTTTGCCGAGGATGAGGAAATGTCTGATGGGGAAGAGCGCACTGATACTTCTCCTCCTAATGTCGAGGAAGAGATTGGTGCGGGTTGTGATGGTGTTGAAGTGAGAAATAATACCGCAATGGCTGACGGCAGTGTTATCGCGGACATGTCTGCTCCTGCTGGTGAGGCTGCGAAAACTCTCCCCACCATTTCTCAAGAGTTCTCATTTGACAGAATTTATTCCGCAGGGGAACTCTTTGACGATGCCCTCGATTTCCCCGAAGGCTTTTCTTTGCTTTCCCCCAATGATGATTGGGATGTGCTCGGGGGTTCTGGTAAGGGAGACGCTGCTGTTCAGGATGAGGGCGCGGATGATCGCAATGCGCATGTTGATGCCGAAACTTGTGCCGATGGGGCAATATCAGCAAAGGGGAAGTCTGTGGTTGACTCGCCTTCCGAGGATTTCCCTCATTCGCTGACGTTTGAGGGTGAGGATGCCATAATGGATTGGCTCAAGAAAAAGGGTCTGTTGTTTGTCCCCCATCCTGCCCCGGTGGTTGCTGGTGAGAAGGATTCTGATGCTTATACCCGTCGGATGATGGAACTATCTTCCGAGGCGCGTGTACCTGAGATGTGGGGGAAAAGCTTGAGTGTTCCCGAAGCTACCCTCGTATCGGAGCCTCCCACTTCTGTTGATGACATGATGGCCATAGCCGATGGGTACCAATACGGTTTTCCCCAGCAGCGTGTCTTGGAGGTAAGTCTTCGTACATATCTCTTCGTGACGTATCTCTTCGGTGTAATAATGTTTGCCATTTGATGTGTAGATGATGAGGAGTGAGCATTGTAACCATGTGCTGTATCAATTCTTTAAAGCGAAATCTTTGAAGCTGGAGGCCAAGCTTCGTCACAGAGAAAAGGCTTATCTGCGGCTGAGGTGGAGATAGAAGAATTGAAGAATATCCTTAAAGAGAAAGAAAGGCTGGGTGCAGCGGAGACTGGTCTTCGTTTAGAGCTTGCCGCCGTACGCGCTGAGTTAGAGCAAACCCGCGACCAAGTTTCAGCTTTCACAGGTTTGGTTCTTCTCCATTTTTTCTCTCGTAATTCCTCTCTACTACTTTGTTGTTCTGTCTGAGTCTCCCCACCCTATCTTCAGTGGGTGGCGTCCCTGAGATGATATGGCTTCGAAATGAAAGGGCACGGCAAAAATCTCGTATCAAAGAGCTGGTCGAGAAAATTAAGAGCGAAGCCAAAAAGTGGGACGCTCGGGCTGAGGGATGGCGCGCAAGGCATGTTCAAATGGTTGATATGCAGAATCTGTATAACCATGACCGTACTTTGTTCAATGGTACGCTGTTGTGGAAACTGAGAATCTGTGGGAATCCCGTGAGCGCACTTCATTGTTGGAGTCTAGAATACATCTTCTGGAAGAGGAATTACGAAAGGCTCGCTCCCTTCCTTTTCCGGGAGTTAAGGAGAGCATGTTATGTCTTACCAGAGAAAGGGACGATGCCAGAGCCGAAGTTGGGGCTCTAAGCAAAGCCCTTGCTGCGTCTCGCGCTGAAATAGCCCGCCAGGCTGAGTCTGAGAGAAATCTCGAAGTATGTATGTACAGACTTAGCAAAGGGGTATCAGAGATAAACAACGAAGTCAACCACCTTCGTCGCATGGATTCGATGAAGCAGGTAGAATTAGATGCCAGTCAATTTACTCTCACCAACCTTCAACTAGATTATAAGAAATTATCCGCGGAATATGACCATCTTGATGAAGCGCGAGATGCGGTTTTTAATGAGTATGAAGAGGCTTCGGCTTCTGTCGAAGGTATAACCTTATTTCATCGAGTGTGATTGTGTCTTTTCTGTGCTAACTCCCTTGTGTTGTCTTTTTCAGAGCTCGAGGGACAACTCCGCGTTGCAAATGAAAAATTTGAAAAGGCTCAATCTTCCTTAGCGCAGCAGGAAGAACAGACTAATCATTTTAAGAGTTTGGCGGCATCCCGCGAGGAGGCCGTTGGTGCTGCTTCCAAAGAAGTGATTCTTCTATCTTCGTTGTTATCCAAGCCCACCAGCGGACGACAGTTATTATGCATAAGGCTCGGTGTCAATTGGCTGAGGAGACAAACAAGATGCTGGAGAAGATTGAGCTTGGCCTTAAGACCGAGCATGGCCTCGTGAAGAGCTATCCGCGTCGTCCAGTACCTGCCTCCTTGCCTGGCTCCTCGGGACCCTCATCTGGTGGGAGCGTCCCTTCAACTCTTCGGAACAACCCTGCTGATGGGGCGGCATCATCTAAGTAGAGACCGCGGCATCATTAGCCTTCCGTTAGATTTTGCTAGTATTTTGTAAAAAGAATATTTTTGATGTGTATTCCTTGTATTGGCCTTGCCGCTTTTTGTAACCAACCTTTATGAAATGGATCATTTTTTGATATACCTGCAATATCAGTTTGTTGTTTATTTTAAGCATTGTGAGGAAGGACACTAAAAACAAAAGAAGAGTTTTTTAAGTGTTTGGGTGCGATACCGAAGGGAGGTACCTTCGTGATCGTCTTGAGACCTGTCACCCCGCTGGCGAACCCTTGGCCAGAGGATTCCCAGACGGTGGGGGTCGAGGCAACGTTCTAGGATATGGGGTAAAATATTTACATACACCCATTCCGTCGACCCGTTGCCTTAAGATTGGTTGGGTATCTCTTTCTGCTGGGTGCCTTCTCCCCGGTCTTACACTTATGGACACTGATGGGGAGCCCTGAGAGATTGTAGTTGACTACTTTCCCCAATATTGTTGATAGTTTTGTTTACTCGAATTTCAGAAGCTTGTTTGATTGATAGGTTGAGGCTTGCTACTCCTCGTCCAGAGATAGAAACATGTAGAGCGGTTACGCTGCCTTCTTCTTCTGGTTCTTCACGCAGATGCAAAGCTGCGTTGCACCTATGGGTAGTATGGTTTGAGCCACTTAGCATTCCAAGGATGTCGGAGAACTCGCCTTTCAGATTGCGAAGATGGTAGGAACCGTTCCCGCAATGTCGTGTATTATAAAAGGTCCTCCCCACGTAGGTGCTAGCTTTCCCCATTTCTTTTCTCGTTGATACTGTGGGATTGTTCTTAGCACATACTGCCCCTCTACAAAATTTCGAAGTTTTACCTTTTTGTTGTACTCCCTTGCTAGTCTTCGTTGATAATTTTCCATCTTCTGCAATGCTGCTTCCCTTCTTCCTTCCAGGTCGTCCAATCTCCAACATCATGTCTGTTGTGAGATTTTTCTCCCATGCTTCAGTCTTTGTGGTTGGCATGAGGATCTCTGTTGGGATGACCGCTTCAGCTCCATAAGTGAGGAGAAACGGGGATTCCCCAGTGGCAGATCTTCGTGTTGTCCTGTATGCCCATAACACATTGTGCAACTGTTCACACCATCGCCCCTTATGTTCGTCTAATTGCTTTTTGAGGATAAGGGCGAGGGTCTTGTTAGTGGCTTCCGCTTGTCCGTTGCTTTGAGGGTATATGGGGGTGGATTTGTTCTTCCTTATTTTGAAAGTATCGAAGAGCATGTCTATATTTTTCCCTTGTAGCTGCTTACCATTATCGGACACGATTTCTGCTGGTATGCCGAACCTGCAAATGATTTTGGAATATGAAAGTAAACACATCCACGTCTCTGATCCTGGCTAAGGCTTTAGCTTCCACCCATTTACTGAATAGTCCGTGGCTACTATCAAAAATCGTCTTTTCCCTGATCCCCGATGAAAGGCCCGACGATATCTATGCCCCATTTTGCAAATGGCCACGGGCTACCTACAGAATTTAACGTTGTTGCTGGCGCGTGTATCTTTTTGGCGAAACGCTGACATTCTTCACATCGTCGGGACATTCTTGCGGCATCCTGTATCATTGTGGGCCAGTAATATCCTTGCATTTTTGCTTTGTCGGCTAGTGATCTCATGCCGCTATGATTCCCTGCGTCCATAATGGATGTCGTTTAGAATTCGATGCCCCTCTTTCTGGACAAGCAGCGTAGTAACGGTCCGAGGAAGGATTTCTTGTACAGGATTCCATCCCGAAGGTCATATCTTCCTGCTTTGGAGAGTATTTTCCTGGCTTGTTTATGATCCGCGGGTAAAGTTCCTTCTTGGAGAAACGCATGGATCACCTTTCTCCAATCATCTTCGTTGCTGAAATCTTCGTCTTGATTTGCTCTTGACAGGATGTCTTCTTCGTCAAAATCGTTATGGATGTCTTCTCCTACCTGGTCTTCGATATTTTCTTCCACTGTATCTTGATTGGTAGCGAAGGAGAATTGTGATGCAATCGAAGGCTCGTATACCCTTGTTATCTTAATAGCTTCGACGCTTTTGTCCTTCAGCATGGATGATATATAGCTAGGGCATCCGCGTGCCTGAGATCCCTTCTGCATAAGTGCCGGAACTTGATGTTGGAATTTGTGATGCCAATGTTTGGACCAAGGCCATGTAAGCTGAGAGGGTGTCGTCGTACACATTGTACTCGAGCCCTATTTGCCGTATGACAAGCTGTGAATCACTTGTCAGTCTTACATCGGTTACCCCCATTTCTATTATTAAACGGAGGGCATGTACGACTGCCTCGTATTCGACGATGTTGTTAGTATGCTCTTTGAATTCTAACCTGAGTGCCTGTACGATCCTTTCTCCGGTTGGGGTGGTGATGACGATGCCTATTCCTGCTCCTTCCTTATTTTTGGACCATCGACGAAGACTTCCCATTGTCTTTGACTCGCGGGTTCGAGGATATCCATTGATCCTTGCTTTCTTCCTCGGCTTCTGGTATTCCCTCAATCTCTCTCGTCGTTGTCCAGGGGGAGGTCTGCTAAGAAATCCGCCAAAACTTGGGATTTTCGGGAATGTTGAATTTCATGATGATGTTGAATTGATCCAGGTGGGTGTTCCACTTGGCTATTCTGCCCACTTTTCCTGCGCTTTTAAGAGACTGCTTCCAGTGGTGCTTTGCATGGGACCCGGATGAAGTGAGTTAGGAAGTAGGTTCTCAGCTTTTGAGTAGCCCATACCAATGCTAGGATAAGTTGTTCGATCTTCGTGTAGTTCCTTTCCGCAGAATTGAGGGTCTTACTGACATAAAGATAGGCTGTTCTATCTTCGTATTGGTTTTGACCAACACTGCGCTAACTGCGTCTTCTGTTGCTGCTATGTACAATGCCAAAACCTCATCAGGATCCGGCTTCTGCAGGATCGGAATTGAAGCTAGGTGTTCTTTGATTTTTTGGAAGGCTTCTTCGCATTCTGCGGTCCATTCAAACTTGCTCCCTTTTTTGAGAATATTGAAGAAATGTTTGCATTTGTCCGAGGATCGGGCAATAAATCTGCCCAAGGCTGCTATGGACCCATTGAGCTTCTGCACTTCTTTTAAATTCTTCGGGGATGGCATTTCTACTATGGCCTGAATCTTCACTGGGTCTACCTCAATGCCCCTTTTTGTTACCA
Organism: Papaver somniferum; assembly: GCF_003573695.1. Lineage (NCBI taxonomy): Eukaryota > Viridiplantae > Streptophyta > Magnoliopsida > Ranunculales > Papaveraceae > Papaver > Papaver somniferum. Next base: position 105,289,313 of record NC_039366.1, read on the forward strand.
GATATCCGAGGAATTTCCCGAGGTGACACCGAAAGTGCATTTCTCTGGATTTACTTTCATGTGATGTTTCCTCATTGCTTCGAAGATATCTCTCAGATCCTGGTGGTGATCTTTGCGCAGCTTACTTTTGACGAGCATATCGTCAACGTAGACTTCTAAGGTACTACCAATCCATGGCCTGAAGATAGCATCGACCATTCTTTGGTATTTCCCCTGCGTTTCGAAGTCCGAAGGGCATTCTAGTGTAGCAATAAAGGCCATGTGGGGTGTAGAACGCTGTGTGGCTGATCTTCTTCTGCCAGGGCTACTTGGTTGTAGCCAGAATGTCCATCCATGAATGACAGTTCTTCATATCCTTCTACTGCTTCACCAGCTGATCTATGCTTGGCAGGGGATAGCTGTCCTTTGGACATGCCTTGTTGAGGTTAGTAAAATCGATGCATATCCTAACCCCTCCATTTTTCTTAGGAACGACGACCATGTTGGAGATCCATGTAGGGTACTTGACTTCCTTGATGAAACCCGCGTCTAGTAGTTTCCGAAGTTCTTTTTCCACTGCCTTATGATACTCTGGTGCAACTTTTCTATTTTCTGCCTGAAGGGGCGTGCCTGGTTTGATGTGCAGCTCGTGTTGGATTACTTTCGGGTCAATCCCCGGCATATCTCCTAGTTTCCAGGCGAATATATCCGCGTATTTTTAAGTAATTTGGTTAGAGAATCTTCTCTTCTTTCGTCCATTATGGTCCCTACTTTGATCATCTTCGGGTTTTCTTCCGTTCCTATGTTGATTTCTTTTACGGGCTCTACTGGCGTGAACACCGGCTTCGGCCCGAGGACTGGGACGTTCTTTGATTGCTATTTGGTATGTTTCTGTCCTTCGTTGGCTGCTGAAGTACCTGTCTCTGTGTTTAGGACATTATCATCTTTGTCAAACCCCTTCCTGTAGTTTCCTTGAGGAACAGGTCTATGGCCTTTCTTTCGCGGCTTCTTTATTTTTAATTCTTCGGGTTTTTCGCTGCTCTTCTTGTTCGTTGTTGATACGATCCTGAGTGGCTTGGCACTCTCTTGCAGAGACCCGATCTCCCTTGATTTCCATCACTCCCTCAGGTGTAGGGAATCTGAGATATTGGTAGTAAGTTGCCGCAACTCCCTTGAGTTTATGTAACCATTTTCGTCCAATAATGGCGTTGTAGGGGGATGGGCGTCAACCACGCTGAATCGTGTTTCTACTTTCATGGGTCGGCGTTAACCTGCAACACGATGTCCCCAATGGCTTCGTGGGTGCTCCGTTGAATCCGTAGATGGTGTAATAAGAGGTCATTAGTTGTTCTTCATGGAGCTTCATTCGTTTGAATGCGTCGTAGAATAGAACGTTCACTGAGCTTCCCCCGTCTATGAGGATCTTTTTAAGGTTACATCCACCACTGGTAGTGTGAGGACAGGGGGTCGTTATGGTCTTCCATATCTTCTTCGATATCTTCAGCATCGAAGATAATAGGTGAGTCCATCCACTCTTCGTGCTCGTCCACCTCTACCCCATCGATCTTATACAATTCTCATCGGTCCTCGAACTGCTTCCGTAACCTCTTTCCTATTGTGCTGTAAGTGAGGGCCCTGCGGCTTCAGAACACGAGATGGTGTGATTGTGCGGTTTCCTCTGGAAGTTGGACTGGCTTGGTTCGTTTGGATCTATCCTCGGCAATATCCTTTCGTATGTAATGTTTGAGCTCGCCAGCATCAATCAATTTTTGGATCATTATTTTGAGGTTTTTACATTTTTCGGTCTGGTGTCCGTTGAAGCAGTGATATTCACAGTAATCTTTAGACTTCTCAGTTCTTGGGGGCTGTTTTCCCTTAGACCATGGCCACTCCATTTTCCCTTCCTTTGATCTCTCGCAGGATCCGAGCATAGCTAGCATTGAGCTTCGTGTAAACTTGATCTTCGAATTTTCGATCGTCTTTTCGTCGTTCATCCCTTCGTTCCTTCCTATCTTCGTGAGGCCGTTCCACTGAGCAATTCCTTTTGGCCCCATTGGTTTGTTCTGCGGAATTGGTACGGTGAGACCTCTGCGGGTACGCCCTCGGGTTTTCACGCTGGATTTCTTCAAGACGAGCGTGCTTTTCAATAATTATTCGAAGATCTCCCTCTGTCTTAGGCACGCTTCCATGAATCTCAACAAATAGTGGACTCATTCGGTCTAATCCCCACTTGTAGCAGTTGATACTTACCACTGGGTCCACACTTCCTATGGCTTGGCAGATCTTGTGCCATCTGTTAGTGTATTCCCTCGTGGTTTCCTTGTAGCCAATTGCCAGCGAAAAGAGCTTATCCATTCCGGTGTTAACAACCTTGTTGTACATGTAAGTTCTTAAGAACTTTTCTGCGAGTTGGTCGTAGGAGTGGATGGAGTCTGGCAGCAGATTATCAAACCAAGACAATGCCGATCCCTTCAGGCTTGATGGGAAGTATCTACAGAGTACGGCGTCTTTCTGAATCCATCTAGCTAGGACACGGTTATAATACCGAATATGTGCAGCGGGATCGCTGGATCCGTCATAGCATTCGAACGTCGGGACAGGGCACTTCAGCGGAATAGGGGTGTTGGCCAGGCGATGAGTTAGGGGCGTGGAGTTAGCCTCTCTCATGACCTCTTCTAACCTTCCCTCGCCTTGTCTACTTTTTAATTGCCTGATCTCTGCCATCATCTCATCACGCAGCTCTTCCATCGCGCGGTGGTGCCCTACGCTCTTCTGCTCATGATAGTCTGACTCTCCGTCATTATAATCCGGGTCGGATGCGCTACTTCCCCTATCCGCGTCTCCATTAGCTGCCACGATGACTCTTCGGTCTCGATTTGGTTCTGGTGCCTTTGAATTTGCTTCATCAAGTTGTTGGCTGGTCTTCGTGCTTTGGGAAATCCGGTCTTTTAAATCTTGGTTTTCTCTGGCCAGCAGAGCTACTACATCTGCGTAAACCTGCTGGCTCTTCTTCAATTCTTCAAGCTCAGCCATCAATCGATGTGATTGGTTTGACCCCTGATTGAGAGTCCCATCTTGTGCTACTACGGCCATGGTGCCACCTTCTTCTACGGTTTGCACTAAGGGGGGTAGAGGTTCATCTTCGATTGTTGGCATTTCCAGATCGGGCCGAGTGCCCATCTGCGGTGTTAAAGCCGCCGGCACAGTTTGATTCTGATCGTTTGTTGATGGCATTCCGAAGGTTGGCGGGTGCGCGGTTGATGTGTTCCGGATTCATCCACCCTTTCTTTTGGTTGGTGAAATTGATTCGTAGAAAGAGTTTTGCTGGCTTCCGCAGCCTTTGGGGTTTCCGCTGCCGTACTGTACTTTGTTGCCGCTGCTCTGAGGGCCGCGGCTGCAACGGAGTTAGCGTTCATAGGTGAAGTGATCTCCGCAGTATCCTGCCTCTGACTAGTCATTTTTGATTTGTCTCCTTTATGCTTGCTCCGGGTGATGACCGGGGTTGTCCTTGGTGCTTCCTTTGACGAGGCTTTGGATTTTCCTGCTTCCTGCATCTTTTCCATCGTGGGTCCGTTTGTCGTTTTCTTTCTGCACAAGGGAATTTCAAACAGCGAGAAACAGAAATGTCCGTGCGGATCGGGTTAGTTTGCGAAATACCTTACTCCAAGACAGGGAAAAACTGCCCGAGGGCCACGTGAAAGGATCCCTTTGAAAATGCACGTAGATCTTTTTGAAAATTTTCGAAAACCCACCGGAAAGACAGGTCCGTACGAGATCTAAAAAAATGTAAATCCATGGATCTAAGCAATAAATCTTTTAACCAGCTTAAATTGCTTTGAATATGGTAAAGTTTAACAAAAGGTAAATACTGCTAGAGCTAATGAAGCAGAGCAATCATGTGCTAGTTTAAGATGAAATCACAGGATAAGATAAATCTTTTACCGGGACGAAGTCCCTGTTTCTAGCGCCAAATTATGAACACGTAAATCATGAAGGCATCTATATGTTCACTAACAATGTTTGCACTCTAGGTACATACTCGCACTGATGATACGATTGCATTGATTCCTTGGCTCAAAACCTTCGGGTTTATCATAGCCTCATCTAATAATATCGCGAGAGGCGTTTACGCAGGGGAAGATAAATAAAACGAAGTATAAAAGTAAAACTCATGGAACATTCGGCGAATATAAAGTGCTGGAATGTAAATAAGACTGGGATTTACGTGGTTCAGCACTAAGGCCTACATCCACGGGGTTGTTTCACTATGTACTTGATGATTACAGAGATAGTCGAGTGACTTTGGAGTTTACATAGATCTGTATATTGTAAAGGACAAACTTACACTCATAGTCCTTATCTCTCTCCTTCTCTCCCTCCTTTTTCCGATCCCCTCACTCTTGGTGGAGAGGGGGTATTTATAGGGCTAGAGTGTGGGACCCATTTCTGAGGGCCGTTGGAACCTTATCTTCTTGTGCTTTGTGTCCATCACGCGTAGGTCTTTGTTCATTGCTTGATCACGCACATTCATCCTCGTTCGTTCCACGGGCTGGTCGACACGTACACTGCTCAGAGTGTTTAATGCGGGTGGTTGAGGCGCCTGTTCGTGTCAGACAAGTGTCTTCTGCCCCTGTCACGTCCATGTCAGTCGACCTTTTCTTCACCGTTGATCTTGGCTTCTTTTGGGGATGAGATAAAGTAACTCTTCGGGAGTTATTTGGTGCTCCGCAGTACATCGTGTTTTTGATACATCTCTTATCTTCTTCCCTTGGATTTGTTCGAGCAAAGATCCGACGTCCACGAGATGGGCTTCTTGGATGTGGGCGTGTGTCATCATGTTTTGATGGCTTGGTCCGCATGCTCTCCACGTGTCTTCCTACATACACGTGTTTAATGGTGAAATATGTACACACACGGGTCACAAAGCCTGTAGCCTTATACATGTTCGACGTTTTTAGGATCCTACCCCCAAGAGTCGAGGGGATTTTTTTTTACTTAAGGAGATTTTCTTGCCGGGGAATACAGATCTTATCTCGTGCATGCCAGTACACATACAATTGGGCAAGCAAGATATACAGTTTTCAAATAAATGATATAGAATAAGACAAACATAGATAGTTCACTTTCAACAACAAGGAAAAACAATTTCCCAATAGATGATAATTTTGCACCTTTAGATGTTCAAACACCAATAACGTTTGGTAACAACTATCTCAAAAGTCTTGTTACCAAGAAAGGCTTCTTCATTCCGATCAAGTATTATTCGACGATGGATCTACAGATTCACAAGTACGCACTTATGGTAACAACCTAAGTACATTGTGCTGATTCATTTGTTGTCATAATTAAGGTGGGTGATATCAATTCACTTATAGAGTCTAAAAGAGAAACCGGAAAGAGTTATAGTAACAAAGATAATTAAACGACTATTAAAAATCTCTTCGTTTTGAACCATTGAGTTTATTCAAAATATTTTATTTTTCTTTCGAGCAAACATAATTGAAAGGCAATAGGAGGGGACAAAACTACAATCTTCAGGTAATCTAATTCTTTAAATCAGGCGACAGAAGCATGAAGTTTAGTTGCATAAAAAAAATGTTTCATGGAACCTCCTGAAGAGGGTTACACCCTCTTTTGCTGTGATAGAGCCTCTTTTGGAAATCCTGAAAATATAGGATTTGGTGTTGTTGTAAGGAATAACATCATTCGGGTGATTGGTATAATGTCTGGAGGTATTGGTATAGCCACTAACTGTTTGGCTGAAGTATATGCAGTATTATGTGCTCTTGAATGGGTTGTTCTTCTGAAAATCAGCAAAGTGATAATTAGATCAGACTTCAAGCCAGTGACTGGCGAATTCAACAGAGGATTTGTGTCATGGTATATTAAAATATGATAGTTGAAGGCGATTCAGAAATTAGACGAGGTTAAATTTGAACATTGTTTTAGAGAAATTACTTTTCTGCAGATGAATTAGCTAAGAGGGGAGCAATATTAAATGCAGGTGAAACATTAATTCATATGGGAGACCTCTATTTTTGAACCATATAGAGATTCCAAATATAGATTATTATAGGTTCCATCAGTAAATAAGTAGTTTCATATGTTTTGGCCTGACTTTGTTGTATTTTTAGTATGTTTTGAGTTGTCCTGTATCCCATAACGGTCCTGGTGTTTTAGCTTTCTTTTAATAAAATTTTTGTGATTCATCAAAAAATAAATAAATAATAATTGTGAATTATGTTAGTTGATTTTGTGGTTTCCATGTTTAATTTTCCTTCAAAATTTAGGAAGTTATGAAAAGATTGTGCGTATCTCACATTATTGTCGTTTGAATAAGTATCTGATTGAATCAATCATGTTTTCAGTGATTTTAGTTTTGAGTCTAAAATGTAGTTTCAAATACAATGAAAATAACTACTACCGACAAATGTACTAAGCAGCTTTCCGTGAGTTTGCACTAAAGAAAACCGACAAAATAGGTCTTAAAGAAAATTGGTAACGATAATGATATACACAACAAATAGAGCGGTCAGAGGCTCTGAGTGTCATATACATAGCTATGTGGATCAAGTAGTTAATAATTTCAGGAAGGCTATTTATAGACCAATCGTTTTGCTTCTCGAGACAAACTTAATATTGTTCCCCTGCAATGAGTTTAAGAACTTTGAGGGAAAATGATGGTGTGATTTCATCGACATGTTATGTTAGCTGTTATACCTGTGCATAATCTGTAGGCCCACAAATTGTTGTGTGTTATGGTTATGTACGAGTGCCATTAACATGTACTCTTCGTTCGTGCCTAGTATAAATATATGTTATGAAAATTATTATCATTTATGCGAGATTTATTTGTTTGTTTCTCTTAGTCAAGGATCCTCTCAGTAACCTGTGACCGCTAGGTTAACTACCACCTTCTTTGTTCATTACTGTCTTGGGACTGAATCTGACTAGGCTGAAGTCAGGTTGTTTTTTTCTTTTCATTTTTCTGATGCTAAACTCGAATTCTAACTAAACTTATACATGTAAATCAGAGGTATCTTGATCTAGGTACAAATTTATACCTAATTTGTTGGGCACATGTCTGAACTGGGTTCAAAAAATAATTAAAATTTTACTACAGTAGTATAATTCATACTCCACATGTTAATAACGTTAACTCTTATAATATCTAGCACTACAAACATGTATTAGACCCCTTAAGCCCTTTTCCCTTGCGCTCTCTCAAACAAAACCCTTTTTCCAACACAGTTTAGGGACTACTGAGATAAATAGACCCTCACTGCCTGCAACTCTAGCTTTCACACATAATCAAGTATGAAAGGGCCATTTCGTTTATTGGCAATTGATTTTGAGTTGGAACTTGAAATCCCAAACATCTAATAAATATGAACAATTATGCTATTCTCTCAGCCTTTCATGATGCTTTACCTTTTGTTTCACTTGCTTTAGGGTTATTTATAATTTTAATACTAGTTTTGGAGATTCGATGCTAGATATATTATTTTCATTTTGATTTGGATATTGTGAATCTTCATGTAGCTTTGTCCATTTGGGTTGTTGTCTGTGATATGTTTGGATTCTCAAGAAGGGTGATAATCATCGATAAACTTCTTTTCTGACTGGTTGAAAAGTTCCGACGAGTTTTCGAAGAGTTTCTGTTTTACCAACTACAAAATATTTGGATTTATTTCGGCCTTTTGGAGAGGGTTTATTTAGACCTAATTTATAAAGATCTCTACTTAAATAAATCACGCTTCACCGATCCATTCTCTCACTATGTAGCGAATTTATTGTTCGACGACCCAATCACTGCTACTAGATTCATTATAAAAATGAAAATTACTTAGCGTTGTACATTCTTGTGTTGTTGTAGTTGCTGCTCTGATGTAACTTTCCTATTTTCCCCGGTTATCTTTAATAAATAAGTAAAACACAAGGATATTCAACACTAAATTACTTCAAAAAAAACATGGTGTAAGTTTAGAATGTGAGCCAATTTGAGGGACTCATGTGTTTCCAAGAGGCTGGAGCCCAGCCACGTCCTTGTCATAGTGGTATGTTCCTTAGTCAAGGGTTATGGGAGTTGAGAATCTCTTTCAAAATGAAACACTTGATCAAATTTGGTCATACTATGGGTAGAGGGAAACCCCCTTTCACCCCAAACTCAATCACCTTACCTTTCAGTTGAAGGGGTGAGTGAAAGTCTTCACTACACGGCAAACAATTTGCCTTATGAAACAAAAATGAAAAAAACGACAAACAGTTTGCTTTATGAAACTAAAATGAGAAAAAACGACAACAGTGTGCCTTACTTAACTAAAATGAGAAAAAAATGGCAAACAGTTTGCCTTATGAAACTAAAATGAGAAAATAAAGGAAAACAGTTTGCCTTATGAAAATAAATGAAAAAGATAAAGGCAAACAGTTTTCCTTACGAAATTAAAATAATAAAAAAAGAACGCGCGATTGGGGGATATAAAAACAATTGGGGGATATAGATTACCTCCCCCAACCAGTAGTGTCTGTTGAGGGGTGATTTTTGGGTATGAAAATACTTAAATACCCTTTGGTTAATCAAAAAACATTATGAAAAGACCATAATACCCTTTATACTAAAACTTAAAATCAAAATCCAAATTCATATATCCCCTATTCTCTAAAAACTGTACCGGCAATCTTAGGGTTATGTTTTGATATTTTTTTTCTTCCATCTTCTTCTTCATCCGTTTTCAAAAATTTCTTCGTCGATTAACCTACCCGAATCATAACAATGCCTCCACGAAAGAAACCAAATGCCCTATCGAAATCAAACTCGATTGCTCAACATAAATTACAGGAAAGGCTTGCTTTGATTGCTCAAGAGCAAGAAGAAGAGGAAGCAGCCAACTCGGACAATCAACCTCTCGTAAACATGGCTTCTGTGAGAAGGTAAGTGATTTTGAACTACTTTATGAGTGTTTAAATCGATTTATAGCAATGGGTTTAGGTTAGAATACAAACCCTAACTCAAACAATTGAGTTTCGGTGAGTACCAACATTGAAATTTGTATGAATACCATGCTGGTACTCAATTATGACATTCAATCTAGAATGAAAGAAGTGTCGGTATTGGGTTACGACATTGATTTTAATATGAATAAAATGTCGTTTTCAAACTCAGAGTCTCCTGAAGCTGAATGTTCTATACCGGCATTCAAATTAAGTTGAATACTATGCCGGTATTGGGTTACGGCATTACTTTTAAATTGTTCGTGTATGCCAGTAGTACAGTTTTAGTATCCAAGAACATTCTAGGAATTATCGGCATTGGTTTGAGTTAGCATTCTGTGCCGGTACATGGTTACGACATGGAGTGAATTATTAGGTGTGTGCCGATAGTGTTCATTTTGTATCCAGGAACAATCTAAAATACTACCGGCATTGTCGATATTTATTGTACATTGCCGGAACTGTTGGTCCCGGCACTGTGATTCTATGCCGGTACTAAGAATGAAATTGTGTTGTCTTGTATTCATTTCGTGTGTATTTTGATATAGGAAAAAAGCCAAGGACAATATCTTTAACTAGCATAATGGTTGCTTTAAAAAAAACACACTCCCAAAACAAAAAGGTATTCAAAATTGGTCTTTGCTTGATACCTGCCCTTTGCATCATTGAGTTTTTTTTGGCACTCCATCACATGGAAACTAAGGGTCCATCCAGTCTTTACAACACCATGAAAGAAATGAGGGTCTAGGAGTAGGAGTCTCATACATTTTCAAAATCATCATACAAAAAAAAGAAAGTTGAACTGTTCAAGAGATGTTTCTTCTTGTGTCAGATATTCCAAACCCTAATTCATAATCTTCTTTTCTTTTCGCTTTCAAATTCTTCTTTTGTTATAATCTAAAATACAAGACGACAATAAAAGCTAAAAGAGGGAAGGCCTATAACTCGAAAAACGTTAACAAAGACCCAACTTTGAAAAGCAAAAAGAAGTTACAAGGGTAATTTTGTAACTCCAAGTAGCTCTATATTCCCTCCCTCCCTCTTTTCTTTTCTTTCTTCCTCATACAGAAACAGAATCACTGTAGTAGTTAGTAGAGTACAGTACACTCTGTAGTAAGTGAAGATGTTTTGAGTTTCAGAGAGAGAGTTTTGGAAAAGAGAGAGTGTGGGTTTCATCAACCAGAGATAATGGTGTCTGAAAACCCCTTTTCTTCTTTCAATCGATCGAGTACAACTCCTAAATTCTGCAATACCTTTAATAACAGGTGATTACATTTTCAAATTCCAGTTCAAGTATGAAATTTGTTTTAGGTATATGATTTTTTCAGTTCAAAATTGAATTTTGTTGATTTCTCTCTGTTAATGTAATTAGTTAGTTTGTTTCTACTTGTGGAATGTTTAGATTAAAGCAGTTTATGAAGTTTTTAAAGGTTAATTCATAGTAAACTGAGAAAAATCAGTGAGTTTTTTTGGTTATCATCAAGGTAGAGAGTGATGAGAGTTTCAAATGTTTTACTTTTGTTCTTTTCTTCTGAACCCAAGTCCTAACAACTTCTGACTTTCTGGGTTGGTACTGACGTTTGAATTTGTTAGTGAATTTATTTCATTAAACGATCTTGATTTCAATTTCTGTTATCACAATTAATTTATTTGTCTGTTTATTTATTAATATTATAACTATTTTGAAATTTTGTATCGATTTTCTGTAAACCCTGTGCAGTTGTGATTCCATTCCTCCTCCTTTATTCCATGTGCATTCTTAAAATTTTAAGCCAAGAATGGCTTAAAATTTTAAGCCAAGAAGAGAATAGTTTCTAATTAGTACTTAATTCAGTTTCAGTCAATTAGGTTTCAATTTGACTCAGCAAATGTATTTGATGAAACCATTGTGCAGGATATTTTTGGATGTTGCTGGCGACATTACGATCGTTGTTGATGGAGAGTCTTTTTTACTGCACAAAGTAAGGACTGATTTCTTATCTCCTAAACATTTATAAAATGCATATGGAATGTGTGTGTTGTTGTGTATTGGGTTGTTTTCTCCTTTTCCGTGCAGTCTTGTTTTGGTTCCCTTGTGCGAATTAGTAATTGGAATATATATGTATGATTGTTTCCTTCTGCTTGTGAGTTTTCACTACGCATGATGCAATTGAGAATTGAGGGCCTATCCTTCAATTCCATTTCCTAGTAGCATGACCCAGATGAACTCCTGTTTCCATAATTGATGTTTCAATATCTTCTTGTCATTTCTCCGCTGTTTAGTGTGGGTAATCACTATATGTTTGAGTTTGTATGGTGGTGCCCTGTTGAATTTACTTTACTTAAGTATGTCCTGTATTAGCTTCTGAATTGTGTGCACTTAGAACACTTTTTTAATTGTCACATGCTTGGTTCCTAGCAAAAACTGATTAAGCTCTGAATATCGGTGTTCACTATGCTGAAGTTCCCGTTAGTCTCTCGAAGTGGGAAGATTCGGAAAAAGGTTGCAGACTCAAGAGACTCAAACCTCACCAAGTTGGAGCTCCTGAACTTACCAGGTGGACCCCAGACATTTGAACTCGCAGCAAAGTTTTGTTATGGGACAAATTTTGAGATCACTCCAGAAAATGTTGCCAACCTTAGATGCGCTGCAGAATACCTGGAAATGTCTGACGATTACTGGGAAGAAAACCTCATTAGCCGAGCAGAGATATATCTTAAGGAAATCGTGGTTCAAAGTCTTGAAAAATCTGTGGAGGTTTTATCCACCTGTGAGGCTCTACTGCCTACAGCCGAGGAGGTAGGAATCGTGACCAAGTGTGTAGATGCAATTGCCATAAATGCTAGCAAGGAGCAGCTAGTTTCAGGTTTGTCTCACTTAAATTCTGACGGTTCTGGGAAACTAAATATGGATTGCACCGAGTGGTGGGTTGAGGACCTCTCAGTTTTAAGGATCGATTTCTATCAGAGAGTAATTGCTGCCATGAGAAGAACAGGTGTTCGAGCAGATAGCATTACCGCATGCTTGATGCACTACGCCCAAACATCTCAAGTGGGCATTGGAAAACGCGAGATTTGGGATCCTTCACGGATAAAACTTGATTCCACTATGGCAGAGGATGAACAGAGGGTTATAGTGGAGACCCTTGTAAGTCTTCTGCCAACAGATAAAAGTACATCTATTCCAACAAGTTTTCTGTTTGGGATGCTCAGATTGGCTAACCTAGTGGGTGTAAATAATGCCTGTAGACTTGAGCTTGAGAGGAGGATTGCTTATTTGTTAGAGATGGTTTCCCTTGATGATCTGCTTATCCCTTCAACACAGACTGGTGATTGTATCTTTGATGTTGATACTGTTCATCGATTACTAGTGAATTTCCTGCAGCGCATTGAAGAGGAAGAACCTGAAGACTCGTTACAGTATGGTTATGAGTCTGAGGGTCTCGGATCTACTAGCCATGCTTCTGTGTTGAAAGTTGGAGGGCTAATTGAAGCTTATCTAGCTGAAATTGCACCGGACCCATGTCTGAATCTGAAGAAATTCACCAATATCATTGAGATCTTGCCTGACTATGCCCGTGTTATCGATGATGGACTTTACAGAGCTATTGACATATATTTAAAGGTACTTCTCTAAGCCTCTGCATTGCTTACGAACTTGATTTTGTGGATACAATCAATCTCTTAGCCAGATGCCCTAGTTTTATACTGAGACTCAAAAGACAAATGTACATCTATAAACAGACACAGCTTTAGTTTGCTAATGCTTTGGTCTTTTCTTTTCATTTGCTGACTCCAGCTTAGCCATTTGTGTCTCTTACCTAATAAAATAAAGACTTCTAAATGTTGGTTTATGATTTTGTAAATTGCTATCTCAGGCACATCCTGCGCTAACTGAAAATGAATCTAAGAAATTGTGCAAGTACATAGACTGCCAAAAGCTCTCTCAAGAAGCTAGCAACCATGTGGCACAGAACGATCGTCTACCAGTTCAGATGGCAGTCCGGGTTCTCTACTTTGAGCAGCTCCGCCTGAAAAATTCCTTCTCCGGGAGCTCTGGAGATGGGTTCCTATCACAGAGAATCAGCAGTGGAGTTCCAAGTGCTGCCATGTCTCCAAGAGATAACTATGCTTCTTTGAGGAGGGAAAACAGAGAACTAAAGCTCGAAGTATCAAGAATGCGGGTAAGGTTAAGTGAGCTGGAGAAGGAACAAGGTTTCATGAAGCAAGGAATGATGGAGAAACCAGGACATGGGAAGACATTCTTAACGTCAATTTCAAAAGGAATTGGACGCATTGGTATATTTGGTGGTCCAACTGGAGGGAAACCACAAAAAGCTGGTAGGAAATCTCGGGATCAGAAGTTAAAAAAGGAAGACGAAGAAGGCACTCACTTTCATAAGTATATTTCTGTTGCATTGCAGGAAGCAAGAGTCTTGTAGCTGAAAATGCTTAGTGACTAGTGGAGAAGAATCAAAGTTGGGACAATCTATAGGTGTTTGATTATGTTAGTACATGTTTAACACGGGAGAACAGAACCCAGCATCCTGTTGGACTACACTTGCTCAGAGATTCTATGGATGGGGGATGTCTAAGTGGGACACCAGAAGAAGGTAATTTTGTTCCCAAGTGAATGATAGTGCGCGAAAATCAGACATGTTCTGTACAGTCCAAGTATATAATGGCAAGTATAAGCTCAATAGGAAACCTGAATCCAGATGTGAATCCGTCCAAGAGTTTCTGAGACAAGGTCAGTATAAAATCCCAAAATTCAAAAGTGATTGAAATTCGTTGTGTCAATTTACTTATGTCATATGTTACTCAGATACTGATCGTTTATAACGTGTATTTATATATGTATTGCCTGTAATACTAGATCTAATATTATAAGTTTCTGGCGACCTTTTCTTTTACGTATTCTGGTTCTAAAAACATAACTAGAGTAACACACTTGGAACCAGGGTTCAGGGGTTGGAATCCCTTATTGATAAGCAAATACTTAAAGCTGTCGAGCATCTTACTGAAGCATTTATTGGTTCAGGTATCTAAGCAAGAACAATTTTGAACGACAAAAACACAAAACAGATCACCTTACTTGAAAGAAACCACATTTATGAATGCAAAAGCTCAAGATAGAAATAGGCATAACATGAGAATCGGTAAGACCATCCAAGATTTTCTCGGGCATTTGAGACCAAAATTGCTATCCGTCATCTCAAAATATGGAAATGGACTGCTTGATACTTATGCACTAGCACTTGCAAAAAGATGCTTTCGGATCTGAAAAATGAGGTAAAGAGGGGTTAACGTGCTGATCTACCATAAGTCAGTGTCGTCATAATCACACAAGAATCAAAATGATTGCTGTTTTGTACTCAGTTTAACAAACAAAGAAGATATGGTGATATTAGTAGGATATTAAGAGTGGTAAAGAGAATGATTTGCACAAATACCTCTGGTAATTTCTTTCTGAAACAGACGTCCAATCTTGCATCAAGTGTGTTCTCCATCACTATTTTCCCATCTTCTGACGCTAATACCACTCCTCCAGAGCTGTAAATCCATAAAAAGCAATGAATAAAATGTATGAGCCTTAGAAAGAGAAATTAGTTAAGAGAAAATAAATACAGAACTTGCATAGAACGAATTGAAGATCAGATAAGCAAAAATACGGCTTGTGCAAAATGTAAGTGAGACGTTAAGAAAAGAAACCCGATTTTGGTTTGGACTAGGAAACCAAAGACCCTCCAATTGATGTTCCCAAAGGGGCTGAGGTTGATCAATATACTCGGCTAGGGTAACAAGATATGCTTGTTCTTCTTTTTAAAGAGAGCATATCAACCTCAAAATTCTCAACATTATGGTCATTTATGCTGAGACTAGGAATTAACTCTCTTGCTAAAATTCTAAAGCATGACAATCAAGGCAAAAAGTAAAACATTACCAGTAGGTACCATGAGAATCCTTTTTGGATGGTGGTGGTGGAAGATATACACCATCAATAGTAACCTTAGGGGCTTGAACTTTGGCTTTCTCTGCATACTCTTGTGTTGCTTTCTCCAAAGTGGACTGTACGAGTGCACGGTCAACTTCTCTGCACCGAAGCAACACTGCTGGCTCTTTCAAACGAAGCAAGCTCTGGAAATTCAAAATGAAGTTGTTAAGACACATTTCTTAATGATTAAAGTCAGACAATGTTTAGTAGAATAAAGAGACGAACTAAGATGTTACGGAACAAGAATTACTTGAACAATCAAGTCCTTGAGAAGCTTGGAGTATGCATTCTTGTTATCAGAGACGCGTAAAAGATCTTTGCTAGCAGAATCCTTCATTCCATTCACCAAGTCATCTTGTGCTTGCAGAACCTTTATACGCGATGCATTCAGCTGCATGGAATACTCACTGTCCAAAATCCCATCATTAACAACATAGGAGAAACACAAACAAGCAAAAAAGATTCAGAGGGAAGGTAATGCACGTGAATATTTACCAATACTCACATTTTCTTACGGACTTCGACTTGCTTTGCCTTACGTTCATACTCTTGCCTAATCTTTTTCTTTTCAGCTTCAACTAGTTGGAGCTTTTCAATGTTGAATTCCTACCAAACATAAAAAGGTAAAATGTCTATACAAATTTACCCGAAACCAATATAAACCTAACCACTTTACCACTCTATTAAACAAAAGATTAGCATACGTGTGAATACAGGAAATCAAAAAGCAAAATAATGTCTGCTCAAATGAATTCGTTTTTCCAAGATTGATCAATCTAATTTTCATACGTAAACTTTTTAATAATAACAAATTGGGAAAAATATTAATCATATTAGGGTGAGGGTGAAACCTAAATGCCTCTAAATTATCACATTTCGAGATGAATTTTCCATACGTAAAAATAATCATAGAATACAAAATTGAGATACAATACTAATCAGTAAAAAGAGTTTTTTTTACTGTGAGAGAACCTCTTCAGCAGAAACAGAGATCTCATCTGCTTTCTCTTCAGCTTCTTGTCTAATAAATCTAACCATCTGCTGGATCTGCTTAGTAACATCTGCATCGTTCATTTTTTTCTCTTCTTCTTCTCTGAAATGATTCTCTTTTTCCGATCCTTGTCTTTTCACTTTTTCTTGTTTAAAATTCAAATCATATAGCACAGTCTCCGGTTTTTACTGCAACAACATTTAATGCTGTACAAATGTGGAATTAGTCTTACTTCCACGCGTCAATAATTCCTTCGTCATTAAGGCTTTCGCGGATTCACTGTCTAAAATGAAACGATTCGAGAGAAAAAATTACTCGAAAGCGCACGTGGATGTTGTGTGATGACGGATTCGTCCTTATATCATGATCCCATTCCTATGGTATCACAAACATCTACTAAACCCATTTCAAATTCATTTCAGGGTTCAAACAAATTAGCTGTATATCTGATTTTTCCAGTCTCTTCAGCAGTTCAGTCGAATAAATCCAACAATCTGTTCATCTTCATTCATTTGTTTCATCTTCTTTTGATTACTGAACTGTCTCTGATACTTACTGCACCAAAAATTAATGTTAAACTCTTAGGTATTTGGAAATCACATTATTTAAGTAGAGAAAGAAGAGAGAAAAAATCATAACCAAAGTTCAGAAGCAAAAAAAAAAAAAATCCCCAAATCTCTAGGGTTTTTGTTGAAGAAGATTGTTCACTTCAGTGAAAGATCAAAATGGAGAAAAGAAATTCTAAGGCTTTTAGCAAAGAAGAGTATGAACTTTGGGTAGAAACTAGGAAGCAGAAGAACAAAGATTTCTTGCCAACTTACGAAGCTGTACAGACCCTTATTCAAGAAGAGAGTACAACCATTGATAACTTCAAGCAGATTCTTGATGAGGTTGAACGATTGCATGAGTTGGCTGCTACTGCAACAGAACAGGTACTCGACGCCAAAGCTCTCTCGGATTTTGTTAATAAACTTTTAGTGTCGATTAAATCTTCCGGAAATAAAGAAATTAGTCCTGCTTCCTTTATTACTGGTTTGCTTACAAAGTATGGAGATAAAAATGGTTCAAAACCATTCAACTGGAGTGCTCTTGGGGAGAATGTGGTTGGTATTTGTAATAATGTCTCTAGATCTTGCTGCACTATGGTTGGACCTATGGATGTTGAGATGAAAACTAAGAAAGTGGTTTCAGCAAAACGTAAGAGATCTGCTGCTGATGTTGAGCACCCAGAAGAATTGAAAAATGCTGCAACAGAAGAGGACTCAGCAACAGACAAAAATGTTGCTACAATGTTCAACATTATGAAGAGCAGGAAGAAACCTGAAAAGGTTGAAAACCTTATAATGAATAAAGATTCTTATGCACAAACAGGAGAAAATCTGTTTGCTCTTTTCATTTCTGGTGAAAGATGGGAGAGCGGAAGTGAAATTTGATAGTAATGGCCATCAGGTGGTTTCGCTAAGAAATGTGCCTCACCCTGATAACTAAAATCGGGGGAGGTTAATGGCAACTGCAAGATGAAACTTAGCTTATATAAAGACAACTCTCTTTATTGATGTTTAGAAAATCTCTCAAAACTAAACACAAGCTCTAATCTTGCTCATTTGATCAACCACAACTTTGGTGATCATATATATATAGAACTATGAATTCCTTTTCCTAGTCCTATTACCTTATTACATGTCTTTCCTTTTCTTAGAATTAGATGACTTCTAATTCCCTTAGGATTACATCAATTTCCTAATCTTGTCCTAACCAGCTTGTTAGTGACTTCTATGTTGAAGTTTAACCAACATTCTCCCCGTTAAGCTTCAACCTTACCCGTGACATATCTTGTACTCCAATCAATTATCTCATTTCTTCAAACTTGATCCGAGCTAATGCCTTTGTCAATATATCTGCTTTCTGCTCAGTTCCTGGCATGTGTTCAACGTTGATGATCTCCTTCTCGATACATTCTCGTATGAAATGATCCCTTTTGTGAATGTGTTTCGTCTTCCCATGAAACACTGGATTTTTAGTGAGTGCAATTGCAGACTTATTATCAATCTTGATGAGAACTTTTCCAGGTTATCTTTCTTTGATTTCACCCAACAGTTCTTGAAGCCATATTGATTATTTAGCTGCTTCTGTTGCGGCCATAAACTCAGCTTCACAGGATGAGAGGGCTACAGTGTCTTGCTTCTGTGAACACCATGTAATAGGTGCTTCTCCTTGATAAAATATATGACCAGTTGTACTTTTTCCATCATCTTGGTCAATATTATGACTGTTGTCACTATACCCAACAATTCTTTTTGATCCTCCTCGACCATACTTCAATCCACAGCTGATTGTTCCTCTTAGATATCTCAATATCTGCTTTATTACATCACCATGAGACTTGCGTGGACTCTGCATATAACGGCTTGCTACTCCCACAGAGAAAGCCAAGTCTGGTCTTGTGTGTAACAAGTATCTAAGGCATCCAACATTTCTTCTATAACTCGTTGGATCAATCTCAGCTTCTTCTTGTGCCTTTGAAACTTTAAGTCCAAACTCCATTGGTATCTTAGTTGGATTACAAGTTTCAAGTCCTGCTTCTTTCAGAATTCTCCTTGCATAAGCTTCTTGTTTAAATCCAATCTACTCCTTGATGGACTTCTATGCCAAGGTAATAAGTGAGTTTTCCGAGGTCTGACATCTCAAACTTTGATGACATTTCTCACTTGAACTCATTGATCACCTTAAGGGAGTTGCCAGTCAAAAATAGATCATCTATATAGACTGCAATCACAAGAAGCGTTCCCTTTTCTTCTCTTCTGTATACTGATGTTTCTTTAGAGCACTTAACAAATCTGATTTCTCTTAAGATTTGATCTAACTTTGTATTCCAGGCTCGAGGAGCTTGTCTTAGACCATATAGAGCTTTTGATAACTTATAAACCTTATGCTCTTGTCCTTTTACTTCAAAACCTTCTGGTTGTTCAACATACACATTTTCTCGCAATTCACCATGTAAGAATGCTGTCTTAACGTCTAAGTGGTGAATTTCCCATGAGTTTGATGCTGCTTCTGCTATTAAGAGACGAATTGTCTCTAGTCTAGAAACTGGTGCGAAAACTTCGTCAAAGTCTATGCCTGATTCTTGAACGTATCCTAGCTACAAGTCTTTCCTTATATTTGTTAATAGTTCCATCAACATTTCTTTTAACCTTGAAGATCCACTTGAGGCCAATCACTTTTACCTCACCTGGCTTATCAACTAGAAACCAAGTCTTGTTTCTGTTGATTGAAATAATTTCTTTTCTACATGCTTGTGTCCATTTAGTCGAGACCTTTGCTTCCTGAAAATTCCTTGGTTCATCATTAACAGAAAGTAGCATAATCTCACATTCTTCTGCAGCTTGAAGAACATAATCCTCCAGATACCGTGGCTTTTGTATCTGTCTTGTTGATTTTCGCAGTGGAATGGGTTGAGTTATTTCATCGATCTCTTCTTCTTCTTCTTCTTCTACTTCTTCGTTATTCTCAGTGTTTTCATTATTCTCTTCTTCTTCTTGATTAACATCATTGTTTCCATTGGTATTGATGATTATGGGTCCTTCGCCTTCATCAATTACTTGACCCCATCTCATGTGAAACATTCCTGGATCCCTACTTGGTCCATCATTAGTTTCTTTCCAGTTCCAGTTTGCTTTTTCATCGAATACCACATCTCGACTCACTATTATTCTTTTCGTTGTTGGATTGAATAATCTGTAAGCTTTGGATCCAGGCTCAATTCCTAGATTCACAAGAGTCTGAGATCGATCATCCAGTTTCTTAAGAGTTGCAGAATCAACTTTTGCGTATGCTTTGCAACCAAACACTCTTAAATGATCTATGTTTGGTTTTCTCTTTCGCAAGCTTTCATATGGAGTCATGTCTTTCAGAGATTTCGTAGGTATCCTGTTTATTAGGTATGTGGAGTGTCGTACATCTTCTCCCCATAGATAATTAGGTACCTGCATAGCCTTTAAAGAACTTCTTGTCATCTCCATTAGAGTTCTGTTTCTCCTCTCCACCACTCTGTTTTGTTGTGGTGTAAATGGTGCTGTGATTTGCCTTTTGATTCCATTTGACTCACAAAACTTGTTGAACTCTAAGGAAGTGAACTCTCCTCCTCTATCAGTTCTAAGCATTTTCACTTCCTCTTTTAACTCTTTTTCTATCAGATTTCTGAAAGCTTTGAATCTGTCAAATGCTTCACTCTTTTCTTTCATAAGAATAGACCACATATATCTTGAGAAGTCATCTATAATAACAAATATGTATTTTTTATTTGCAAGGGTTTGTGGTGTAATAGGACCACATAAATCAGCATGAAGAAGCTCTAAAGGCTTTGAGGCTCTGAATGTTGTTGCTTTTGGAAAACCTTGACGCGTTTGTTTCCCAACTAAACATGATTCACAGATCCTTGATTCATCGTTTATCTGTGGTAGCCCTCGAACCATCTTGTTCTGAGACATTGCCGTTAAAGTTCTAAAGCTTATGTGTCCTAATCTTGCATGCCACTTCCATGTCTGATCTTCCAGTCTCATATTCAGACACAATGGCCTTCCAATCATGAGACTTATCTTGTAGAGTCTATTCTGTGAACGTGAGACTCTAACTAAAAGTCTTCCACTTGGGTCATGAACTGTTAGATAATCTTGTCGCATTCTAACATCACATCCAACTTCTGTAGTTTGTCCTACACTTAGAATATTGCTTTGTAAGTTTGGGATGAAGTAGATGTTTGTGACAAGTTTTTGTTCTCCGGTCTTGCTCTGAAATAGAATTGATCCTTTCCCTTCAATTTCTACAGAAGATCCATCCCCAAACTTCACTTGTCCTTTGATTTTCTCATTGAGTTCAGAAAAGTAGTGTCTCTTACCAGTCATGTGATTGCTGGCTCCATTATCTAAATACCAGATTCCTTCTTCTCCATCCTTTGATTCGTAGTTCTTTGGTATTAGTTTCTCTTCGTTTAAGAATACAACTTCGTGCATGAAAAGAGCTGTATCTGCTTCCCTTGTTTCATTCTTGTTTGCTTCTTCCATCTTTTGTATTCTTTCAGGGCATACAGAGGAGAAGTGTCCTGGTTTATCACATTTTTAACAAATAATGTTTGATCTATCCTTCTTTTCTTTCTATTGGTTTTGATCATTCTGACTTGTTGTTCTATCTTGTGAGTTAAACCTTCCTCTCCTTCCTCGGCCTCTGTTTCCTCTACCATCTCTTCCACGACCTCTTCCTCTTGTCGCAGAGTTTTGTTGGTAAGAGTTTGTGTACAAGAGTTTTCCTTGAGTTTCTCCATTGTTTTCTTCATCAAGGATTCTTTCTTCATATGGTTTCAATCTTCCAATTATATCTTCATAGCTAGTCTTCTTTAAATCTAAGACTTGTTCGAGAGAAACTATGATATGAATATACTTGGATCTTGGTAAATTATTGAGAAACTTCTTTACCAGTTTATCTTCATCAATGGATTGTCCAAGTGACGCCGCTTTTGAGGCTATCTCTGATAGCTTTCCTGCAAAGCTATCAATAGTATCAGTGTCTTTCATCTTCATTCTTTCAAATTCAGACATTAAGGTTTGCAGACGGGCTTCTATAACTCGATCAGCTCCGAGATTACGTGCCTTTATTGCATCCCAAATTTTCTTTGAAGTTTCCTGTTCACCAACTTGTAGAACAAGACATTCTGGTATTGCTTGAAAGAGTAATCCAATGGCAACATTGTTTTTGTCTGGGTCCAATGTATCAGGATCAATTGTTTCCCAAACTTTGTAGATTTTCATAAGTACCTTCATTCTCATGGCCCATACTGTATAGTTTGTGGCGTTGAGGATTGGAACTTGTATTGATGGTGGCGTGAACTGTTTTGCACCCACAATGGTGGTTTCGTTTTTCATGGCTCGGAAAGAAGCTCTGATACCAATTAATGACAACTGCAAGATGAAACTTAGCTTATATAAAGACAACTCTCTTTATTGATGTTTAGAAAATCTCTCAAAACTAAACACAAGCTCTAATCTTGCTCATATGATCAACCACAACTTTGGTGATCATATATATATATAGAACTATGAATTCCTTTTCCTAATCCTATTATCTTATTACATGTCTTTCCTTTTCTTAGAACTAGATGACTTCTAATTCCCTTAGGATTACATCAATTTCCTAATCTTGTCCTAACCAGCTTGTTAGTGACTTCTATGTTGAAGTTTAACCAACAGAGGTTCAGTATAGCCATTTTGTTTTCAGGCTGGACTTCAAGGATTGGGACAAAATGAGACATTTAGTTGCTGATGCGGATGAGGTTATGCCTCATCGTCGGAACCCGGCTGAAACTGAGAGTGCTCCTCCTTGCAAGTAACCATAACTGTGGGTAACTGATAGAATGGCTTAGAGGGTGTTTTGGTAGTCTTTTGCACAGCTAATTTTAAAGTCAACACGTAATTAGATTTCAGGCTGTTATATGATTGTAAAGGTTTTATAGAAAATGAGGTCTTAAGGGATAGAAAGTGTTAAGAAGGATGGGTTTATGGTCCATATGTTATGTAAAGTCACGTTACAAATTTGATAATGAAAAACTAATTATTAACTGCGTTGTCTTTTCCATTTTGTTGTTTCTGCACCTAGCTTTCTGTTGTCTGAAACTGTTAAGCCTTTTCATATTGCCATTTGCCTCTCATGTATTACAGACATTTTCAAGCAGTTGGTAGTAAAATGTGGGAAGGGATCATGTATAACAGTGTAGGGGGTAGTAGAATGTGGGGGAAGCCGGGAAGGGTTTGAACATTTTGTGTTTGGCATATCAAATTGCATTTTGGACCTTGTTCAGGTATTTTAGCATTTGAATTTTGAAGCAAACTGCCCGATAAAAATGTGGTTTCAACAGTCTTCTTTGAAATTGCCGAACTCAACATCAATGCGTAGTCTGGCTCCGCTCACTGCACAAATAGTTTGTTGGATACGTACTGCCTGACTGAAGTAGCAATGGCAGTAAGGAGTCAGCATGCCATGATGATGCCAACTCAGGGAACTTGCGAGCAGATTGTGTGAAAGTTTAGTTGGTCAGGTTTTCCGAGAAGCAAACTTGGCAAGTTGTTGCACTGGTGTTTCCTCAAATAGCCAACAGAGTGAACCATGATTGAGGGTGACCTAGCAGTGGACCAGATAAAGTCAGGTGAAAGAAAAAGGAAAGATACCGAGTATCCACAAAAAACACACTATAAGGTACTTTTGGTAGTTTATACAAATATGAAAAATAAAAAATGTATACTTCTCTATATGATACAATTGCCTGTGTTTTATACTAACAATGCCAGCCATGTATGTTGATTTTTTTACAGGTCACTGTGGAATAATTCTTTAAGCGGTTCTGTGCCTTCTACACTTCGGGTGAAATATAAATTTCAGCTCTGGTACAACATTTACACTGTAAGATCTAGATAACATAATCAGTTCTTCCGTAAGTCTTAGGTCTTTATCATTTTTTGAATTCGAAATAATGTCATGTTTCTGGATAGGCTCGCATGCTTTGTGTGTGATTTAATGTGAATGCGTGATGCTGCAATCCTGTGTGTTCTATCAAGATTGAGACATTCACGAAACGTTTATTCCCTAACACTTCTAGTGATACTGATCCACCTAAACATGCTACTGGTGTGCTTCTGCGAATCAATCTAACACTTCTAGTGATACTGATCCACCTAAATATGCTACTGGTATGCTTTGGCGACTCAATCTACCAAAAAATGTCGTCACTTTGGGGTATGCCTCTCTGGGGTATGCTACCTTTTTTTTATGGGTTTACGTTGATGCTTGCTTTTAGTCCAAGTGATGTTTCTCCTGGAAAATAGTGAGTGAAAAAGGTTCTCTTGGAGCAGCACCCGGTGGTGCCAAGGGTTCGGATAAGAAACTGAAATTTGGTTACTGTCAGTGCCATGTATTATGCCTACATCAAATGTTTCCTTTTATGTAATTGTAAGGTATCCAATATCACACCTCGAGCCGAAATATGTATTTGGGAATGTTTGACTTAGTTCATAATCAGTTTCTTAGTCCCATAATCACTGTGCTTGATGTCCTGTTATTAGTAGATGTAGTTGCAGGAAATCCTACACTACACCCCTCACAAGATTTCATTAACATTCAACTCATTTTAGATGAACAATCTTAATTTTATTGATGAATCTTTGAACAATCTTACAAGAAAAGATAAAAGAATCAAGAATAACCAATGTTCTCGATTTTCTCTCTCCTATTTACTTGCTTTTCACTCAGAAAAAGATCTCCTCTTTCCTTTACAACTGAACGACTATTTATAGGAAATTACATAGTGGATGACAGCTAATCTGTCCTTTATTTTCGGATATGGCTTGCGACATTCTCGCAACCTTACAAATGTTAAACTCGCAAACTCTCTATCTTACGCAGGACTATCACATCTTTCTCATGATTTTAGCTGACGTTGTTTATGATGTCATTTCTGAAATTGTTTTGCGACGCTGTTGTGTTGTGTTGCGTTGCTGACAATTTCGCTGAGACATTATCGCTGCGAGATTATGATCCTACATCTTGCCTCTTCTCATATCTTCTCTGCGAAGTAGAGAATGATGTGAGAAATGCCGCAGTTATCCATCATTTCATATTCTGCATTTATCACACGTATCCTTTTTCCCATCTGTATCTTGACACGTCTCTTGTAACTGCTGATTTCTAACCGCTTACATCTTTCCGCATTAATCGTGTTTATCTTCTCGATAAAAAATTTCCTCTATATATACTCTTTCTCACTCTCTTTTTCTCTCTTTTTATTTTCTCTGCAACTTCATCGTTCTTCTGCAAATTCCATTATTGCAACTTTTCTTCTTTCTTCTTCTTTCAATCTTCTTTCTTCTTCTTCATCTCCATATTGTTCCCTCAGTAGATCTTCATCATTTGTAATTTTCTTCGAAATAATCTTCCTGCTAGTGTTTTCCATGGATTCATCAAGGTTAGTTTTCTTTTTTCTTTCTTATGGGTTTTGCTGAAATTAATCTTGCTTACTGCCTTATTTGATGTTGTTTATGTGATTCCCATACTGTTATTATTTCAGCAAAAGCGCCTCTAATAGTAAATTTACGGTTCAGAACCCTAATATTCCCAAACCGCAGCATAAGATTGTTGTACTCAAAAGAAAGTCTGCGAATCAGAAGGTAGTAAGAAACATTATTCTTCTCTAATAACAATATTGCCTATATTTCTTATCTGGATTGTAATTCACAGGGTGATAAGGATGTCAATAGACCTCTCAAGAAATCTCGTCACCTTAAAACTGTTGAAACCTCTGTTTCATTTCACTCACTTATCCCTTCTAAATCTCCTACGACATCTTCGCAAGTTAAACCATTATCTCCAATTCGAGAAAAAGCTGCCTCAGACTTCATTTCTTCAGCTGACCTTTCAATGATTGAAACCCCCATTATTGATCCTTCTGTGAATGAAACTTCTGCTCTCCCTATTGATAATGTTTCTCAACCTTCTATCATTACCAGTTCTCTACCTGAGCCTCTTCCCTTTTCCAAAGAAACTGTGGAAGAAATAGATATTGCTTTCAAAGTTTTGTCTGAAGTCCTGGATGATGGCGAAAAGTCTCCAATTGATCCTGTCAAGTCTGGTATTTGCGAAATTCTGAGTAAGTATTTCGGTTCTGATAGAGCTGCTTCGCAAACAGCTTTGGAAAAAGAGTGTAATGCCCTTCGTCTCGAAAATCAAAAGATTCAGAATGTTTTCCTGGATCGTGACAATCTTCGCAAGAAGAATGATGAATTAAGAGGTATGATTTCCTTATCTGTATCTTCAACTTGCCTTTCTAATGATTTTATCCTTCCCATATTTAATTATCCTTAAAATCCCTCTTTCGCATGTTAAGCCTTAAACTAGAAACGAATAATGGAGATATATCAATTTGAATCTGCTGTTGAAGAAGCCCGCGTTGATAAAGAAATTTTGATGGATCAATATAACCAATTAGATAACCTCCATTCATATGTTGTTGATCATATTACCAATGAAAATACCCAATTAGTTCAGAGGCAAGACTTATTAAGTAATGAAATATCTCGCCTTTCTTACTCTTTAACTAAAGCTAATTTAGGGATGGAAAAAATTTATCAGATGAGAATAAAACCTTATCTCAAGAGAAGCGAACTTGTTTAAACAAGATGGCGATATCTTCGCAACAACTTAGCATTCTTCAGAAAGTATGTGATGACCAAGAACAATCTCTTCGCTCTTTGAGAAATGAACTTAAAGAAGTAACAGAGTCATCTATCGCTGAAAAAGATACACTCATTCAAGGTAGAATAACTTTAAGTGTAAAGGCGAATCAAATTAAAGAACAATATTCCAAATTAGAAGAATCTCATTCTTCTCTTGCGAAGAAAAACGCCTTTCTTATTTCTAAAGAGAAAAATCTTCAGTCTCGACTTAAAGGTTTAGTTGGAGATAAATTTGATGACGCAATGAATCGTTGGGAGAATAGTTGTCTGACCTTGATTCAACACCTTATTTCGCAAAAGGAAGGTAGTCATAATAATTTGACTGCCTTAACTATTTTTCTTTGTCATATCTTTTTGATTCTTCTCTTATCTATTGAAATTTTGTATTCTACCTTTCGCAGAGTCTGAGAAAAATCTTCATTCCTCCATTTCTGTTTTGGAGGCTAAATATGCCAAAATTCGCAAAGAAAATGCATTACTGTCTCTGTCCTTACTGGTTCTCGCGACCGAGCAGAAAGAAGACTTGATTATCTTGCTTACTTTAAGGATATTCAAGATAGGAATCATCAGAGAGCACTTCTTCGTCAAGTTCATCTCCGGCTGAAGTCCTTGTAAATGATATTTTATTGTCTAAATCTCTTCCTCCTACATCAATCGAACCTTTGGAAGTAGATGATGATGAAGTTCCTCGTCCTGCTGAGTGATTATGATTATGAAAGTGGTGCAGAGGATAGTTTTTGGAAGATGGAGAAGAATTCCTTCTAAGGAAGCAACTCTGGTGTTAATGAAAAAAGAAATCTCTTCTGAAGAAGTAATTGCTGGCGATAATCAAGGTGCTAATCAAGGCGAAGATCAGAATCGAAATGAAGGAGAGCTTGGCGATAATGAGAACATTGGCGAAGAACGTCTATTATCTCCTTCTACTGGAATTAATACTGAAGCATGAGCTTCTTATCTAGTTCTATCTTCTTGAATTGTCTCATCTTTATTACTTTTTGCGAATAATATTCTTCAACCAACTTTGGAATCAATTTTCCCTTTTAGTATTTTGCTGGAGAAAGATAATGCCTCTTGTTTATTGATTCCCATACTTGCCTCTCATTATCTTTCTTGCGAAAAATATCTGTTATGAATACTTATAAATATTTTTTTTGTCATGTGGTCTTATTTTGCCTTCCTAATTAAAGGTCTTATTATGCCACCTCTTGTCATTGCGACAAAATCGCAGGACGTCTTGCACTTTCATGCAAAACCCATTGATCTTGCCTTAACTTTTTCTTTTGTATTATGGCCTCTTCAGGAATGTTGCGACAATATGACAGGCCTAAATATTCTTGCGAAAATAAAGCCCCATGATATTGCCGTCTTGCGAAGAAATCGCAGGACGTCTTCACACTTTCATGCGAAAACCCATTGATCTCGTCTTATCTTTTTCTTTTGTATTATTGCCTCTTCAGGATTGTTGCACAAATATGAAAATCCTTAATACCCTTGCGAATAAAAAGCCTCATGACATTTGCGTCTTAAGACACTTATCAGCTCCCTAATGGAGGGTGCCACCCTTATCTTCCCCCTGGTTGCCCCTTCAAGGAGGCGTACTTCTACCATACAAGGTTAGCTCCTCCCATTCAGTCTTAACAACGACCAGTTATTTTCGCAGCCTCTTATCCCTTTTACCTATAGGGATTATGGTTACGAGACTGCACCCTAAGTGGGGTTTTCTTCGGGCCGAGTGCAGTATAATCCAAGACTTGTCAAGAATGGCAAGGTACGCTTCAAACGCCCCTGGCACTCTTGACTCAACCGTGTACCTCGACGCCTTGATCAGATTCTGCACTCCTTGGGAGAGTCCTTATTACCTTAGTCTCCCAACTTAATTCATATGCTTAAGCCGAGAATCCAAGGTGCCTCTCCCGGATGGGCTTTATTGACCCCAAATCTTCATGACTCAGGTTCCGGTGGCGGTGTAGCCTTTCCCTAAGCCATGCAACAGGTACCCCCTTATATGACATACTTTAGGTCTTACATTTGCCTCTTGCGAAATTTTATTCGCGAACTAGGGTGTACGCCATAAAGGTTCGCCTCTTTCTTTTATGTCATTGTTCTATGATTATCTCTGCGAAATTTTCGCACATCATGATCTTATTTTGATATGAATAATCTCACAATTATTCTTTCATAATCCATAACTTCTCAAAGCTTCTTACGGATAATATCTTTTTAAGTACAACCTGTTCCATGGTCTGTCAAGTCTATGACCAACATCTCTACCTTCTGGATCCATTAATTTATAAGCTCCTGTTCCAACTGTCTCCTTAATGATGTAAGGTCCATCCCATTTTTTCGCTAATTTTCCACCATTTTCTCGCTGATATATTGGTGTCTCTCGCAGAACTAAATCTCCTGGTTGGAATTCGCGTACTTTGACACGTTTATTATATTCTCGGGATAATCTTCGCTGATAATTCTCCATATGTTGTAAAGCTCTTTCTCTTTTTTCTTCTAATTCATCAAGTTTGTTTAAGATCAAACCCGCACTAAGATTTTTCTCCCAAGCTTCTCTCTTTGTTGTCGGAATAACAACTTTTGTTGGTAACACCGCTTCAACTCCGTATGTTAAACAAAAAGGTGACATTCCAGTAGCTTCTCTTCTAGTTGTATTATAAGCCCATACTGCATTATGTACTTGTTCGCACCATGTTCAATCATGTCCTTCCAATTTCTTCTTTAATATATCTGCAATTGTTTTGTTTGTTGCCTCTACCTTCCCATTAGCTTGTGGATACAAAGGAGTAGACTTTCCACATTTTATCTTAAATGCATTAAGTAACATTTCTATGTTTTGTCCTTCAAACTGTTTCCCATTATCAGATACCAACTGCGCAGGAATTCCAAATCTGCAAATGATATTTTCGAATATGAATATAAAGATATCTTTGTCGCGAATATGATGTACTGCCTTCACTTCTGTCCATTTTGTGAAATAATCGGTTGCGACTATTAAGTATCTTTTTTGTCTAGAACCTGGTAAAAATGGCCCCACAATATCTAAGCCCCATTTTCCAAAAGGACACACACTGGTTGAAGATGACAATGGTGCTCCAGGTGCATGTATTTTCTTTTCATGTCGTTGACAATCTTCGCAACGTCTTGATATTTTTTTTTGCATCTTCGTGCATGTATGGCCAGTAATAGCCTTGCATTTTTCTCTGTGCGCCAAATATCTTCCTCCGCTATGATTTCCAGCATCCTCACTATGTAACATTTTTAGCACTTTTTCTCCTTCCTCTCGTGTCAAACATCTGAGTGATGGTCCATTAAAGGATTTTCGGTATAGCAGCCCATCTCTTAATTCATAATTCGTTGCGCGGATTTTTAACTTGTGTGTTTCCAATCTATTTCTTGGTGTTTCTCCTTTCGCCAAATATGCATGAAGTTTTGTTCTCCAATCTGCGATATTGTTTGTTTGTTCTTCTTCTTCTTCATTGTTTATTATCATCACGTCCACTTCTTCTTCTTTATTGATTGATGATGACAGAAGTGTTTGCATTTTTATGCATCTCGCAGTTGGATCTGTCATCATGCTTGAGATGAAAGCAAAAGCGTCTGCGAGTCTGTTATCCTTCCTTGAAATGTGCCTCCATTTTATTTTTGGGATTTTCGCTGACAATTCAACGAGCTTCTTATATTTATTCAAGGATGGTTCATTTGTAGTGTACTCTCCCTTTATTTGGAGAATAACTAGCTACGAATCACTAGTGATCCTGGCATTTTCTAGTTTCATTTCTATTGCGAATTTTAAGGCATGTATCACAGCTTCATATTCCGTTTCATTATTAGTGGATGCGAATTCCAATGTGAATGAAAAAGCTATCTTCACTCCTTCTGGCGAAATTAAAACAATTCCAACTCCATTGCCTTCTCCATTTGATGATCCATCTACCAATATCTCTCATCTATTTGGTTCTGTTAATAAATCTTTTGGATCTCCGTGTTCTTCTTCTATATCCATCATTTCTTCTACCGCTTCATCTTCTTCTAAAGGAAATTCTGCCAAGAAATCTGCAACAACTTGTGATTTTGGTGAAGACAAAATTTCATATTTAATATCAAAGTGTCCTACTTGTGCATTCCATCTCTCCACTCTTCCTGATCTTTTAGAATTCTTCATCACTGATTCAATTGGTACTTTTGTTAATACCTTTATCTTGTGCGCTTGAAAATATATGTGGAGCTTAAATGATGCATAAACTAATGCTAAGATTAACTTCTCAATCTTTGAGTAATTCTTCTCGGCAGTATTAAAAGTTTTTCTAATGTAATAGATGGGTTTCTCCACTCCTGCGTCTATTCGCAATAACACAACACTTAATGCATGCGACGTCGTCGCAAGATAGATCAATAATTCTTCTCATGATTCTGCCTTTTGTAAAATAGTTGTATTCATAAGATGTTTTTTGATCCCTTGAAAAGCTTTTTCGCATTCATCAGTCCATTTAAATTTCTCCCCCTTCTTGAGTATATCGAAAAAATATTTGCATTTGTCTGATGATCGCGAAATGAATCTCCCCAAGGAAGCTAAAAGTCCATTCAACTTCTGTACATCTTTTATTGTTGCGGGTGTTGGCATGTCATGATCTGCTTGCACTTTTTCTGGATCAACCTGTATTCCTTCCTTTGATACAATGTAGCCTAAAATTTTTCCCGATGCAACTCCAATAGTACACTTCTCAGGATTCAGTTTAATGTTATACTGCCGAATTTGTTCAAAAATCTCCCTCGGGTCCTGTACATGGGCTTTGGCTTCTTTACTCTTTACTAACATGTCATCCACGTATACTTTTAATGTTTTGTGTATCCATTTCGCGAACACCTTCTCTACCATTCTTTGATATGTTGCTCCTGCATTTCGCAAACCAAATGGCATTTTTGTGTAATAATATAAACCTCTTGGAGCGAAGAAAGAAGTATGTTCTTGATCTTCTTCAGCGAGAGGGATTTAGTTATATCCTTTGTACCCATCTAAAGACGATACCCTATCATTTCCCGCTGCGGATTCCACCATTTGAGGAATATCTGGTAATGGAAAACTATCTTTAGGACAAGCTTTGTTTAAATCAGTGAAATTTATACAAATCCTTATTCCTTTGTTTTTCTTTGGGACAATGACCATATTCGCTATCCATTCTGGGTATTTAGCTTCTCTTATGATTCCTGTATCGAGCATTTTCTGTAGTTCTTCTTCTATTTGGGAATGGTAAGTTGTTGCGATTTTTCTTATTCTTTGTTTAAATGGTATCACATTCTTATTAATCTCCAACTTGTGACATGCAATTGATGGATCTATTCCCGGTATTTCATCCATGCTTCCTGCGAAAACGTCTTTATATTCTCGCAAAAGGTTAACAGTTCTTTCTTCTTCTTCTACATCCATCTTGGTTCCAATTCTCAATATTAGAGGTTCTTTTATAGTCCCAACGTTTAATTATTTTGTTGGTTCTGCGGCAGTGTAACTGGACTTGGATTCTCTCATTGGTGTTGGTTCTTTTATTGTTTTCACAGGTCCTTCTCCATCTTCCGAAATTTCGCTGGGTATTCCTTTGCCTTCTTTTTCCCTTATCATGTATACTCTAAATTCTTCTTCTTTCTTTGCCTCCTTTTCCAACTTTCTGCGAAATTGTTTTCTTTTTGCTTGTCCTTCATAATGCTTTACTTCAATTTGATGACATAATTTCTCATTGTCAACATCTCCTCTGATTTCACCTATTCCATTTGGTGTGGGGAATTTAATACATTGATGCAATGCTGATACTACAACCTTTATCGCATGTATCCATGGTCTTCCTAACAACATATTATATGGCGATTCCATATCCACCACGTATAGTGTCACGTGTGTTTCGATCTGTCCTAGTTGAATTCGTACTACTATTTCTCCTTTAGCTTTTGTTGTGGATTTTCCGAAGCCATGAACTAGATATGTTGAATTGGACATTTCTTCATCTTTAAATCTCATTCCCCTGAACGCATGATAGAATACTATATCCACTGAACTTCCTGTATCGACTAAAGTTCTGTTCAATATCCATTCTTCCGTGGATTCTGTTGTTGTTCCCTTCTCTTTTCGCATAATAGGCATTGTAATAACCAATGGAGATGTGTGGTTCAAATTTTCTTTTGGTATTTTTGCCGCCATGAATGTGATTTTTTGCTTTTCCAAATCTTTCAAGGGTGATGTCTTTTCTACTGCCATAACCTTCCTTCCTTCAAAATTTCGTTTATGTATTCTTCCTTTGATGTTTTCATGGAATTCATTAATCATTGTTTTTGTTATCATATTACACTCCAATCTTTTGTCATCTTCATTGACTCTAATCATTTTTCTTTTAACTGGTTCACTGATTTATTTAATCACTTTCTTGATTTGAACAATTTCAACAACAATCTTCAACTTTCGATCTTCATCTCCCTGTTTCTAGCGCCATTATGTAGTTGCAGGAAATCTTACACTACACCCCTCACAAGATTTCATTAACATTCAACTCATTTTAGATGAACAATCTTAATTTTATTGATGAATCTTTGAACAATCTTACAAGAAAAGATAAAGGAATCAAGAATAACCACTGCTCTCGATTTTCTCTCTCCTATTTACTTGCTTTTCACTCAGAAAAAGATCTCCTCTTTCCTTTACAACTGAACGACTATTTATAGGAAATTACATAGTGGATGACAGCTAATCTGTCCTTTATTTTCGGATATGGCTTGCGACATTCTCGCAACCTTACAAATGTTAATCTCGCAAACTCTCTATCTTTCGCAGGACTATCACATCTTTCTCATGATTTTAGCTGACGTTGTTTATTATGTCATTTCAGAAATTGTTCTGCGACGCTGTTGTGTTGTGTTGCTGACAATTTCGCTGAGACATTATCGCTGCGAGATTATGATCCTACAGTAGAGATCATGAACTGGCTTTCATACCCAATGATCTTTCTATTGTGGATATGGATATTCTTGAAATGTGCCACTGCTGAATACTTCTATGTAGCACCTAAGAGATTCTGTAAACCTTTTATGTGAAAGTTTAGTTGGTAAGGTTTTGCTGGATCAGAACTTCGTATTGTGTGGCATTGCATAGTCTGCTCACTGCACAAATAATTTGTTGGGTGCTACTACCTGCTGAAGTAACTACCGCAGAAAGTAGGAATCAGCATGCCATGAAGATGCTCACTCAGGGAAATTCAATTCAAGTCTCTATCAATGAAAGGAAAAGCTGAACTAAAGAGGCAGCAAGAGGCAGAGGGGGCAGATGAGCTTTTGCTTAATTTCCCCAGTCTCGGTAAGCCTTTTGCCCGTGGCAGTGATAGTAGTTTATCCCTGTCCTTCATACCGGTTTGTCCGGTGCAGTTATTAGTATGTGGCTGAAGGCGGGTTTTGCTCATTCGTAAAGAGTCAAATTTCTCCATCTCACACCAGTCATCTTATGGTGCTTATATGTTTATTCTTATCAATATACCAACTTACAACACGTTTGTTTTTTCCTCTATATAGGTAGAGTGTTCTATATAGAAGTTTACCTCTATATCTATATAAATATCACTATATAATCTCTCTTAAAATCATGTTTGTTTGATCACTATCTAACAACTCTATATTGTGTACCCAATTTTATATATTTCTCATTTTACCCTTATAATATTCAAAAAATCCATGAATATCCATTACAACCAAAGATGTTCAAAAATTCCAAAAGGAAAAAAATGTATTAGAAAATACAACCAAAGATGTTCACTTTTTCTGAAACGGAGCGAAAGTATAACTTTTTTCTGAAACGGGGTAAAAATATCACTTTTTCTGAAACGGATCAAAAATATCACTTTATCTGAAACGGGCGAAAGTATCACTTTATCTGAAACGGGCGAAAGTATCACTTTTTCTGAAACGGAAAAAAAAAATCACCTTTTCTGAAACAGGGCAAAAATCACTTTTTCTGAAACGGGGCAAAAACATAACTTTTTCTGAAACAGAACGAAAATATCACTTTTTCTGAAACGGGGCAAAAATTTCACTTTTTCTGAAACAGGGCAAAAATATCACTTTTTCTGAAACATGGAAAAAATCACTTTTTCTGAAACGGAGCAAAAATATCACTTTTTCTGAAACGGTGCGAAAGTATCACTTTTTCTGAAGCATGCGAAAGTATCACTTTTTTTGAAACGGGGCGAAAATATCACTTTTTCTGAAACGGCGTGAAAGTATCACTTTTTCTGAAACGGGGGAAGTATCACTTTTTCTGAAACGGGGCTAAAGTGTCACTTTTTATGCAACGGAGCAAAATATCACTTTTTTCTGAAACAGCGCGAAAATATCCCTTTTTCTAAAACGGGCGAAAGTATCACTTTTCTTGAAACATGTAAAATTTTAGATTTTAAATTAAGGAATTATTTTTGGACATTATAAGTTTGTTCGAGGATATATTAGTCATTTGAAGGTTTAATAGAGGTAGAAGCTCAAAGATAGCACCTCATTGGTGCTATTTGATTTCCTCTATATAGATAGAGATTTGCCTCTATCTTTGTAGAGGTAGTGGAAAAAACAAACACCAAATAAATGGGACCCACCACTATATAGAGGCTAATAGAGGTTAGCCTCTACATAGAGGAAAAAACAAACATGATGTGAGTGAATCTATCAACTGTAAACAAATTCTCTTAAAAAGAAAAATACAAATAGGTGAAGCCAAATAATTGTTTGATGCACAACATATCAGGCCCTGAGCTGAACTTGGATTATAATTTATTTGGATTTGCCTTCACCAACATAAAGATAGAACTGTGAATTTTAATGGTTACCCCTAGTAGAATATAGCAGCTCTCAGAGTGCCCTTACTTTGAACTGTGTTTTTTACATTACCAAGTGATGTCTACATTCTTCCTCTATTTCTGTCAACTTCCACTGGCGCTGAACCAAGTGATGGGTGTGCTTAGAGCAACTGCAATGGACGAGTAAACCCAAATTTTCAGTCGAGTGGGCTGGCGTAGTGGGACGGACCATCGATCAAAATTTGATCAAAGAGTAAAATCCAGACCAAATTTGGTCTGCGATCAAGACCAAATCCAAATATAGTCGGGCGTTGATATAATCTCCGCTACACATCGGGCGTTGATATAATCTCCGCCATTCATCGGGCGTTGATATAATGTCCGCTACACAAGGGACGTTGATATAATGTACGCCTGAAACGGGGCGTTGATATAATGTACGCCCGATGGGGCGTTGGTAAAGACAACGCGCGAAATGGGGCGTTCATATACTTAACGCCCCACTTTCACAATTTATAAAACTTGCATGGGGCGGGCTTTATACCTCCGCCCCATTTTTTTTTTTGTTTTTTTTGTTTTTTTTTTTGTTTCTGAAGCGTATACTATACCAACGCCCCACTCGCGCGTTATCTTTACCAACGCCCATTCGGACGTTATCTTTACCAACGCCTGATCCCAGGCGTAATGTTTATCAACGCGCGACCAAATATACTCTTTTCCCACTACGCCACATGACGGACTAAACCCAAATTTTGTCTTTTTTTTTTAGTCTTTGGTCTTTGGTTATACTCGCACCACTGTGGACGCTCTTAGGCACTCCATAGGGCTTATCAACTGGGTATACTATTTTCCATTCACATGTCAGATTGCGTGTGTGACCCACCTGATCTGATCCATCTCAAAGCCTAGTAAAACAAAGTGAGAATGTGACCAAGTAAGAAAAGACTCGAATCCCCTTCCTTAATTGTAAGTGACTGCAAGAAGAAAAAGGAATGGAAGATTCACATGAATTGTTTTACAATGAAGAGTAGGAAATGAGGTTGCAGGCCACCGGCATGGACCAGATTTCATTTTCATGTTCCAATAAAACAAAACTATGTATGCATTGATACGTAGTAGTCCTAGCAATGAGCAATCACTATTGAACTAGTACCAACAAAATACGGACCACTTTATTTGGTTTGTGTGGAAATATATGCTTGGTTGGTTGGGTTACTCCAAAGAACTCTATTATTATTATTGGTGGCTATTGGCAATTGAAACTTGAAAGGTTGATCAATAAACTCAATTTCTAATTGCCGAATTCAACATGTTCTTTTTTTTTCTTTTTTGGGTAACTAGCCGAGAACCGAAATTTGGAACATGGAGTTGGCTGGGAAGTTATGGTCACACAAAAATAAGACTGAAAAATATGCATTACTATTAGTCAAAAATAAGAATATCTGGCGTACAATTACTACATAACTAGACCGAGTTCACTATATTCCGAGGTCGAATGTCTATGATTTTCTCCTAGGACAGTGCAAGGGTATATTATTAAAAGGCGCCCACTCATTCGTTTTTGATAAGTACCGATAATCCTTGTAAATTTTTAATTCAAATCATAGACATCACCACCAAATGGCTTTATTATTCTATTTAGAGCGAAAGATAAAATGCTCTCAGTAAAAAGTCTTCAACGGTAACTTTAAATTGAGACTGAGAGTGACCAAATTGTGGTCAAAACATATCCTCTCAAGGTCCATATCTTGGATGATTCTTGATTTTCTGTAGATAATCTTTGCTCATAATCTGAAAAAAATGAAATAACAGATGTAAATATGCGATTGCTTAGGATAGTATTAATTGCTGGGCCCAACTGGGTCTACCATGATGTTCATTTCCAAGTAAGGTCTGAAACAGCTAATTCTTGTCTGCAATGAGTTTTCTGACGTGGTTTTAAGACGTCCAGAATATTTTGGTTCACCGAATTAGTTTGACAAAGTCTGAACCACAAAAATATCGAGTGGCAGAGACATGCTGCAGGGGTTGGCTGGGGTACAAAGTGCTTGGATCACGTCGGTTCCTATCTTTACAGTTGAAGCCAACAGAAAACGACATTCAAAAAAGGTGTTCCTGCGTTTCCTCAATTCTTCTCTCTCTCACCCTTTATGTCAGTAAAGGAATGGTGAGCCAATGCACATCTTTGGAGCCGACTAGGATTGCTCGACTGCTCGGTTTAAGTCACATCCAAATCATATCTAAATGTGCTTAATGGCTAAGTTCAGTGTTCCACTTGGTAGTGTATGAGTATGCTGTCATCTAAATGTGTTTAACACTTGAGATCATCTGAGCCGAGTAGCCTGGCTAAAAGATGGCTCCAAGTTTTTACTACTAGAATCACAAAGTGGTAACCCTTTTTACCAGCAAGTGGGAGGATTGCATGTACAATATTATCCTAAAAAGTTAGGGAGAGAATGTCACTAAAAATAAGAACAATTAGAGTCTGATGCCTATATATATATATATATATCTAGAGGGAGAGGGAGAGATATCTAAAACCGGATAGCTAACACCAATATTCATTCAATTACCTCTCTCTCTCTCTCTCTCTCTCTCTCTTTCTCTCCGAGTCTCTTCTTCATAATCCAGTTTATATATGGCATCTAATTTTGTCAAGAACAATAAGAATACTGGTAGAATTTCTTCAACAATGGAGAGAACTGGCCAATGGTAATTGGCTCAGCATAAACAGTATAATCATACAGTTTTTAGTTTCTTTCCTTTCCATTTAACTGATGTTCTTTCTTTGCAACTATCTTGCAGGGTTTTCTCACAAGAAATCCCAACCGATATCATCGTTGAAGTCGGGGAAGCAAATTTTTCCCTCCATAAGGTACTTAATATTGCCTTTGCTAGCTCTAACTTCTGGTAGTAGTAAATCAGTTACTTAATCATACTCATAGTACTTATTTTTTTTCGTATTCAATTTGTAATTTCCAGTTTATGCTTGTTGAGAAAAGTGGATATATCCGAAGAATGATAATGGAAACCGACGAACCAGATTTAAGTAGAATCAATCTTTCCGATATACCAGGAGGTCCTGAAATATTTGAAAAGGCTGCAAGATTCTGCTACAGTGTCAATTTTGAGATTACGGTTCATAATGCTGCGGCACTTCGTTGTGCAGCGGAATATCTTGAAATGTCTGAACAATATTATGAAGGTAATTTAATTGGGAGGACGGAGGATTTTCTATCTCAGGTGGTATCTATGGGACTTCCAAGTGTTGTTGCAGTGTTGAAATCTTGTGAAAATCTTCTTCCCATGGCTGAACAACTACAAATCGTAAAAAGATGCGTCGATGTCACAACTTCTAAGGTAATTTTGTGTGTTCCATGTTCCGGTGAATCCGGTCGATCAGCATACACTTCTATTAGTAGTGATTTATTGTTTCAATATCATTTGAAACTTGGCTTAACATGGCATTGTGGTTGCACTTGCAGGTGCATAACGAAGCAAAATTTCCTAGTCGTTCACCTGCAAATTGGTGGACAGAAGAACTTACCATTCTAGACATAAATTCATTTAAAAGAATCATTTGCTCTTTGAAAGCTCGTGGAACAAAAACTCATTTGATATCTAGTGTTTTGATAACGTATGCCGACAAAGCATTGCGAGATCTAGTTCGCGACCATTCTGGTACAGGAATAGCCATGTTGTCAGATGCTAGTAACAGTGAAGTCAGAAACCAACAGAAGAATCTTTTGGAATCCATTACATCCCTTTTACCACCGGAGAAGTCTGCACTTCCCGTCAATTTCTTGTGTTGTCTTCTAAGGTCCGCAATTTATTTGAACGCGACGACTAATTGCAAGAATGAACTGGAAAAGAGAATTTCTAATAATTTGGAAAATGCTACTGTGGATGATCTGTTGATTTTATCATTTACTTATGATGGAGAGAAAATCTTTGATTT
Organism: Papaver somniferum; assembly: GCF_003573695.1. Taxonomy (NCBI): domain Eukaryota; kingdom Viridiplantae; phylum Streptophyta; class Magnoliopsida; order Ranunculales; family Papaveraceae; genus Papaver; species Papaver somniferum. Next base: position 105,328,305 of record NC_039366.1, read on the forward strand.
GGAAAGTGTAAGAAGGATAATTGCAGGATTTGTTGAGATTGAGAAAAGTGTATCGGTTTTTAACGTTACTAACTTGGAGGAGACTTGTTCAGCAGCCATGGAAAGAGTTGCCAAGACGATTGACGCATTTCTTGGTGAGATTGGGATGTATGCGGAACTGAGTATTTCCAAGTTCAACGGGATTGCAAATTTGGTACCAAGGACTGCACGAAAGATCGACGATGATCTTTACCGCGCTGTTGATATTTACTTGAAGGTGAGCTTTTCTACAATTTTTTACTGCAATAAAGATATAGTACACCAGTAAACCATTTACAGCTCTAATACAAAATATTGTACACTAACATGGCGGTTTTACGTTTCAGGCTCACCCAAATTTAGATGAGATTGAAAGAGAAAAGGTTTGCAGTGTGATGGACCCGCTGAAGCTATCCCACAATGCCCGGCTCCACGCTTCGCAAAACAAACGATTGCCGGTTCAGATTGTGCTTCACGCTTTATATTACGATCAGCTCAAGCTAAGGAGTGGTACTGTTGAGGATAGGAGCATAAAGAATGACGCTGCATCAACTAGAATTCAGTTGGAAGCCGATGTGTCCCTAATGAAAGAAAATGAGACCTTAAGATCGGAACTTATGAAAATGAAGATGTACATTTCTGATATTCAAAAGGGTCCCGGGCCTTCTTCAACATCTAAGAGTGTCCAAAAGAAACCAAAGTTCTTCTCGTCCGTGTCGAAAACTTTCGGAAAGTTGAATCCGTTCCGTCATGGATCCAAAGATACATTGAATATTGATGATGGTTCCGACGAGGCACCCAAGCCTAGGAGAAGAAGGTTCTCGATTTCGTAATCTCAATCGGAGGGATCGGCTCAAGTTTTATATGTTACAAAATGTTTTGGAAAAATAAAAAAAGACGGTTGAAATTAATTTGTTAAATTATGAAGTTATTACTAGAGTTGTATCGTGGATTTGAGCGTGATTTTGTACAGTTTCTTGATTTTTTCTTTCTTTTTTTGTAACACTTGTTGTTCTTGATCTGTGAAAAAACATTGTTCTCACTGCCTTTTCTCTATGGTTTGCCCTGTATTTGAACAACCACGTCTATTAGCGGATTGTCCAAGTGAATCTAAACTACAAATACTATAAGACATGGAAAGCAAAAATGAACAAGTGAATCGCTAAATATTGACAAACCTCAACCAAAACAAAAATTCTACCTGAAAATTGAAAACCTCAACCGAAACAAAAATTCTTCACTAACAGTAAATATTTGTTAGTCTTTTTCTTTTGTATTTTAAAGAGGATAAAAGTGAATATAAACAAGAAAAGGTGCCAAGATGGCACGTATGCCAAAAAAAAAAAATAGGTGGCCTAGCAAGCCAATCGTGTCACCATGGGAAAATGGTGCAACAGTAGACTATTTGTCGAGCGATGGTGTTTAAAGCACCAGCGATAAAGACTTTACCGTTGGCGATTTTAATTATACCGCTTGATGGAAAAGCTATCTGCAACTGTGCTTTTTCTGTTGCCTATAAATAAGTGGTTTTCAACTTCATTTTTACACCAGAATTTTTAATCAATTTTTTTCTATAATTCTCTCTTTCACAATTTTTAAAACTTTCTTAAAATTTTTCAAACGGCAGAATTTCAAACCCAACTTAATTCGGCAATTCAGCTTGATTTTTCTGAAGTAGTACTTGATGTTGTTAACAAAATATGTCATAGTTATAAAGAAATAGGTAAAAAACAAAGTTTTTAAGTTTTGAATACTAACCCACTCAAAACTGCAGTTACAGAGCTCAAGGCAAAGCAAATTTGAAAGTTACTCAAAATACTAGTCACAAAAACAAAGAAAACTTTGTTATGAGTGCATTGATTGGAAGTTATGTGAAACGAAAATGGAAAAATAAGATGAAAAAGATTGTCCAAGAACTTTTATTAAAGTTTTTATTTTGAATTATTATCGTCTAGTTTATATCTTGTAAAATGGCGCAGTATTATTAATTAATTTGAGGTTCATATCTTGTAAAAAAACGCACTTGTTAGGCCTATTCTGCACGTGTCAGACACCATGATTTGTCACTTTTGCACCCACTATGGGTATGGAAAAATGGAAAACGTATGTGCCAAAGTGTCAAATATACCACTTAGGCACACACGATGGAGTTTCTAGCGAGCGATAGAGACTCCATAGCTCGAGGGTCAGTCAGACGCCACCGCTAGTCTTTCCATCACTCGCTTCTTAGAACAACGCAATGTTTTTCATCCAACGGTCAGGAATTTCCCCTCCTATAAATACTCAACTTCAAATTCATTTCAACTCACACCAGAAGTTTTAAATCTCTCTAGAATTTCTCAATCTCACACATCTTCCATACTTTTTATCACTCTTCCAATTAGTTAAAAGAGCATGGTTGAGTTCATCGAAAACCAACATGCTGCCAAAATCAAACAATTGCTAATTGAGCCAATGTGCAAAGTCGAATAAGTATGCGAATACGAAAATTTACAACTGCAGAAGATGAATGTATCTGTAGGAATTATGTTTTTTTTTTACTGAGACTCTCTTCATTGCAGATGCGTTCCAAACCCAAACATTTTTCGGAAAGGATATTTGGGAAATTTCAAGAACAAACAATGAACCTTAACAATCGTGATGTACATGGGTTATGACATCGCTTCACTGTAATCTATAAGGAAATTATTAAGTATGTTGTTTTAGTATTGCAAGTGGGTCGAAACACGAGGGATGGTGAAACCATGATGGACATTAAACAAAGGTGACAAAGGAAAAGTCTTCTAATATGGAAGTTGCTTTGAGATTTTAAAAGTGTTGCCTAAATATAATCCAATATTTATATTTTAGTTTCTTAATTGTCAATTAAGTCTAAGTATTAATTTTAATATTTGTCTTACTTAATTAGTTAAAATTAAAATGTAAGACTGAATTAAGAATACAATATAAGTTTAATTAGTTAAAATACGAGTGGAAATTTCAAAATTATTAAACTTCGAATTAATTGTTAATAGTCATGTTACAAGACATAAAACTAGACAATAATATAAATTTAAAAATAAAAATCAGGGGACAATGTTCATCATCTTGTTTATCTTCTTAATTTCACATAACTTTCAATCAATGCGCTCATTAACCGGAGTTTCCTTTGTTTATCTTCTTCTTTGGATTCAAATTTGCTTTGCCTTGAACTCTACTTTGCCTTTTCTTAGATGCAGGTTTGAGCTTGTTAATATCCAAAACTTGAAGACTTATTTGTTTTTTACCTATTTCTTTATAACTATCACATATCTTCTTAACAACACCTTCAAGCACTATTCCAGAAAAATCAAGTTGGGTTTGAAATTCTGCCATCTGAGAAATTTTGAAATGATTTAGATCGAGAGAAATACAAAAAAATTTGGTGTAGATTTTTAGTTTGAAAATTACCTATTTATAGGCAACAAGGAACAACCTTTGGTACTAGACTTTGCATCGAGCGATATTCTGAAAAACGTCAAAGATCTATCACTGACGATATTGTTAATATCGTTCAATAGAAGAAATGTCGCTCAGCTGTTTTCCCATAGTGGCACAACTGATTTTCCATGCCACTTGGTATGGCAAACAAAATTATTCGACTTGGTGCATAGGAATATGCCTTAATGAATATAAATAACTCGAGAAGTAAATTAAGTTTATATTCTTAATTTAGACTTACATTTAACTAATCAAAAAAAAAATTACATAGAGATTAAAAAATATTCTTAAACAACCGCTTAAGTTGACAATTAAGAAATTAAAACATAAAATCTGGATTATATTTGGGAAACACTGTTAATATCTCATAACAACTTCCATATTAGAAGTCTTTTACGTTGATGTGGAGCCACACCGCCCGACACCTTTATTCAAGGTCCGCCACAGTAACATCATTCCTTATTTTTCGACCCTCTTGCATTACCGAAGCAACATACGAATTAACTTCCTTATTGATTACATTGAAACAAGCACGTTCAATGTGGAGGTTCATTGTTTTTTCTTGAAATTTCAGACATATGTTTTCCCAAAATGGCAGGACTCAGAGTGCACCAATGATAGGACGTTCATTAAAAAAAACATAGAACCTATAAATACATTCATCTTCGGAAAAAGTAAAATTTTCACTTCGCCTTCTTATTTGATTTTGCACATTGGCTTGGTTAACGCCTCTTTGATCTCGGCAAGCATGTTGGTTTTCTATGAACTCAGTCATGTTTATATTTTGAAAAATTAGAAGAGTTTCTTAAATACATAGAAAAATTTAGAAGAGATTGAGAAATTCTAGAGAGATTTAGAAATTCTGGTGTGAGTTGAAATGAGTTGAAAGGTGGGTATTTATAGAGGGAGGGATTTATGACCTCTGGATGGGGAGCGAGTGAGCCATAACCATATTAACGAGCGATATAAACACTATCATTATGTTGTACTGGCCTTCGTGCGCTTCTTTGACCATCGAGCGATGGTGACTCTATCGCTGGTTAGTCAGTCCCTCGCACCTATCTAATGGTATATTTGGAACTTAGGCAGTTACGTTTGCCGTACCTGTAATGGATGCAAAAATAGCGTTCTTGTAAAAACATGACATAACTTATGTCGCTTTAGCTAATGGCACCTTGAATACCATAAACTCAAATTGATACAAGAGTCGTGTTCATAGCATCCATGTATTTGCACAGCCAAGTACTACTTCATATTGAGTTGAAGTCAATTTAATTCAACTTGAAATATCTGAATCATAATTTTTCCTCTCAAGGATGATGATTAGAGGTGAGTGGCAGTCTCTATTCACTGAGAATCAAATGTGAACAGTCATAAGATCGACCCATCTGGAAGTGACCTGCCAATCTTATAACGAAATCATCATGGGATGTGTGGTCTTCATCCAACTGTAATTTTTTTATTTGTGTATTGTGGTGTTATCCTTCATACATTGGCTTTATAAGGAGGACCATGGATTGGTGAATTAAGGCACAAGTTAACTATAATTAGGTTCATGTAGACCTACAACCGAGTGTTTGATCCTTCCCAACCCATCCTAACTTACTTCGTACTTAAGGAGGCTCCCTCCTATATGGAGCAAATGATTCAATCAAATAAAAATTAAAACACTTCGTGTTAGCAAAAGGAAAGCTTCCACGACTAAACATATGCTTATCGACAATCCTATAAACTTCCATCAGAAAATGTGGGTTTAATTTCTTCTAGAATTTATAAAATACATCAGGATATCTTCTGAAAAAAGTCCGGAACAAAAAAAAAAAGTGAAACAAATTTATTACAGTTACTTGAAAATATTTATATATAACAAAGTAATTCATGCAACTCATGCAATCTCTAAATGTATAGACTTTTTTTTAGTGTTAGATTTAGAAACATGATTTCATTCATCATAAGAGCTACTGAATATACATATCATTACACACATTTCATGATATCACATAATATATATAATAATCACTGTTAACAAGTTCATGTTATACTCAAGACTGTACCAGCCATAAATCTGCATCTCAAACTTTAACTCATTTTGTTTTAACACCTTTAGTGATCCACATTTTACTGGTAAGTTTAAGTTAAACTTCAAAGAGCTAATCAAAGTGCATAATAATTACTAGATTACCTTCTTTCTTATAATTAATCAAAAAAGTTTCTTTCAACCCTCAAAATTGTAACCTTAGAGAATTTAACCAACAATACATAAACCTAAATTGTTTAGCCAACAATATAGAATAATGGTAGAAACGATCCTTACCTATTACTGGGATACATGGTAGAACCGATCTCAATTTTTATCAAGGAAGTTAATCCGATTTATATTTGTGATAATATATGGAATATCAATTCAAAATTTCCAAAGAAATCCTAAAATTATTTTGAATGTAAATTCACAAAAAGAGAAATTAAACGAACCGCATATTTCCTCGGATTTTGAAGATCATCCGCACTGTGATTTCTTACATAACTTAATAATAAAAAAGGATATTATTAGCTTCCTTCTCTGGAATATCATTCTGCAGGTATTTTGACAAACCACTCCTCCAATCAGTGATAACGATTTGATTAATATTTGTCTTTAAATATTGCTCTACTGGAATACAGTGTCCCTTCCATACTTCAAGATACTTAAGACTTCATATAGGAAACCGAAAATCTTTGTAACATCCCAAAAAATGGGATGTCTTAGAAGATTTTCGAGGTTATTTTTATAATATAATATGTATACAATTTATCTCCAGATTTAGAAAAACGATCAATCAAATCCATTGCTTCGAGACAATAGAAGGGTTGGCCAAAAACATATTCCACGATTTTTCCCGCAGCAAAATAATTTGTAAAAATGATAACGATTTTACAGATTTAACTCTAGTATGAAACATATAAATGAATATACATGACACCAAAAGAAATTTTGTTACCATCAAGGATGCTATTATATTTGGTTTTCCCACCATTCCAGTTAATTTAGCACATTCAACTTTAAATTCGGATTGCAGAGACTTTGAAGGGTCTTTAAGTTGTTTGCCGTATACAAGAGCAATATTTTCAGGGAGAAGACACCCATGGCACAGAAGTAAACTCCTCAACTTTGGTAGCAGTGTTGTTGATTTCTAAATAGTTCTTCCATTGGATGATTAATTTTTTCCCCCTTCTTCGGATCCCAAAACTTAATTTCCCCGATGCATAGGTTTACAAAAATCAATTTCTGCATTTAGCAGTTTCATTTATGAGAATTGAGAATGACAACTCATCACCTATATCTTTTGAATTTGGAATTTGATTTTTACTTGATTTTGTTTCTAATGTAGTGTAGGGGTCTTTTAACGGCTAGAATTTCTAACTTTTTTGTCATTTCTCTATTTTTGATGTGTTTGCTTCCACTACTAGTTCCCAATGTTTTATTTTATTTTTCATATAATTTTTTACAAACGGATATTATCTTTTTTAATATAAGTGTTCTTTAGTTTATGGTATAAAGTTTCATTTTTATGATGTAATCATGAAAAAATCTAAAACTACATATGTAGTATCTTAATATAATTATTTTGCTTTTTAATGTTAATTTAATTATAAAACTATGTCTCATGTGTTTAAAAGAAAAAATAACTAAAAAAACAATTGATTTGAAATAAAAATAATAATATTATTAGATATGAGTAAATATTAATAAGAGAGAAAAATGAGACCTTTGAATCAAAAAAAAGAGAAAAATGAGACATTTCCTTCGTATATTTTTATGCTTGGTATGTTTAAGAGGAAAAAAAATATGATTCCCTAATAAATAGTGGAACTGTTTTGATGAACTCATACGTACTCACTATTGGTGAATGAAGATCAAACGACTGATTTTGATTTAAACTCATTCGTAAAAACACGTAAAACTTTGTGATAACCCATTTTGAAATTCATAACAAAGTACTAGAAAACTCTCTCCAACAAAATGAACCACTGGAACCATTTTAGTGAGAAAAACATAGGGCCAATGTTTCCTTATATAGAAATTTTATTGGTATGGACGTGAAGACCGATAAAATTTCCGAACCGTATTACTCGGGCAACACTATATTAACCTCTTTCAATTTGGTAAGACCTAATTAAGTTGGTCCAAATTTTTACAATCTTTATAAATCTCGCTAACTATTATTCTCCATATTTATTTGTGTTGTTGTCCAAATCTTTTGACCAGTCTAACCTAACTTTTTGTAGAAGCTATTTCTCTTCCTTACACATGGATCGTCAAAATTATTAAAGTGGAGAGTCATAAGTGATTCGCACAAAAAAAATATAGTGTCCCTTCCGAATATTGACATGGTTTTCACGCCTATATTATATATTATTAACTGGCTAGGTGATTCATACCGAAATAGCACAAAAACGCTCTAACCATTTAAGAATCACTCTACCATCCGAATCACAATTTTTCTTCTCGATTACACGGTCACTTTCCAATTTTATTATTTTATGATGAAATTTTTCAAATTAGTTTGTGATCTGCTTCACATTTTTTTCCATGTATGTAATCCATGTATGCATATCGGTCCAGATATTGATAACAGTCTGACCGAAGAAAAGAATGTTGGCTTGGTGTCTGCTAAAGTTAAATGTCTTATTGAAGACATTGTAATAGAATCTCCTTTATCTACAAAATAAACATTACTTCTCGGAAGTTTGTTAACAGTCAAACATTTAATATTTGGTCAAAGGTAACATTATGTATACGAAACTAATGTTGTCATGAGTTTGTAATTTTAATTGATGTAACATGCTTGATTTCATTAAGAGATTATTTTAAATATTTATCTAGGGATTATCCGATCAAAAATTCCATAACCATTAAAAATGGAGATTCGGTTGTCCGAAGTAATGTTTCTTCCGAATATAAGCATATGTTACTTTTGTATAAAGTATGTAAGCCTAAACTTGTCAAAACATGACATAGCTTATTCAATTTATCTAATAGCACCTTGAATACCACAAACTCAAATTGATACAAGAGTCGTGTTCACAACATCCATGTCTTTGTACTTCCAAGTACTACTTCATATTGAGTTGAAGTCAATTTCATTCAACCCGACATATTCGAATCATAATTTTTCCTCTCAAGGATGATGATTAGAGGTGAGGCAGTCTCTATTCACTGAGAATCGAATGTGATCAGTCATAAGATCGAACCATCTGGAAGTGACCTGCCAATCATATAGCAAAATCATCATAGGATGTGTGGTCTTCATCCAACTGTATTTTTTTTTTATGTACTATGGTGTTATCCTTCATCCATTGGCTTTAGAAGGAGGAGACCATAGATTGGTGAATTAAGGCGCAAGTTAATTATAGTCAGTTTATCTTACTACATAATGTAGTGAGATCAGAAAAAGACGTGCCCTTGGAAAAGAGTTGTTGTTATTGTGTTATCAAGATTTAGTTTAGATATCTATTTTTATCTCCGAAAACACTTATGAAATATATGCTCGTATTAGACATTTTAGTATACCATCGAATCTCTCATTATGGTACGGTAAATCACAACGAATATCCTATACATACAACTAAACATCTCCCGTTTTGGTAATGAAACCTATACCCCCGAAAAAAATCGTTATACAATACATAATATGAGTGAAATATGTACCCATTTTCTTATCCAAATACATCACTCGAATTATGATTTTATCTCATCATATAATTTTTATTTAATAAGTCAACCTCCTAAATTGTCCTCCTTCACAAGTTTTTAACATCTTCAATGGCGGTCAACACCTTGGTTATTCTCCGCGTGTTGAAAAGCACCTCTTCTAAAGCACCAGTTTCCAATGATAAAAGGTTGCCAAAATCATTTCATATTTCACCGCCCTTGTGGAGGGAGGGATGTATATTTGACGGTAACCGGTGTTTAGTTGAGTGTCACTATCATATACACGATTTGGAGGTTTTTATTTTTAAATCAAGCGAAATTACATTGTATTAATACACGATTTGGAAGTTTTATTTGTAAATCGAGCGAATTTACATTATATTAATTATTGAGGTTACGTTTAATAAGAAGTCCATCAAGTACAATTGTCATTTTGTTATCCAAACAAGTACGTTCTATGAGCCTACTTTTTTTTGGAACTAAGCAAGTACATGAATACATTAAATGTAGGTTCATATGGATTCAAAAATGGTTAACTTTTGTTTAGGGTGTACTATGTGAATAGATGTTGGGAATACTTAATAACAGTAAATCATTTAAAATTCTTATATTTTCTTTCTTTTATTTTCTCGATATTTCTTAGAAAATGGTTGCTTTGGTTACAAAGTTCTTGTTGTTTCAGATAAGCGCTTTGATATTGTAAGGAGAGACTGTTTCATTGATGTTCTTCTAAAATGCAGTCACTTCGATAACAACATATTCAATTTGATTAATCCAAGATACTCTTGCAGTGTGTTTCAAGAATGTAGGGGATTTTAGGCTATAAATGATGAGTCCAAATTTGTGCACCCCTATATACCGGGGTGCACGTTCCGGCTCCCTTGATTGGTCATCAAAATCTTATAAACCACCTTTTTTTCTGCTATACTTTTATGTTTCCTTATTTATATTTTACTAAAATTAGGTTAAAAACTAAATATAATAAAGTCATAAATCCACAAATTACTAAATCTTCTTTATGAACACCGCATTCTTTTCTTCCTATGCAACTCTAAGTTATACCTAGTTTTATGTAATTGCTTTGCTTTCTTAAGTTGTATTCTTTTTCATTTTTTGATACTCCACAAGCACTGGAAACTGATCTTGGACCTCCTCTCATACAAATAATTGATATTCTTAATTAGTGGATTTGCAGAAATTTTGGTAAATGATTCTTAGATTTTGGACATGTTAACATTCCGACTGTTCATAAGTTTTGTGATTGAGGTGGTATACTTGCATACATTTGGATTCTCAGCTCGTTGTCTTCTCGATTTCTTTAAGTAACATATGGAACTTAATTTTTTTATTAGAAGTAAAACAGAATCAAACCCCATATTCAAAACTTCAAAATAACACCCTAAGATTTTGAGAAGTTTTAAAATTGTTAAAGCCCTAAAGCTACGAAGAAGTTGAGGATAAATCAAAAAATATCACCAGGCAATCATATATACTTGATTTGTGCTTCTGATCTTTAAAATTACTTTTGTTAACGATCCTTTTTTAGAAATTGTTAGAGCATGCCTCAGTTGAAACCAACAAGCGTTGGTATGTCAAGTTTGGTTGTCATATTTTAGTGAATCAAAACTCATGTTAAGAGTCGCTTGATTATGTACTAGAGTCAACTTCGTACAGGTTATCTTGAAAGTATTAGGATATGAGACATTACAAGTATTTCGAAGTCTTGAAGATGTGAAGAAGCAAGGAGCTACAACGACAACAATCATCCTTCCACTTGTGGTTAGTGATATTTGACTTGAACTGTTTCATTCCCTAACGTATCTTTCAAGCCGTGCATATTGAAAACATAACTGCGAAGCATATTTGAACTCTAGATAGACATAGTATTAAGGAATACAATACGAGGTTTATTGCTTAACCATTAAACTTTGTAGATAAGACATCGCCATAATCATTTGAATGCTATTGTGATTATGTATGGGTATGAGGTGAGGATTTCATCCTAGGGAACACTGTTTATATGTGTTCTAAGGAAGTAAGTTCATAAACTTGTTTGTGAACCGAAAAGGAAATTGCCAGGTGTTATTGGTTTGTTATTAATTGCATATCTTATGAACAACCAGTATGTGTGATTGAGTATAACCTCTCACAACTTGTTTGTGTTCTTGGTAGAACTATTCACAAAGGCCTGACTTATGTATTGGTACGACTTTTATTAGTGAAACCGATCTTAAGTAATCACCTGAGATGGTATGATCGGGTTTGTCTTTTGTCTGACCAAATATGGTAAAGGGGAACCGATCCTAATAAGAGGTGCAATACATCACAAAGGGGAACCGATCCTTGTATGGGGTGCAGCAAGGTTTATAGCAGAAAGGGGAACCGATCCTATGGACATGTGCAACACATTTTTAGGAAAAGGGGAACCGATCCTATGGACATGTGCAACACATATAAGTTAGATACCATATATATGTGGGGAACCGATCCTAGTACCTAGTCAACCGACTTTTGGAAATCTAGTGTGACTATGCACAGTACTCACATGGAGGCAGAACTGAAACTTGTTTTGGTAGAACCGTTAAACCCATGATTGTGATTGAATGTTGGTTTGATCAATCTCATAGTTCTTGAAAGTCAGATGAACCAATTCTAAACTTGTTTGGAAGTGTGGCAAATCGGCTTCAAGGTTGTAAGTGTGAAAGAGAACTTACAAAGTAAGGATGTCGACATACTTTGAACATGTGTTGTGAATGTTTATTTCTTTAATTGTTCAAAGATATTCCTTAACGGCTAAGGGAAGAGAATCCCAGGATCGAAACATAAGTAAGTTAAGAATCTTTTAATTAAGGTTATTAATTTCATTTTGTAGGGAAATTCCAGAATTAGTAATGTGCATTTACTAATTAGATTTTCCGAGAGATTTCGATCATTATTTTTGGACAGAGCATTTCTAGGAATTATGAAAACCGAATTTGTGCTTTAATGAATATCTTGAGAATATTTTCGATTTTGGAAATTCCTTGGTGTCCAAACTTCCTTGTCTATAAATAAGTTTGCCTTTCTAGCAAACTAATCCTTCGTAACAACATACTCCCTCTTTTGTTGTTGTTACTGGTGTAGCCGCCTATTCAGAGAGGAGAGTAACCTAATTAGTCGAAATATCTTACGGACGCTCAGTTTAAAGTCTTCTTTGGGATTGATAAACTCTAGCGTGTACCGTTGGTGGGAAACTAGATAATTGCGGTTTATCTTTTGTTTTCGATTGATTTGACTGACTACCGGTGGTTGAAATCTGATTGCACCTAGTTTGTTTATTCTTGAGAATATTCTCTTCTGATATAAGATTCACTCAAACTAGTTCAGAGTTCCGACAGGGATCTTTAGATTGTTGTTAGTTCTAAAGACGATCTTGTGATAATTTATTGTTAACAGACTCTGTTCTGTGCGTGATTGATCACAAGAGATTCAAGTGATTGTGTGCAGGTTTTTATTGAAGATTTAAGAAGATTTGAAGATCTGACTTGGGTTTTATAATCTTTGGTGTGCAAAATACTTGTTTTGGTAAAAGAGGATCCAATTAATAATCGGTTTATCCTTGTGGTAGATTCGATTGATTAATTGAGTAGATCGGCATCAACACAATTCTTTGAATTAAGAGTGTTGTTGGCTTAATCTTAAACGATTACATCGATAATTGGACATAAGATATATCTAAGGACCTCGCGAAGGAGTTTATGTTAAGATAAACGGAAGAGACTTTGTCCGACTCATATCACTTGGTTGAATAGAGTTGATACCAAACAGATTTGTTGTTCCTTTACTGTTTGGAATACGAACCAAAGGAATTATTCCAAGTACGTGACTTATTTATAAGTTGGAGGCGTGGGAATACAGACGGAACTAGGTGAACTATAGGTTTAGTTGCTTGGTCTCAACTATACGAAGTTGGTGTAATTTTGTGTAGCGGCTTAATCCTGAGAGTATTCAATTCTGGACAAGGTCCCGGGGTTTTTCTGCATTTGCGGTTTCCTCGTTAACAAAATCTTGCTGTGTCATTTACTTTTATTTTCCGCATTATAATTGTTTTATTATAATTAAAGTAAATTACACAAACGTTAATTCCTATTTGCTTGATAAGCAATCCTATTGTGTTTGGTTAAGTGATAGACGCATTTTTGTGTCTAATTTGTCCTCAATGTTTCGTATTGTTGGTACTCGATTTCGTACTTATTATTTTGTTTTATGTGTTTGTAGGCATTTTTGGGAAATAAACATTTTTGGAAAATTCAGCTCGAAAAGTTGATTTTGGCACCCGGGGGACACATGTTATTCGGACTCCCCTGCTTTGGATAAGGGGCACCTCAATTCATAAGGGGCACCCTAATTGGACATCTGTTATTTACACTCCACGGACGGATAGGGGGTGACCCTTTCTTCTTCAGTTCAAATTTCTGTTTTTGGCGGGAAAAGCAACTCTCAACCTGCTGAAATTAGGGTTGGCGATTTGAGCTTGTTACAGTGAGATTCAATGGCTGATTTTTGTTGGGTCGGATCAATTCAGCTAAACAGGGATGATATGGGCTTTAGAATCGGCTAAATTTGGATGGATAATCCGTTCGAAGCAAGACCAGTTGTTGGAATATTCCGTGATTTTATGTTTTGGTTTTAGGAAGATTTTTTTCGGGTTTGGACATAGGATTGACTCATATCAACCTGTCTGAGCAAAACAGGCTTGGCAATGGCATGGTTTCGAAGAAAAATGAACTGTGTCACGGATTGAAGAAGAACAGAGACACGAGAGTATCGAGTGGTCTGTTGTGCTTTCCCGTATGTCTTGTGTGGCTTGGAGAAGTTATCATGTGGCTGCAAGGAGTTTTACTCCACCAGAGACCTTTTATCAACGTGTTTGGACGATACAGGCGTGTGGAGGAGTTAAAATATGGAATAAAATCCCGTATCTTGCATGGAAGTAACAGAAATTATTCTTGATTGATTGCCGAGATTATTTGGAGTTATGAGAATTCATTCTCGGTCCAAATGGTATATTTAGGTGGTTGGGATCACAGAAGAAAAGGATGGAGAGTTAGGGGTAGAAAGTAGCGAGCACAGAAGGCTGCAAAGAGTTGTAGTCGGAGTTCCTGCACTTTCAAGCGAGGAAGAAGAAGACGAAGAATAGATCACTGTTTGTGTAGTACCTGTCATCTTTTCTTTGTAACAGCAATTGTAACAGAAGATTCTGAATGCCCTTTCACCGTTGCAAATCTCTGCTCCATTATAATTCTTCAATAGAAACACATTTTTGAGCAATGAATTATATTTTGAGCGTGTTTTTCACTATGTGGAGCTAGACCCATCACTGGGACAACGGAGGAAGCAACTTTTCATGATTGTGGTAAATGAATTGATTCTTTTATTGACTTTTTGCATAGATTTAATTGATTTATGATTTCTATTAATTACTTGTTATTTTGTCTGATGTCGCATGCTTGGTTTAAATTACTTTTGATGCGTCATGCTTACGACTTACAAATAATGTTTTATGAAATCTATTTTTGGCAAAGAATTAGAGTCACAACTTCTTTTGTTTGAGATACACTGTCTAGAGTTAATGATTGAACCACAAGAATATGAAAAGTAGTAAAATCCTGCGTCTCAGTGCCTCTTCATCTTGTCACCACATTTGTATATATTTTCCTTATTTTCGTTTATTAAAACTTAAAATCAATCCAACAAAGTCCGAGTGAATGACAACCTTTACCATTATCTAAAATTCGATCAATTTTTGGCGCCGCCGCGGATTCGTTTTTAGGTTTTATTTTATTTGTTCTTTTTTACGCGTTTTGGTATTTTTGTTTGCTTTCAGATTTGGAGCTAAGCTAAAGAAAAGGGGAGAAAGTGTTGAAAAGAAAGGCAAAGCCCAAAAATGAAAGAAAAGAGAAATCCAAAAGGAGTGAAGAAGAAGATTTTGTAAATAATTTTATTTATTTTTTTAGAAACTGTAATTAAGTTTTTATTTTTGTAATCTTTTTTTTTTGGACCTTTTTTTTTCTTTTTGGACATTGGACATTAATTTTTTTTTTAAACCCTACGGAAGGGTAGTTTCAAATATAAACTGCACAGGGAAGGACGACGATTACGATATCGCCTCGGCCCCTCGGGTTCGTACATGACATAGGAGTTGTGGCCCGAGTCGACTTCAACAGTTCATCCCCCGTCTGGAACGGGAGGTAAGAATTATAAACACCCGCGAATCCCCTGTCAGCGGGTTTACTGGATGATTTTGTATGCATATATGTTGAGGAATCGAATACGACTATTTTAATTTCCTAGTAAAGGGCAAGGCCTGGCCATACAAGATAAGGGTTCGGATTTCATTATCGTTCTCTTCTTGCCCGCCTTAGGAAAACGAAACCAAACGCGAACCTAAGCCTAAAATTTTAACTAGAACGAGACCGATAGGGTAACGAGCTTAATAGGAAAGTCATTCGAAAAATATTGGTTACTCTTTTAAGCATACTTCGAAGTTCATGATGGTTTCTGTGAGTTGAATGCGTGACTGCGCCGCCTTGTAATGCGGTGAGGCCTTGGGTATCAAAGCTCCACGCAGCTTCCCTCGCCTCTATTCAACTTACTTTGACTCGGATTGATTCCAGAGGGGTTTGCTTAATTTGTAATGAATTCCCTTTCGAAGGATTAGAAGCTGGTCTAGAAACAATCTAAGTGGAGCCATCATGCTTTTTGTTTGCTAGATAAAATAGGCTTGTTGTGGTCGAGTCAGCCTTCTTTGTGCTTGTTTAGAATCCCCTTGCAGTTAGGATGTCGAACTGGTATAGCCAATACAATGATTATCCAACCGAGCAACATGGACATTACTCTTTTTATGATCATAGTATGAATAGTGGTTGGGCACGCCAACCTTTTCAAGATTTTGGATCATACCATGGTGAGCCCAATTACTATCCTCATGCGCATCAGTCTTACGAGCAAGAAGATTATAATACTAGTTATTCTTATTTAGAGGATACAATCAAACTTTTGAAAAGTAGTCCTTTTTATGATCCTTTGGTTCCTATTCCTTCTCTAGAAGAGTCTCTTAGGAATTTAGCTGAGTCATCACGTAAGTTAGCTGAATCGACATACAAATTAGAGGAGGTGAACAACGTAGTTATGGATGAAAGAACTACAGCAACGACTGAATCTTCTTTGGAATATCTCCTCCATAGGTTAAGTAAAAACTTAGATCCAACCCTTAGGGACCTTTATTTAGAAGAGACCCTTGAGAGGATAGCTGAAACGACACGTAGACTTGAGTTAGATACGAACGAAAGTATTGCTCGAAATGATTTGAATTGCCAATGTAGTGTATCCAATAATACCCTTGAAAATGAGTTTAGTTATTTGCATAATCAAGATATCGAGGTTAAATTTGGTGACACTCCTTGTGTAGATGAGGTTCAGCCATTTTCATGTTATTATAATGATGATTATGATGTGGACAATGTTGATGAAGAATCTGAAGTATTTAGGCATGGTAATCAGGAATTTTTTACTCCTAATGAACTTTATGGTGATAGTGTTATTTCTGGTTCAAATCCCGATAATTTTAATGATTATTCATCTATTCAAAAGGACGAGGATTTGATTAGAGATACCACTTCATTACATGATGTAGTATTTCCTTTTGATTACGAAGTCGATAATGGTCTAGAGGAACAAGATTATTCTGAGAATACCGTTTTAGAGTCTAGCAATTTAGAAACAATGGTCTTAGACAAAGAAAATGAACTCGTAGAGCTATTAAATATGAGTGAGGATGCGTCACTTTAGTATAACCTAGAAGAAGCAATTGACTATTTTCAGGATTCCAACGATCTAGAAATTAGGGAAATTGTAGCTAGTCTATCTAGAAATACCCAAAAATCTAAGTTTGGGGGTGATTATCATTCTCCTTGTGCCATACCTTTAGCTCTTACAAAGATCCCTCACTTGGGACTTGAAATTTATGCCTCAACCATCTTACAAGATTATCTTCATACTCTTTTTCCTGAACCTAGTTGTGTCCGTAAGAGAGCTCAGTTGTTAGAAACCCATCCTCTGGTTGATGTGGTTAACCCAGGCTATGATACCAAGATTGACTTTATTTTCCCACCAAAAACTTTTCCTCCAATTGTGGGAACATACGATTTTCAGATGTGTCGGTTATTAAGTTTCGAGACTAAACCTAATTACTTTAGGAGAACAGGGTCGACACATTTGCTTAAGGATGACCACCTCTTTCTTTGTGGTCAGCTGGGTGAGTCAAATCTAATTGACTTAGAGGATCCCCAATTATTCAGGTTGTTGTTATGTGCTTCTAAGTTCTTAGTTGAGTTTTTCCAGACTCTAATACATGAACCGGATCTTAGCTTTGAGGAAATCCAACCGATGAAAACCTTTTATTTAGACCCTTTTATAGAACCTGAACCACATCTAGATGTAGTTGTCTTAAGCAAGGGTATGTTCGTTATCTTCTTGGTTTGTTGCAGTTTCCTCTTCTTGTGGGTAACACTTTTTGATCCAGATGACCCAAAATTATTTCGGCTACTGCTATACGATTCTACGAGGTGACTAATTCTTCCAATGTCTGGCTGAAGACTTTAAACTTAGCACTTCTTGGGAGGCAACCCATTTTCATGCGACACGATAATATTCTTCCTTATTTCTTTTCCCTCAAGTGGTAATAGTTTCTCCTTGTTCATGTTTTTAATTTTATATTTAGAACATTGAGGACAATGTTAGATTTAAGTTTGGGGGTAAGGGAGAAACTTCTAGCGTCACATAGTATCCGGTTAGCTAATACTGTTTCTCGCCGAAAAGATAGAAATTGGAATTGATAGGGATAACATTCTATTGAGACATTAGAGAAAAAGACATTGAGATCTTTGAAATTCAGGAGAGAACTTGTTCTTTTTATAGGGTAACCGTGATGGACCTAACCATCCATGATGGAAAGGCAAGTAGGCCAGGAAATGCCAGAAAGACAAAGCAACCTCACAGTGTAGTCTTAGTTACTGGATTACGACTCTCTCTCAGTAGAAACTTATCATCATCAACAAGCGGAGCGACATCAAAATCTATGAAGAAAGTTGAAGACGTTTAAGGTTTAGAAGCAACAATAGAAAAGAATAATTCAAAAATCAAAGTTGAAGACTTAGTTACAAGAAGTTATAAGAGAAAATGATATAAGTTGTTGAAGTTCATGATACCAAGACATCAAAAGTTGCGAAGATCCAAGTTCTAAAGTCCTTCTCTCATGGCCATTTAAATTTTTATCTTGTTATTTTTGTGTTGAAAAAAAAAATGAATGAAAAAAAAATGAAAAAATGAAAAAATGAAAGAAAAAAAAAATGAAAGGAAAAAAATTGAAAAATGAAAAAATCATCGTTACGTTTTGTTCAATAAGGCCATAGGGAAGTAGAAATCTATAAGGAAGTTTCAAGCATGAAATTAAGGAGAAAAGTTAAATTGTCAAGGTTCTACGAGGTTCGAGAGTTTATCATCAACAGTTGAAGCCAAAGAAGACGTTGTTTCTACTGAGTACTATGATAGAGTCGAAGAGAGATGCATTTTGGTTGCTTTGTTAGTCCGCTTTCCATCTGACACAAGATCTTTCTAGCACTGGTTCAACTCATCACACGTAATTAGTCCAGCTGTGTAGCAAATGTCCCTCTCATCTTTATATCTATCCTAATCTTATCTAGATGTAAAGCGGATGCATCTTACAATGTTTATCTAGCTGTGTAGCGGATATCTCTTTATCTAGCAGTGTTGCCGATGTGTCTCCCCTTTTCTTCAGTCAGCTTTAGAGCTGACACCTTTAATTTCTCTGGCATTATAGTTACTTGGAGATAGGTTGAGAATATGTATGTCCTCATAGCTCTTTGGATACTTGTGACCAATTAGAAGTCTTGGTTTTGTGGGTACACCTCTGGTAAACCCTCCCGAGATTAACTCGGTTTTATTTTTTATTAGTTTTGCTCGAGGACTAGCAAATAATAAGTTTGGGGGTATTTGATAGACGCATTTTTGTGTCTAATTTGTCCTCAATGTTTCGTATTGCTGGTACTCAATTTCGTACTTATTATTTTGTTTTATGTGTTTGTAGACATTTTTGGGAAATAAATTTTGGAAAATTCGGCTCGAAAAGTTGATTTTGGCACCCGGAGGACACATGTTATTCGGACTCCCCTGCTTTGGATAGGGGGCACCTCAATTTATAAGGGGCACCCAAATTGGACAACTGCTATTTACACTCCACAGACGGATAGGGGCAACCCGTTCTTCTTCAGTTCAAATTTCTGTTTTTGGCGGGAAAAGCAACTCTCAACCTGCTGGAATTAGGGTTGGCTATTTGAACTTGTTACAGTGAGATTCAATGGCTGATTTTTGTTGGGTCGGATCAATTCAGCTAAACAAGGATGATATGGGCTTTAGAATCGGCTAAATTTGGATACATAATCCGTTCGAAGCAAGACCAGTTGTTGGAATATTCCGTGATTTTCTATTTTGGTTTTGGGAAGATTTTGGTCGGGTTTGGACACATGATTGGACTCATATCAACCTATCTGAGAAAAACAGGCTTGGCAATGGCATGGTTTCGAAGAAAAATGAACTGTGTCACGGATTGAAGAAGAACAAAGACGCGAGAGTATCGAGTGGTCTGTTGTGCTTTCCCGTACGTCTTGTGTGGCTTGGAGAAGTTATCACGTGGCTGCAAGGAGTTTTACTCCACCAGATACCTTTTATCAACGTGTTTGGACGATACAGGCGTGTGGAGGAGTTAAAATATGGAACAAAATCTCGTATCTTGCATGGAAGTAAAAGAAATTATTCTTGATTGATTGCCGAGATTATTTGGAGTTATGAGAATTCATTCTCGGTCCAAATGGTATATATAGGTGGTTGGGATCACAGAATAAAAGGATGGAGAGTTAGGGGTAGAAAGTAGCGAGCACAGAAGGCTGCAGAGAGAAGAAGAAGACGAAAAATAGATCACTGTTTGTGTAGTACCTGTCATCTTTTCTTTATAACAGCAATTGTAACAGAAGATTCTGTAACGCCATTTCACCGTTGCAAATCTCTGCTCCATTATAATTCTTCAATAGAAACACATTTTTGAGCAATGAATTATATTTTGAGCGTGTTTTTCACTATGTGGAGCTAGACCCATCACTGGGACAACGGAGGAAGCAACTTTTAATGATTGTGGTAAATGAATTAATTCTTTTATTGACTTTTGCATAGATTTAATTGCTTTATGATTTCTATTAATTGCTTCTTATTTTGTCTGATGTCGCATGCTTGGTTTAAATTACTTTTGATGCGTCATGCTTACAACTTACAAATAATGTTTTATGAAATCTATTTTTGGCAAAGAATTAGAGTCACAACTTGTTTTGTTAGAGCTACATTGTCTAGATTTAATGATTGAACCATAAGAATATGAAAAGTAGTGAAATCCTGCGTCTCAGTGCCTCTTCATCTTGTCACCATATTTGTATATATTTTCCTTATTTTCGTTTATTAAAACTTAAAATCAATCCAACAAAGTCCGAGTGAACGACAACCTTTACCACTATCTAAAATTCGATCATTAAATCCGAACCTTTGTATCAAGTAAACATACTTCGTTGTTGTATTGTCTCGATCTCGTATCCATAGACGATCACACGAAGTGTGAACCGATTAGTTGTATTGTCTCGACTCAGTCCATAGACAATCACTTTCGGAGAAAGGACTTATAGGTAGGAAAAGTTTTAGCTTGAGGTATATTTGGGTACCCTCACCTTTTCAGAAATCAAATATTAATGGATATGTAGTTTGAGTTTCATAAAAAAAATTAGTTTTGGTGGTGAAGAAACAATATTGGTTATGAGATTATTTAGGTTAAATTAAAAGATCGTGCATTCTTCTCACATACAAGAAGTATCTAATAACGGTGAAGAGACTTGGAAGTGTGTCAACCTGTTGGTAGAGATGATAGAAATGTTGGGAGATTCATGAAATTATTATTATTATTTTTTTAATTTCCAAACCAGGAAATACGAAAGAAATACTTCTGTTTATGAGGGTGGTTTTGAGAGATGTTGGCAACGAATCAGGAGAGCCGGAACGTGCACCCCGGTTTATGAGGGGTGCACAAATTTGGACTCATTGATGATGAATGATAGTATAAATGTTGACGGAAAATGTGTCAGTTTGATTCAACTCGAGGACAGGTACAAGTGTGTTAAAGAAAGGGTTGAATACTATGTGCCTACTGCGGATGAGGGCATGTCTTCTATTTGATCGCATTTAGGTACTTCATGTTTCATCTTTGATTTTAATGTACAATGTGACGGTTATATTATATAGATGTTGTATGGATTTTTTATTTTGTCAATATTTTCTATTTATATTTTGTTATTGATGTTTGTTTGATTTTGTGTTCCTGTATTTCTAATATTTTTCTTTGCCATTATCTTGTTTTATTGTTGACTGCTTAGAAAATTGAAAAAATGCCACGAATAAAAATAGATAAGAAAATATGTGCCAACACAATGAAGATTTCGTAAGTCAAACATATTAAGTGTACAAACACCACGACGCTAGTTTTTTCAATCTGTTTATTTAATATGTTCGCATCATATATACTAATATAAATTTGCTAAAAAAATAACTAATTTAAATTGGTATCAATTATATTCATTATGTGTTAAAATGGACAATCTCGACATCATGTTTTGGAAGTGACCATTATTCAATGGTTAAAGAATATAAGGATTCAGATGTTTAGATTAGTAGTAACAACGAACGTGAATCTATTTCTTTATTACTCCACCAAAGACACTTATACATGCATAATTATAAGTTTCAAAATATTTTTTTACCGTTCAACGGTCATCTTCTCCCTCCGGCTACTCTTTTATGTCTCCCCCTATTTATTCACCAGTGACGTTATCAACATAACTTGTGTTAGAGCATTGCTCGGTCGAACTCGCATGCGTTGTTATCTCAAGCATGTTTGTCAATGTTAGTGATCAAAACTATAAGTGTTGATTTTTAGCCTATATAGCTAAAGGTCTCGGACTAGGATAGAAAGTATAGTTGAGCTCAAGACTCCATGGCGATCATCATACAAGACGAAGGACTACTCAAGGAACTGGTGGATCTTCATCGACTAAAAGGTATGTGGAGACTTGAACTTATTTGTCACTCAAAAGTCTATCTACTCTATCTCCTATTCTTGGAAAAAAGTCGTTTTGATATATAGACTTTCATTATACAGATTTGCTATTTCGAACCGAGTGTAACTCGCCTATCTATTTCTCGAAATATGTGTTGGTAAGCTTTCGCTTTTGCCAAATTCATCTTTACCTAGTAACGAATGTCATGTTATGTTTCAATCACTTTGGAAATTGCTCTGACGAAAAAAGGTCTATGAATAACGGCTATATAACGTCCTCTGAGAATGTTTCAATGATTGAAATGAGAGTTTAGATTACATAACCATTGGTAGGATATAAGCATTGTTGTGGAAACACATATATGTATAAGTCCTTATTCCTTGAACCAAAGTTTGCGAACTTTGTTTATCAGGAGAAACGGAATGTAGCGTGAGCCAATTCCGCGAACTGACAGAAGTTCTCGACCCGAGAATTTCTGCTGGAGTTTGTGAACTCCTTCCGTGAGATTAAGTCCGCGAACCCAGTCCGCGAACTTGAGCAGGTTATATCTAAAATCGGTTTTTCTTGCACTCATGTTTATATAAACTAAGGAATGCTTTTGCAAACCGTGGCTATTAAGTTCATGAACCGATTCGAGTGAATCAAACCGTTTTTGCTTCGATTGTGTCTTGTGTAGTTACATAAGATCTAAGAAATTGAACAAATCTATAACTAGTTCATTTGAGTCATTTGAACTACTTATGGTGAAGAAGAATATGGTGGATATGAAAGTGATCATATGGCTAACCATTTGGTCAACTATTGTTGAACCAACAAATGTTAATGTTTGGGAACGACTACATAAACTCAAAATTGCACATTTCATTTGTATGTAACAAGCTAAGTTTTCGATCCAACGGTTGAGAAATATTTGCTTGTATCTAATAAGATTTTCATCTAACGGTGAATATTGAATGCTTTGTTACCAAGCTAACATTGATTGCTAACCCTGATTTGAAAGACTATATAAAGGAAAACTCTAACAACTGGGAAACCTAATCCCCACAACTTATGTGTGATACTAGTTGCATAGCTAGAGTCGATTCTCCTTTAACCTTTGGTTTCTTATTCTAAAACCAGGTTAATGACTTAAAGACTTCATTGGGATCGTGAAGCCAGACTGATACTACTTTTCTTGTAGTTGTGTGATCTGATCCTGCATCTTCTATCGTTATGAGTACAATTGTAATAATTGGCTCGAGATTTATATCTCCGATAGGTAAGATAGAAAAGTAATCACAAACACTTCGTCTCATCGTTTGTGATTCCACGATATCTTTTTTCCTTGTGTGGATTAGGATTATTGTGAGGTGATTGATAATACTAGGTTGTTCTTCGGGAATATAAGTCAGGTTTATCAATTGGTTCCTTTTCACCTAGATTTATCAAAAGACGGAACAAAACTCGTAGGTATATTCGTGGGAGACGAATTTATCTATTACCGTAGACTTTCTGTGTGATACAGATTTGTTTATAAAAGTCTTCGACTTTTGGTCGTAGCAACTCTTAGTTGTGGGTGAGATCAGCTAAGGGAATCAAGTACGTAGCATCATGCTGGGATCAGAGACGTAGGAGCATAACTGTACCTTGGATCAGTGTGAGATTGATTGGGGTTCAACTACAGTCCAGACCGAAGTTAGTTTGGAGTAGGATAGTTTCTGTAGCGGCTTAATACAATGTGTGTTCAATCTGGACTAGGTCCCGGGGTTTTTCTGCATTTGCGGTTTCCTCGTTAACAAAATTCTGGTGTCTGTGTTATTTCTTTTCCGCATTATATTTTGTTGTATAATTGAAATATTAAAGGTTGTGCGTTGTTCAATCAATTAGAATATCCGACCTTTTGATTGTTGATTTAAATTGATTGACACTTGGATATTGGTCTTTGGTACCATCCAAGTTATCTCTCTAGTATTTGATAAACACTCGCAAATTTCTATTTGTTTGAGTATATATCAAATCGAGAGATTGAGATATAAACTCTTTGATATACTTTTTATCTAGATTGAGTCTGACTGTCTAGTTGATTCTCTAGAAAGTATATTGGAGTTTGTTCATACAGATTGCTAAGCGAAATATTGGGTGTGGTTGTTGTACCCCCACTTTTTCAATTGGTATCAGAGCAGGCAAACACGTTTAAGACCTTACAAGTTTGTGTTTGTGGCAATATGATTCTATGGACAAGAGTACTATCTCTAATAACGCAACATCAGTTCGGAGACTCTCGGGTGAGCTTCAAAGTCCTGAAACTTCTGAGAAAAATTCTATCTTCTGTTCCTTGACTGAATCTGCATTCGACTGGGAAAAATCTCTTGATGAGAAGTTGGATGAACTGTCAGATGACAGTGATTCAGAGGAAGGACAAAGTATCGATGAAGAAGTCTCTTAATATATCAATCTGTTTGACCATGCTTTGAAAGAAAATAAGTTAACAACTTGTTTGAGTAAGTATATGACTCCTCTTTGTCAAGAAAACAGAAAATTGAGAAAACTCTTTCAAGGATATGATGGAGGATATAATCTCCTAAAATCTATCGTTAAAGATCGTGAAGAAGATGTACGCACAAAAAGGTCTGAATGTGATAATCTTCTCCGAAATCTCTTTATGTTGAAAGAAACACTTGCAGAAGCTGAAGCAAGATATGGCCCTCAACAAAAAAGTTTTGATGACAAAGAGCTCAGTCATCTTGCCAAAGAAAAATCCTTGGAGACTGACCTTGCAGCTTCTCTTGATAAAGTAAAATCACTAGAAGAGAGTCTGAGAAAATTCAATTCTAGCTCTACAAAATTGTCTTATATGATTGGAGCATGTAAAGAACAACGCAATACACGTGGTCTGGGATATAAATGTATAGACGCTCCAAAGACTAGTAAGATCAATTTTGTTAAAGTTGTTGATAATTCTTCATGTGAAAAAACATTCGCAGATGGTGATATGGCTAAAAACAAGGATTATACTTCTTCCAAATCTACTCACACGAGAACGGTTAAGAATAATTCCTTTAACTGCTATTACTGTGGGAATAAAGGACATTCTGAGCGAAGATGTTTTTTTCGTTTGAGGAATGAAAAACTTCACAACATGCTTGCATGGATGTCTAAAGAAGTCATCAAACCTGTTTCTCACATTGTTGGAGTAAAAGGCACTTTCGACAATCAAGAAAACTACTATGATAAGTCTTTTCTTAATCATGCATTTTAAACGAAAAAGTGGTAAAAGGAAGAACGGCAAAAGAGTAACCGACTTCTTAAATTACTCTGAAAAGAGGAAAAGACATAATAGAAAGAAAGAAAAGCCGTGTTTCTTGTCAATTCCTGAAGAAGGCCGCAAATCCAAGAGTTCAGATTGCTTACATATCAATAATCGAGTCTCAGAACTTAAGTTAAGCATAAACAAACTTAAACGGGGCATCAAAAAAACAGGGAAAACAATTGACTCAGGTACTCCTAGTTCCTCTCTTAATAAGACTCCTTCAACTTTGTCATGTGATTTGTCTCTAAATCCTTC
Organism: Papaver somniferum; assembly: GCF_003573695.1. Lineage (NCBI taxonomy): Eukaryota > Viridiplantae > Streptophyta > Magnoliopsida > Ranunculales > Papaveraceae > Papaver > Papaver somniferum. The sequence goes on from NC_039366.1 coordinate 105,354,226, forward strand.
TGAAGGAGAAAAAGAAGAAGTCAAAATTGATGAGCAAAATGCTCATATTAATACACCATGACTGCTCACTACATCATCCCTCTTTTAATTTAAGAAGGATGCTCATGGTTCTCAAGAAGTGTCTTGACAAGTGTTGTCAAGGTTGTGTATATTCTTTTCTTTCCCTGTTAATCTTTAAAATCTGTTGAGCTTCGCTCCAGTTCTTTCTCTTGTAGATAATCATGATTCTTCATCCTTGAGAAAATTTCCTAATTGCGTGTACTTCCTTCAAATAGTTGGTTCTCAACTATTAGTCTTGACTTTTGAACTTCATTCTCCTTCCCTTTGGTCATATCTTAAGGCCGTGACCACCAGTGCACGCCTGGCCCACACGAACGTGTACAAGTTCTCCTAGGGTTTTTCCATGGAACTTATTTATATACTTGGGTATCATCCCTTGTTACACTGTTCTGAAAGGTCAAAAGTTTCTACCAATCTTTGGTGTGCACAATGAATGGAGGAAACGAAGATGATGAAGCCAAGAACGGGAAAACTGTCGAGTTTCATGAGAATCCTGTTTTCATAACATGCCTTCATGCCATTGATCATGAAAACAAACTACCGGTTCAGATTTCATCACAGCTGGTAGGAAATCTACTTCAAGATTTTGAATTCGTTCGTGAACAACTCAGAATCGCAACAAGGAATCTTGAGTTTTTGAAAAACGAACTGAAGAAAGCAACTGATGAGCTCGTCCATGTTCAATCTCTGGTTGCTAACCGGATCTAGTGTTTTTCAGATCATGTTCTCTATAGGAGTTTATTTTCCTAGTAAATCTTCTATTTTCTTTTTTTTATTAGAAGAATAACTAGAGTTTGGAATAACCATTATTGTGATTACACATAGCTATGTCCAACATTTTCATCTTCATGTTTTTAGATTTATTGGTTTAAATTCTAAATTTGTTTGGAAGATGATTTTTGCAGTATTAATCTTTATGGTTTTATATATTGCAATATTGTTATGGGATTTGTGTGTTTACGTCCGTGAACTATGACTATCCCATATCTTGTCAAAAGTAAAGTCTTTCGTATGTCGATATGCATGTATTGATAAAAGAATGAATAGACTTTTGACAAATACAAAAGTTAAGCCTATTATGTCAATTATTGATGTAAGATAGGTTAAAATCTTTTGTTTTCAAGTATTATGTCTATTGAATGTCGTTATGTGAATAGTGATGAAAAATAGAGTGAATCCTTGTGTATTCCGCAGTAATTGATCTTCCCTGATCCATATTTTATGTATTACTGTGAGGCTCCGTAAAGTGTCTTATGTTGAGCGTTGAACGACCAAGTTGATTATTTTCATGATTATCTATGTTGTTGTTCCATAAGGTACTTTATGTCGAGCATATTCAACTAAATTAATCATCTTGTTTGGTTATTTAGTTGTTGCTCCGTAAGTTTTCTTATATAGAGCACGACCAATTAAATTGATTACTTTTGTGATTAGTTTGATTGTGTATTTCGATTAGATTAATTATGGGTTCTCTTGTGATTAATCTAATTGTATATTTTGAGTCTCCATAAGTTCACTTATGTTGAGCATTTGTCGATTAAATTAATCATGGATTCTCTTATGGTTAGTTTAATTGAATATTTTGGATTCAAATTCATACTTGTATGTGATTTGTTATGTCCAAAGAAATTCTTATTTTCCTTCGAAATTAAGGTCGCTCTTGTTGTTCTCTCGGAAATGACATTTTATGGGGGAGAGTTCTTTTGAACTTACGCTTAATTGCCAAATCTTTGTGGGGAATGCGGCTGTGGAATATTATAGGGGTTATCTTGTATCTTTACAAACTCCTTGATGAATGCATTTAGCTTCGGATTTATGATTGCATCTAAATAAGATGATATATTTTTTGCTTTCTTTTGGTCAAGAAATGTCTCTTTAGGAAATTTCATTAGGATCCCGTTCTTGTACCTTTGCCAATTTTATTGACAAAAGTGGGGAGAATTAATATGTAGTTCACACTACAAATACATATGGTTTTCGGATCATTATGTAAGGGGGAGTGGTTTCCATGTGAGATGGAGTATTGACTAAGGGGGAGTGATACATGATGTAATTTCGAAAGTTATAGTGATAGTGGTAAAAGGGGTTCTTTTCGAACTTGTGAGGTAACTTTTTTTTTAGATTTAATTCAGTTGTACGAAAAATAATAAAATAGCAAGTGATTGGAGATCCTTATGAGGAGTGTAGAAGCCAAAATAATCGATAGAAAATTTGACAGAAACTGCTCCTGCTGCTGCTGTGAAGAACAGGAATCGACCACGGTTCCTTCAACCCATTCGCAACAGTTTCTTAATCTTCGCAATAGTTTCTTCAACCAATTAGCAACAACATATTAGACCACAGAGCCTTAATTTCCGTCACCAATTGTTTAAATGATTAAAGATTTTTCGTGGGTTGTAGTTGTAGTGATAAGGGGTATCGTTCAAACTCGAACTTGTGAAGGTAACTTTTTTCTAGATTTAAATAAATAAAATTATATGCACAATATTAACAAAATATGGGAGAGAATTTTTACTGGGGATCAGGATTCCACCATCCACCAAAATTTATGTGATTCAATAACAATTCTTATCATGCAATTCTAAACAATATAACTCCAATCAAAGGAAATTGTGATTCTAATCATTGCCTAAATTAGATTTTGAAAACATCCATTGTTAATCGCGAGCATGAAGTATCAAAAGCATTTACTAAGCATACTTCATCAAGAGAAAACACAATTGATTAATAAAAATCATTTACTCCATATTTATTCGGTGCAATTAATCATAAAAGAGTTGCATAAATAAATTTAAATAAATTTTACCACATAACTTTTGAAAGAACGGCTTCCTCCGTCACCCCTGGGATTGGATTTAGCTACTCATGATGAAAAACCTCTCAAAATGATTCATTGATGCTCAAAAGTTGTTTACAATCAAGAGAAAATGTAAATATAATCGGGTTTGGAACGCATATAAACGTTACACACTGCCGTTACAAGAGCGACAGAAATGAAAAGCTGTTCCCTGGTTGAATGCGACCAACAGCTGAGTGTCGCAGACGCTAGCAAAGAACGACTGCTGCTGCAAGTCTGTTCTTCCCGTTCTTCCTTTCTCGCACCAGCAGAAACTTTCTCTCTGGATGTTTTTTTTCTTTGATTCTCTCGACTCCAAACTCTCCCCCAAAAGTCTCCAACCCTTCCAAGCTCTTTTGCCTTGTATTTATAGTGTTTTAGGACCAAAATATCCGACCATTACTTGCGTATATTCTCCATTTAATCCGTCATTGCTCGATCCCCATATTTAACAATAATTTCCATTTTTGGCTTCTACACACGTAAAATTTGATTCTGCACGCTCTAGTTAACCTTCCCCACGCCTCCAAAGTCATCGAACTTCTCCAAAACACTCCATGCATGGCAAACACACAATCAAACTCGTGTTACGGGACATGTTGCTCTGTTTTGAGCTCGTCAAACCAGGATTTCCAGCCAATTCCGATCGAATCCGATGCCCACAATGTGTTCTTTAAGCTATATGACATCTTCCAACCAAGTTTGAGCCATTGAATCGCACCACAACACCTTCATTTTGTCGATTTAAATTCTGCCAGTTGATGAACCAATTTTCCCGCCAAAAAGTTTATTTGAATTTGAGAAGAAGGTGCCCCTTATCCAGAGTGCTGGGGTGCGAATAGTAATTTGGGTGGAAATAGTAATTTTTCTGGGATCCTCCGGTACATTTTTGAGACGTTTCCGGTGCATTTCTGGGGTGCCTTTCAGTGCATTTCTCCGGGGTGTAAAACATTACTTATTGAGCAACTCTTTCTACACAAGGGGTATTTCTCCAAAAACACCTAAACAATAATAAAAACACCACAATAATAAAAAATGGGTACTAACAAAATACATAAAAGAGATGAAAATAGACACATAAATGCGTCTATCAATACATATCACCATAGTATTGTTGTTGAAGTTGTGATACAATTGGACTTTGACACTGTGTAATAATACTACGACACTGTATAAAAATGATTGAGGACTATTGTTTTCTTCTTGTTATAGCTACGGATTTTCAACAACGATGATGCTAAACTTACAACCTTTGGGATCATTGGAGTACTTGGAAGTGACGAAGATTTCGAGTAATGTCGAAGATTAGGCATGTGGAATAGGAGCTACAAAAGTTAATTTATTTATTTTTTGTATTCCATATGTATTAATAGTTTTGTCACTAAAATTGACAAAGGGGGAGATTATTAGAGCATTGCTCGGTCGAACTCGCATGTGTTGCTATCTCAAGCATGTTTGTCAATGTTAGTGATCAAAAATATAAGTCTTGATTTCTAGCCTATATAACTAAAGGTCTCGGACTAGGATAGAAAATTTAATTGAGCTCAAGACTCCATGGCCATCATCATACAAGACGAAGGACTACTCAAGGAACTGGTGGATCTTCATTGACTAAAATGTATGTGGAGACTTGAACTTATCTGTCACTCAAAAGTCTATCTACTCTATCTCCTATTCTTGAGATAAAAGTCGTTTTGATATATAGACTTTCATTATACACATTTGTTATTTCGAGCCGAGTGTAACTCGCCTATCTATTTCTCCAAATATGTGTTGGTAAGCTTTCGCTTTTGCCAAATTCATCTTTACCTAGTGACGAATATCATGTTATGTTTCAATCACTTTGGAAATTGCTCTGACGAAAAATGGTCTGTGAATAACGGCTATATAACGTCCTTTGAGAATGTTTCAATGATTGAAATGAGAGTTTAGATTACATAACCATTGGTAGGATATAAGCATTATTGTGGAAACACATATATGTATAAGTCCTTATTCCTTGAACCAAAGCTTGCGAACTTTGTTGATCAGGAGAAACGAAATGTGGCGTGAGCCAAGTCCGTGAACTGGCGGAAGTTCTCGACCCGAGAATTTCTGCTGGAGTTTGTGAATTCCTTCCGTGAGCTTAAGTCCGCGAACCCAGTCCGCGAACTTGAGCAGGTTATATCTAAAATCGGTTGTTCTTGCACTCATGTTTATATAAACTAAGGAATGCTTTTGCAAACCGTGGCTATTAAGTTCATGAACCGATTCGAGTGAATCAAACTGTTTTCGCTTCGATTGTGTCTTGTGTAGTTACATAAGATCTAAGCAATAGAACAACTCTCTAACTAGTTCATTTGAGTCATTTGAACTAGTTATGGTGAAGAAGAATATGGTGGATATGAAAGTGATCATATGGCTAACCATTTGGTTAACTATTGTTGAACCAACAAATGTTAATGTTTGGGAACGACTACATAAACCCAAAATTGGACATTTCATTTGTGTGTAACAAGCTAAGTTTTCGATCCAACGGTTGAGAAATATTAGCTTGAATCTAATCAGGTTTTCATCTAACAGTGAATTTTTAGTGTGTTGTTACCAAGCTAACATTGATTGCAAACCCTGATTTGAAAGACTATATAAAGGATAACTCTAGCAACTGGGAAACCTAATCCCCACACCTTACGTGTGATACTAGTTGCATAACTAGAGTCGATTCTCCTTTAACCTTTGGTTTCTTCTTCTAAAACCAGGTTAACGACTTAAAGACTTCATTGGGATTGTGAAGCCAGTCCGATACTACTTTTCTTGTAGTTGTGTGATCTGATCTTGCATCTTCTATCGTTACGAGTACAATTGTAATAATTGGCTCGAGATTTATATCTCCGATAGGCAAGATAGAAAAGTAATCACAAACACTTCGTCTCATCGTTTGTGATTCCACAATATCTTTTTTCGCTGCGTCGATTAGGATTATTGTGAGGTGATTGATAATACTAGGCTGTTCTTCAGAAATATAAGTCAGTTTATCAATTGGTTCCTGTTCACCTTGATTTATCAAATAACGGAACAAAAATCGTAGGTATATTCGTGGGAGACGGATTTATCTATTACCGTAGACTTTTCTGTGTGATAGAGATTTGTTTATTAAAGTCTTCGGCTTTGGGTCGTAGCAACTCTTAGTTGTGGGTGAGATCAGCTAAGGGAATCAAGTACGTAGCATCATGTTGGGATCAGAGACGTAGGAGCATAATTGTACCTTGGATCAGTGTGATATTGATTGGGGTTCAACTACAGTCCAGACCGAAGTTAGTTTGGAGTAGGCTAGTGTCTGTAGCGGCTTAATACAGTGTGTGTTTAATCTGGACTAGGTCTCGGGATTTTTCTGCATTTGCGGTTTCCTCGTTAACAAAATTCCGGTGTCTGTGTTATTTCTTTTCCGCATTATATTTTGTTATATAATTGAAATATCACAGGTTGTGCGTCGTTCAATCAATTAGAATATCCGACCTTTTGGTTGTTGATTTATATTGATTGACACTTGGATATTGGTCTTTGGTACCATCAAAGTTATCTCTCTAGTATTTGATAATGACTCGCAGATTTCTATTTGCTTGAGTATATATCAAATCGAGATATTGAGATATAAACTCTTTGATATACTTTTTATCTAGATTGAGTCTGACTGTCTAGTTGATTCTCTATAAATTATATTGGAGTTTTTCCATACAGATTGCTAAGCGAAATATTGGGTGTGGTTGTTGTACCCCCACTTTTTCAACTTGTTTAGGTCAGTTCATTCTTCTCCTGAATTTGAACTTCAAGTTGAGGTAATTTTACAAATATATGTCGCAAACTAGTTTAATTTTCAGTTGTAATTGCGAAAAGTATTTCAGTTAAATAAAATCATATTAACTTAATTGTAACTTGCAGATGACAACGATGAAATAAGCTGTCAAATTTGTTTGGAATCAAAACATTCAACGATAAGTTACCCATTTATGTACTCAAAATGTAGAAGGTGGGATGGGATTAGAAGGGTTTGAAAAGAAAATACTTAGGCTAATCCTGAAAAATAAGTATAGTAAATACCATACCACTAGCCACAAGAGGAAGGCATATAGGTTAGCCAGTGTTCCTTGTCCATGAGAGAATGCCTCCGTCGAGAATCTTCTTTTGAGTCCAAAGCATCAGACCGTCCCAATTGGTTCTTCCGGGAGGAGGACTTTTGAGGTACCAGTATTTCAACGGTGACAAATTACAATGGTTAGATGAGGCTACCACGTTACCATCACCTACACAACATTCAACAAGTGGTTGTGGAAGTCGTACTCATTGGTTAAGAGATTCCCCATAACGCAATTATGAAGAGACCAACGCAAAAACTACTATTGTTGAATTATGTGAGCAGTTTCAATGATCAGTGAAGTTGGAAAAACCAATAATAAGAAGAAGATCAATGTAACAACTAAATTAATATGTAACACCGTAAATGTAGCAAACGTACATTGTAATTTGTAGAATGATACTAATTCCTAATATGTATGTTAGTTTATTTAATAGATTCTCATTAAGTTTGTTTCTTTATCTGAGTGGATAATTTTTCGTTAGGCAGTTGAAGCACGTATGGATTCCACGAGTAGTGTGGTTCTTTGTATGAGTGCCACCTGTCAAAAACCTACTCACATACTCAAGTGATTTGATTAGACATATATACTATTTTTAAACAGAGTCAAACGAAATGACGGTAGGCGGTGAACAAACATTTTTCTCTTATAACAAATGGAAATAGTTCAAGTGTCCTAATGTTGATGGGTAAAAACGATTTGTTGGTTTTTGAGGAAATAGTGGAGGGTTGTGTAACATGCGGATCCTCAATTGAGTTAATTGCCTAAACCTTTAACATATGCACTTCACGGGAGTGCTTTGAGTTAGAGAGATCAATTTGTATGACTCCATCATAAAACAATACAATGGTCGTTCCAGAGTCAATTCAGTCACAAATAGGGATGAAGTTCGATTAGTAGGAGGGAAGCTTAAAATTGTGTGAGACCAATGATGATAAATGGATTATGGATGTGTTGAATTCTCCATGTTGGAGACTTCTATAAATTTGATTAATTGTCGATGAATCCTGATCGGATTGATTGAGTTCCGTTCAGTTAAGTTCGATTGAATTAAGTTGACTTATCAAATCATAGTTCGATTATATTGCAGAAGTAGTTAACACATTGATCTCCAATAAGTTTGACGGTTGCAGAGGAATTGAAGAATGAGGAAGTGGTAAATCGTGATTCAACCATTTCCACATTGCGCTGGAGACTTGGTTGATTGTCCATCCACTACTTTGATTACTCCTTCAAATGTCAGCACGACTTACTCACCTTTTTCATCGTGGATGTATTGTTACATCGCACGTGATGTAGGCCGCCAGACCAAAACCCTAGTGAATATCCCCCATGTGACATGATTGATGTCTCATGTATGTGAAGTCTACAAGGCAGACGTGTATTTAGTTGGTCAATTGTTAACTTGGCCAGACCGTGAGTCTTAGCCTTGATGAGTCGAGCATAATTGTTTGATATGCTATGTGACTCATCGCTATGATGAATTAAGCATAAGGTGTTTTTTGGGACAACAATGGTGCATAGACGTCGAGTCTGATGAATATGACATATCATTGTGCCAGTTGAGACATCAATGATACTCAGATGTTTTGTATTGATGAACGCCGGTTTGAAGAGATTGCTGGATCATGACCTACTCTAATATGACAAGTATTTGACAGGCAATCATATATTGCTAAGTTATTATAGAATACTCATGAGTTTTCGAATGACAAAGTATGAATTAGAGTATTGGTAGATATTGGATGATTGACGGCCGTCTAATGAAATATTGGATGGTCGACCAAGTGGATGGCCGTCCAATGTCATGTGTCTTCTTGGAGAGTCGAGCAACATAAATAAATCTTGTCAGCAAGACCGAACATTAAATATTAATTAAAATATTGATAGCTGGATCAATATGAAAACTCTTGATACTCAGACTCGATTAGAATTGTTATCAAGTATGAAAACCTAATTTTAGGAAACCCTGGATCTAGAAGATGGGGACTGTCCAGGTAACCAATGGGTATGAGGACCAACCATTGTTGGCGGAGAGACCGGCTAGGCTGTGTATGGAGAATTGTCCAACTGGTGGGAAGAGGATTCTTATACAAAATATGGAGAATTATCCAAGTGAAGGATTATCCAAAATATGGATTAAGGAATGTGGGACCGGCCGACCATGGTGTCCAAGTGGACCACCATGTCGACGACCTTCCATTTCTGAGAATTTTTGTGTTTTTCGTCGGACCCTTGTGCAATATTTTGTATTTTTAGAAGAGTTTGATCTTGACTAAAACTCTCAATTTTGTTTGAATGAGCAAGTATGGTTTTGCTCAAACGTCCAATATTTGAGAATAATGATATTCTAATATTTATCATTGAAAAAGACCTAATGATTGTGTGCCCATTTGGTTTGTAGGCTTTTCGGAGAATTGAGCAATATTTGACAAAATATGGAGAACTGAGGGTTTGCTCGAATGAGGGAGTCAAAGGTTATGAAATAATAATAATAAAATAAAAAAAAAGTGGAGAGGTGTGGGATCATGGCATGGCCAACCGGCCGATAGGCCGGTCCTGCACCTTTTTTTTAGTTCATTTTCCTTTTTGCATAGCTCTCTGAATCCTCATTCGTCCATATTTTTGGGTGCTCGTTCGTGCATTATTACTAAGTACACTCGTACTATTTTATAGGTTCTTACTCAGTGGTGGCCCATATGCCCAAAGGATGCATATTTATTACTAATTCATGAAATTCAGCTGAGAAAAGACGTGAATTTTGAAGTAATAAAATATTGCAGTGGAAATATAATATTTTATAGGAATTCTTGATGAATTTTGTACTAGAATTAGTTAATTAATGGCTCTATACTAGCATACAATCTGTCTAGGAGCATTATATGTATTCGAGAATCAAGGTATGAGATAGTGGAAGCAACATACTCATTGTGAACATTTATTTTGTATAGTCATGGAACACTGCGACATTCTGAAGATGTTATCGCTCTATACTAGGAGGCGACATGTCTAGGAGTCGTCCAATCATTAAGATTCTATATATAAGTGAATACTGAGTCAGGAAGTATATAGAAAAATATGGAATATTAATAGCTCATTCGGGGAGGTCCCAATATTTGCGTCATATATTTATATTTTGATGGGGTTACATGATCAGTAGGAGATCGTTGTAACATGAGCTTTCATGTCCAAATTATAAAATATGAATTTCATATATTCGTCTGAAGTCTGGTCAGAAATATACAAAACTTGGCATTTTACAGTTTTATCCCTCGTCAAAAATCCAGCATCAAAACCCAGTTAATGCAAAAGTCTTTTGTTATTAACATCGTTTTTCGTTAGCGCTAACTCATATTTAGAACCAACAGGAAAACCCAAGAGTCTTCCTTTAACCGATTAACTTTCATAAGCTTTTGCCTCTGTTCATCTTCACCAGTCCTATCAGACACCAAACCTATCAACTTAGAATGAGTCCTGCACTAACTGCTAATGTTGAAATTTATCGTGAGAATCATTCTGAAACTAGGATTCAAACCTAGGGGAAAACAATTCTCAAGTGCATGTCGATCCGGGTTATCAATTCTATAATGAATATCATGCTGCTCAGACCCATATGGGTATTTAATGTGAAAACCATTCTGATTAGATTGAGACCAATAACCATAATATAAATCATATTGATCAAACCCATATTGTAATTCCTCCAGGATTCGGTTCTCTTGTGATATCAAGTTCTGATACTAATGGTACCCTTTATACGATTTTCCCCGATCCAACCAAATCCAATCTCTTCCACCCATAAATGTTAATGAGCCATTGTTTCGGAAAAACGCATACACGAATAGAGGGGGAGTGGACGTGGAAGTGGTAGTGGCGTGGGAAATGACAATGAGGATGCTGAGAAAACTACAACAAATGATGATTTTGGCTCTGTAGCATCTATAGGATCCCAAACACGGGATAGGGATTAGCAAGTGGATGAATGGTCATACTCTGGTTGGGAATTCGTAGTAAATGAAGGTGTTGTTCTTGTGGGTGATCAGTTTGTTGTGACCGGTGGTGAGCGATTGTGATTTGATGCAATTATCATGACCCCACCTGTAAGAAGAGAAATTAAGAGAATTGCGGCCTTTCCTGTCCCTGCACAGGGGATGCGGTATCCTTTGTTGAACCTTCTGAGTCTTGTGGTTAGGAAAATTGTTGCAAATGTTGCTGCTATTGTGAATACATAGCATGGTGTTAGAAACCCCCGATCAGCAGCAACTCATCAGCCAGCACCCGATGTATCCCAACAACGAGCAGCAACAACGACTCAACAACCAGCAAAATGCTGCACCACCACATCAATATGGAGATGCGAGAATGAAATCTTCTCGTCAAGCCCGAGTTTATCTACCACCCTGGCCACTAGAGCTACCAGAGGGTATTCAGATACTGAGACTCGCAAGACTAGAAGTGGACAATGTTATCAGCACCATGAGCAACAATAGATGGTATTGTGATACTTTTCATCAAGGTGCACATGAATGGATAGTTTTTAACTCTTTTCTTTATAGTTTGAATTTTGGGTAGCACTCTTTTTGGTAGTATATATAGGAGGGTTTCTCCAAAGACTTTATTTTCAACATATTTATTTTCCTTATTCTTGTTTGGTTTCTGTTGAGTATCAACACTGAATATGGTGGTACTCCAAACAAAGTACCGATTCCATAGAAATTTCGGTTGTTATTTTGATTTTGTGTGGTTGTATTTTATTTGGCTAATTCTGTTTTTGGGTTATACATCACTTAATATAGTTGGACAACCTTCATATGATATTTCTCTGGGTGTATTATAAGTTTGTTGTTCATTTCAAATAACTTTCCAAAGTATATTGTCGGTGTACACATGTTCAATACAGAATTTAAAACCTGTATAATTGTCGTCTTAATCTCTTGACACAAAATGTTCAATTAACACGGTTCGGCCATCAACAAGTTTGTTGAATGCGAACAGCTGTCTCGGAAAATAAAAACCGTCAGACCTAACATTTGTCCCCTCATACCAAACATCATAGTTTCTGCCTTGTTCTTAATTAAAGGACCGAACCAAATTTTTTCTTCTTCTGATGTTAGTCGTGTTCTTCAGCTTCTCTTTGTGTTCTTTTTGGAAAAATAACATGATCAAACTTATTTTTATGACTTACATGATATTGTTGTTTTATTTCATAATAGATGATAGTCAGAACTCATTGAGCTACTAATAACGTTTTATACGAAATAATTCACAGTAATCTCATCTTATCATTGTTGGTTTTAGATCACTTGCCAAAAATTTGGGCGATTTCAATCAAACAAATATGGACGAAATTTGATCTTCAAATCGAATTCGTTATTGTATCATTGATGGTTAGTGTAGCGCAAATGGTAAGAATTAGTGGGGGATAAAATTGGAAATAAAAAATATATAATTAAAGGATACATTCAAGGATTTGGGAAACATCCCCTTTTGGTCGCCCAATGAATTTGGGCTACACCATTTATTATTATTATTATTATTATTATTATGTGAAAGGGGCCACGAAGGCTTTTATTAAAAAGCGAAAATATCCAAAAATTTACAAGGATTTGGCAGGGAGACGCGCAACAAGTTGCACCCCATTGCCTTTTTGAATAATGATACCTAACATGTGGAAAAGAAAACTGCCTAGGTTATTATTGACATCGTGACTTTCCATGCAGTTCTTCAATCTTTTCAAAAGGACTGTAATGTCATCACTCAATTCCCCCAATGTTGTAAATGTTAAAACGCCGAAACCGTATCCATGAGACGAACATAGATCAACATACTTGTTGCGCTTGCGGGTGATAGCAGCGGAGATGGCCTGACCGGGTATGAAGACGCGGTTTCCTCCCTTGGAAAATGGTGAAACACCGGTGACGTCGAAACAGATGTCCCGTCCATTCTCCCAGTTATATATCATGAGGTCTGCTGGTTTGAGAGGGGTGCTCCTATCAGATGTAAGACCCAATGAAGCTTCTTTTCTTGCCGCTACTCTTGCTTTATAACATAATTCAACAAAGAGGTCTTGCACCATGTCATGACGGTATTTTAAACCCACCTCACTTGCACAATGGATAGCATGGTCACCAAACCGATCCATAACACGTTTACAGCATGAACAAGTGCTATCTTCGGAAAATAGAGGTATTCCCAAACGATACTGAAGTACCAAACGGAATTGTCGTGAACCTAAGGTCTGATTAAGCCCTTGAATCGGGATTGCCTTTAGATAGTCTTGTGCATGGGTTTTCTTATTACACTGCCATAAGATAGAGTCACGCTCGGACATAACAAAAGTATATGGTATGGACTTCACGATAGCATCATAATAACGAGTTTCCAGTAAATGCATGGGCTGTGGGGCGACTTCGTTAATGTTGAAAGATGAATGAGATAAACCACATATACGAGTATATTGTTCCAGCGCTGTTTGAAAGTGAGGGATGAGACCAGGCGTACCTTGTAGAATTATGTTCTGGAGATGTTGGGTTTGAAAGCAGGAGGCTAGATAGCCATACTGAACGGTGTCTTGCATAGTGTAGACACCTAACCCTCCATCTTTGAATGGGAGTGTGGCAGGCGTTGATGTAGTTGTCTGAACCCTGCACCGTCGCTCGTGATTAAGTACTGCAGGAACTGAATGAGTTGCTCGTCGAACTTATGCTGTGCTGCTTGCATACATTGCGGTCGAGTTGTCCGCATAAAAAAGTATAGTTTTGAAACTCCCGCACAGTTTCGAATAAGTAGGAGTTCTGACTGTGGGTCTCTCAGATTTTTAACACAGTTCATCAGGTGTATTATTTTATCAACACGAGCTTGAATGATGTTGCTACAGAATTCATCCATCAGACTTACCGGGCCACCAAGCAGACGGACTCCATTATCAGGTCTACCCACTTCATATGGGAAAACGTGTTTGCATCTTGGATCAGTTTGTGGCCAAAAAACTTCGGTTTTATGTATGTTTAACTTCAGGCCTCTTGCAGGGCCATCTTCTCGGAGAATCTGGAAAGCTTTTGCAACTTCAGTCGTCTCCCCAACGAGTGTCCCATCATCCAAGTACCATGAGTTAAGATCCAGATTGAATTGTGAAGCTATTTTGCACACCAAAGGATGAAGAGCCAGTGAAAATAGTAGAGGGACAAGAGGGTCTCCCTGCTGAACCGCTTGTGCCGAATATAGAGTGTGCTCGTTATAATATAGCTTGGCAGGTCGCGCGTAGCAGAATTCCATCCATTTAGCAATACTAGGACATCTATCACGTACCTCGGTGATCAAAACATTGCGATTAACTATGTTTAAAGCGTTAGTAAAGTCGATAAGCAACATAGTCATATTACGGTTGGATCCTTTCATTTCCAGCATCCTGTTCGCCGAGTGTAAGATCCCCTCACCCCCGCAAGGTGTCCCAACACCAAATTGATAGTTGCCAAGGTATGTAGTCATGTCCTTAAGCACTGCCAACGCTGCCAATTTAGAACATAATCGGCGCCATATTGTACCCACTGCGATCGGGCGAATACCCCCTCCAGGTTTGAGTAGAGGGGTTAATGGTGCACTGGCGATGTATTCTCCAAGTGCAAGTGGGCATCGTCCATCCAGCCACAGATTAACTACACCGGTGATAGACAACAAAAGTTCATCTGCCACCGCCGCAGCAACACCACTCGTTGCATCTAACAAGTATTGCGCACGGAGCCCATCTCGACCGCATGATGTACCCTTTGGAAAGCTTTTTAAAGATTTCACAACAGCATGGACATCACAGCTACAACAGGAACAGATGGATTGTCGGTAGGAATGACGGGAGGCCGTGAATAAGGATGTTTTTGTTGTAGTTCGTGGATCGTGTCTGGGGTTGCTGATAGACGCATTTATGTGTCTAATATATCTCAATTGTATATAGTGTTAGTGCTCGATTCTATACTTATTTGGTTATTTTATTTATTTGTAGGTGTTTTTAGAAGAATAAGGATTTGCGGCGAAATTGGCTGAAAATGCGGCGTTTGGACCTCCGTTGATAGAGTGTCGGAAGCGCCCCAGAAGTGTACCGGAAGTACCCCAGAAATACCCCGGAGGAACCCCGAAAAGTGCGGAAAATGCCCCAGAGAACACTTGCTATACGGACCCTTGATTTTGGATAAGGGGTAAGCTAATTACTAAGGGGCACCCCATTTCAAGGCACATGCTAAAGGGACTCCCAGTCTGGTTAAGGGGACACCACATTCAAAGTTCAAATAATGGAATTTGGCGGAAAAACTAAAGTTCACGTCTGATAACTTGTTGTTGGATTTCTGGGCAGTTTTGAGGGAGATTAAATCCCTGAAATCAATTGGGCTAGGCATGTTAAGACTAAACAGACCGTATGCAAGTGAATTTATCGATCAACTTGGGCTGGAATGGCTGGGAGAAGCGATCAAAGTCCAAACAGGATACGTATTGTTCTGTCCAGTTTCAAGGATTTGTATGAAATATTTTGTGAGAGTTTTACGCTGGATAGTTACGTACTAGGTCATGTTCAAGTTTTGATAAGAGTTTGGTGGAAAGTTTATAGCTAACAGACGCGTACGAATAGCTTTGAGCAGTATTTTCCGAGACTTTGGAAGAAAGAAAAAATAGAGATTCTATCGGGATTTCTTTGAGCTGTGAAGTATATAAGAGGTGGAGAGAAGTGAGAGAAGATTATCAAGAGGTTTGGGGTCGATCAGAGACCAGAGAGAGGCTAGAGGAGTGAAGAACGGGAGCTGCAGGAAGGAGGAGTTCTGCTGCTGCTGCCATTAAAGAGCACGAAAAACACGAAGAACAGACTCCATAAGACAGTCGTTTATCAACAGTGACAACGACTTGCTGCTGTGGGTCTTAAAACAACAGCGTCAACAGCAGCAGTGAGGTATCGTTATTTACAGCAGTGGTGTTTTATCGTTCTTCTCTGGACGCTTAAAGAGGGTCGTAGTTTCACTGTATTATATTTTTCACTCTTTCAGTCATATTTTGAGCATCAAATATTTATTTTTAGAACATGATTATTATGAGTAGCTAAACCCCATTACTGGGATGATGGAGGAAACCATTCTTTATGCATGAGTAATTATATTTAATTGTTTTATGACTATTTGCACTATTATGAGTTGTTTTATGATTTTTCTTGATTATTTGTGATTTTATCTGATGATGTATGCTTAGTCAGGAACTCTTGATGCATCATGCTTATGATTTACATCTAATATTTTACAAAATCTATTTTTGGCAAAGAAAAGAGTCGATATTTGTTATCTTTATAAGCTATAATTGTCTAGAATTAATAGTTGATTCGCATGAGTATAAGAATTGGTGGAATCCTGAGTCCTAGTATCTCTTGATCCTGTGACAATTTTGTATATATTTTTGTTTTTAAATCTATTCAAGTCCGAGCATCGAATCCGTATTTACCGCAAATTTAAGACTACAACAAAATGGCGCCGCCGACGCGGACTTGTATATAGATTTGTTTTTAGGTTTAATTTATTTTTTTATTATTTATTATTATTTGTTCCTTTTTACGTTTCTTTTTGTGTCTTTGATTTACAGGTTCGAAGTGGAATACTAAGGACTTGGGAACAAAAAGCTTAAAGCTTAAAGCTAAAAGCTAAAAGAGAAGAAAAAAAAAGACATAATTTTTTTAGGATTTAATTTTTATTATTTTTTTTGTATAAAGCTTTTATTTATTTTATTTTTTTAGAATTTGTAAATAGGCTTTATTTTTCATAATTTTTGGAATTTTTGGAATTTTTATTTGGACTTTATTCTGGACTTTTGGACATTTTTTTTATTTTTTTAACCCTACGGAAGGGTATTATAAAAAAAATTATATAAACTGTGTGCAGGGAAGGACGACGATTACGATATCGTCTCGGCCCCTCGGGTTCGTACATGATATAGGAGTCGTCGCCCGAGTCGACTTCAACGGTTCATCCCCCGTCTGGTACGGGAGGTAAGTCCATCGAAACACCGCGAATCTCCTGAAGCGGTTACTGTTCCTTAAGGTGATAATTGTTTGAGGACGAAGGACTGTTTTATTTCCTAGTAAAGGGCAAGGCCTGGCCAAAAAGATAAGGGTTCGGATTTCATCACCGTTCCCTTCTTGCCCGCCTTAGGAAAACGAAACCTAACGCGAACCCAAGCTTAAAATTTGGAATAGAACGAGACCGATAGGGTAACGAGCTTAATAGGAAACTCGTTCGAAAAATATTGGTTGCTCTTTAAGCACATTTCAAAGTTCATGATGGTTTCTGTGAGTTGAATGCGTGACTGCGCCGCCTTGTGATAGCGGTGAGGCCTTGGGTATCAAAGCTCCACTGAGCTTCCCTCGCCTCGATTCAACTTACATTAGCTCGGATTGATTCCAGAGGGGTTGCTCAAATTGTAACGAATTCCTTTTCGAAGAGATAGAAGCTGGTCTAGAAAACAATCTAAGTGGAGCCATCATGCTTTTTGTTTGCTAGCTATAGGTTTGTTGGTCGAGTCGGACTTTTTGTGCTTGTAGAATTCCCCTGCAATTAAGAATGTCGAACTGGTATGATAGCCATCAAATGAATAATATCCAACTGAAATATGGACATTATTATGACCATAGTGAGAATAGTGACTGGGACGCCAACCTTTTCAAGGTTATGGTTCATACCATGGTGAGCCCAATTACTATCCACACGCGCATCAGTCATACGAGCAAGAAGATTATATACTAGTTCTTCGTCTTAGAGGATACAATCAAACTATTGAAAAGTAGTCCTTATTATGATCCTTCAGTTCCTATTCCTTCTCTAGAAGAGACTCTCAGGAATTTAGCTGAGTCATCACGTCAGTTAGCTGAATCGACGTATAAATTAGATGAGGTGAATAATGTAGTTATGGACGAAAGAACTGCAACAACAACTGAATCTGTAGAAGATATCCTCAATAGATTAACTCAAAACTTAGATCCTACACTAAGGGAACTTTCTTTGGAAGAGACCCTTGAGAGGATAGCTGAGTCGACACGTAGACTTGAGTTAGAGACGAACGAAAGTATTGCTCGAAATAACTTGAATTGCCAATATAGTGTATCCAATAATACCCTTGAGAATGAAGATACTTTTTCACATAATCAAGATAACGAGGTTATAATTGGTAACACTACTTATTTAGATAAGGTTCAATCATCTTCGTACTATTATGATGATGAGGATAGTAGTGATGAAGAATCTGAAATATGTAGGCATAGTAATCAGGAATCTAGTAATCCAATTGAGCTTTATAGTGATTATATTATTTCTATTCAAATCCAAATAATTTTTATGATTATTCACCTATTCAAAAGGACGAGGATTTGATTAGGGATACCACCGTTTTAGACGATGTAGTTTTTCCTTTTGATTACGAAGCCGATAGTGGTTTAGAGGAACGGGTTCATTTCGAAAATACTGTTTTAGAGTCTAGCGACTTAGAAACAATAGTCTTGGAAGAAGAAGATAGACCCGTAGAGATGAGTAAAGATGCACTACCTGATAATAACTTAGAAGAATCTCTTGAATATTTTAAGGACTCTGAAGATACGGAAATTCAAGAAATAATTAGAGGTCTATCTAGAGAAACTGAAAACTCTAAGTTTGGGGGTGATTATCACTTCCCTAGTGCCTTACCTTTAACTCTCAGAAAGTCCCCACACTTAGGACTTGATATGCCTCAACCATTTTACAAGATTACTTTCATACTCGTTTTCCTGCCTAGTGATGTCCAGGAAGAAGTTCAGTGTTAGAAACCCATCCTCTGGTTGATGTGGTTCCCAGGCTATGATACAGATCGACTTTGTTTTCCCACCAAATATTTTTCAACTGTGGGAACGTTAATTTCAAATGTGTCAATTATTAAGTTCTGAGACTAAACCTAATTACTTTAGGAATTAGAATCGACACATTTTCAGAATGACCACTACTCTCACTGTGGTCAATATGTAAGTCAACCTGATTGACTTAGAGGATCCTCAATTATTTAGGTTATTTTGTGCTTCAGTTCTTATTAAGTTTTACAGACTCTAGGACCTAATAATTGGATCTCAATGAGGATGCAGCCGAGAAATATATTTAGACCCTTATAGAACCTGAACCTGAACCACAATTAGATATTATCAGGAAACTAGGTAAGGGCATGCAGTATTGTACATTTTCTTGGTTCACTGCAGTTTCCTTTTGTCAGCTCTTTTTGGTTTTAAAGACCCACAGTTATTCCGGCTACTGTTATACGGTTCGAGTTGACTAAACTTTTCTAGTCTGGCTGAAGACTTTAAACTTAGCACTTCTTGGGAGGTAACCCAATCTCATGCAACCAGGTAATATCCTTCCGTAACTCTTTCACTTCAAATGGTAACAGTTTCTCCTTGTTCATTTTTAATTTCATCTTTAGAACATTGAGGACAATGTTAGTTTAAGTTTGGGGGTATGGGAGAAACTTTTTAGTTGCAGTATGAATAAATAAACTCCAGAGCTAGAAATTTATGCTATTTAGGATGCACTAACCAATCTAAGTGGATGGAAGCATTTTGTAGGAGTTGAGGAACCAATCTGATTAGATGGAAACATCTAGAAGAGTCTATTCATAAAAGCACAGAGCTCAGGTGTTAGAAATAACATGATAGTTTCACCATATCTCGTTGAGTCCTTTTCACTTCTATTTTTATTTTATTTTGTTTTTAAACTATGTTTCTCTAAGTGATAGGTGGGGCCACGATTCAAGTTGTTACCAATGCTAGGGTGAATTAGAGTGATTGAGATACAAAAAAAAAAAAAAATGGTAGTTACCAAAAAGTTGAAAAAAAAAAAAAAAAAAAAAAAAAAAGTGAGAAAATATTGAGACCAGACCATTTGACCAAAAGGAATAAATTCAATAAAGTCGACCACTGGTACCCTTGTATATGCCAGTTGTGTTGACCTAGAGTTAGGTTATCGACCACTGGTTCCCTTGTATATGCCAGTGTGTTGATATTAGTCAGACTAATATCCCAATCCATTAGGATAGGTTCATTTTGGCGGAGGCCTTCAGACAGATATGGGAAACGCCGTTCACTTAGTAAACATCAAAACCATCTATGTTTTTCTATATCCATCTCTTAATCTTTCCATGTGATTAGTTTGACTCCGAATATGATGTCCATAGTGCAACTATCTGAGTAGAGCTCTGTCACTTTATATGAATTTTAGTGTGCTTGAGTGCAAACTCGTGTACATCAATTGGAATTTCGCATCAGGGTACTTCTTCCTGTAGTCAATAAGTATGCCAACCAAGGAGATTCTTTAGTGCCTTCCAAGGTTCGTTGTAGATATATAGGGTCTGGAGTATAAAGGTTTTGTGGGTATATCTCTAGTAAGCCCTCCCGAGACTATAACTCGGCCACTAGGGCCGCCTAGAGGTTTAAAGGCTTATTGCATACGCTAAATGCAATCGACGATGCCTGCGACAGTGAGTTATGATTTTATTTTGTAGTTTTGATTTGCTCGAGGACTAGCAAATAATAAGTTTGGGGGTATTTGATAGACGCATTTATGTGTCTAATATATCTCAATTGTATATAGTGTTAGTGCTCGATTCTATACTTATTTGGTTATTTTATTTATTTGTAGGTGTTTTTAGAAGAATAAGGATTTGCGGCGAAATTGGCTGAAAATGCGGCGTTTGGACCTCCGTTGATAGAGTGTCGGAAGCGCCCCAGAAGTGTACCGGAAGTACCCCAGAAATACCCCGGAGGAACCCCGAAAAGTGCGGAAAATGCCCCAGAGAACACTTGTTATACGAACCCTTGATTTTGGATAAGGGGTAAGCTAATTACTAAGGGGCACCCCATTTCAAGGCACATGCTAAAGGGACTCCCAGTCTGGTTAAGGGGACACCACATTCAAAGTTCAAATAATGGAATTTGGCGGGAAAACTAAAGTTCACGTCTGATAACTTGTTGTTGGATTTCTGGGCAGTTTTGAGGGAGATTAAATCCCTGAAATCAATTGGGCTAGGCATGTTAAGACTAAACAGACCGTATGCAAGTGAATTTATCGATCAACTTGGGCTGGAATGGATGGGAGAAGCGATCAAAGTCCAAACAGGATACGTATTGTTCTGTCCAGTTTCAAGGATTTGTATGAAAGATTTGTGAGAGTTTTACGCTGGATAGTTACGTACTAGGTCATGTTCAAGTTTTGATAAGAGTTTGGTGGAAAGTTTATAGCTAACAGACGCGTACGAATAGCTTTGAGCAGTATTTTCCGAGACTTTGGAAGAAAGAAAAAATAGAGATTCTATCGGGATTTCTTTGAGCTGTGAAGTATATAAGAGGTGGAGAGAAGTGAGAGAAGATTATCAAGAGGTTTGGGGTCGATCAGAGACCAGAGAGAGGCTAGAGGAGTGAAGAACGGGAGCTGCAGGAAGGAGGAGTTCTGCTGCTGCTGCCATTAAAGAGCACGAAAAACACGAAGAACAGACTCCATAAGACAGTCGTTTATCAACAGTGACAACGACTTGCTGCTGTGGGTCTTAAAACAACAGCGTCAACAGCAGCAGTGAGGTATCGTTATTTACAGCAGTGGTGTTTTATCGTTCTTCTCTGGACGCTTAAAGAGGGTCGTAGTTTCACTGTATTATATTTTTCACTCTTTCAGTCATATTTTGAGCATCAAATATTTATTTTTAGAACATGATTATTATGAGTAGCTAAACCCCATTACTGGGATGATGGAGGAAACCATTCTTTATGCATGAGTAATTCTATTTAATTCTTTTATGACTATTTGCACTATTATGAGTTGTTTTATGATTTTTCTTGATTATTTGTGATTTTTTCTGATGATGTATGCTTAGTCTAGGAACTCTTGATGCATCATGCTTATGATTTACATCTAATACTTTACAAAATCTATTTTTGGCAAAGAAAAGAGTCGATATTTGTTATCTTTATAAGCTATAATTGTCTAGAATTAATAGTTGATTCGCATGAGTATAAGAATTGGTGGAATCCTGAGTCCTAGTATCTCTTGATCCTGTGACAATTTTGTATATATTTTTGTTTTTAAATCTATTCAAGTCCGAGCATCGAATCCGTATTTACCGCAAATTTAAGACTACAACAGTTGCAGGGGCAACACCCCCAGATGAAAGGATTCGTATTGCATCCGTGTAGTGTCCTTCATTCAAATTCTTTTGGCAGGCTTCTAAATTGGTCTTAGCCTTCTTTTTTCGCTGTGGATGTTTACTGGATTGCTGTCGTTGCTGATTCTGACGCGCCAACTCCAGCAGGCGTTGTACAATGTTTGCACACCCATTAGGTTGTCCCCATTCGACTAATGTTTTGTTAATGGCCGTAATCTGTAGCTTTTTCCGTGGCAGGATCTTGCTTCACTGGCATTGTTAGGCTCGTATAGGTTAAGGGTGCATACAGGTAGCATCAATAATTGAAGCCAGGGATGTAAGTCCGTGGGTTTTGCCATTACATTGTCTAGAGAAGTTTTCAATACTCTGGAGAAATTCAACCTACACGGCGGAGGGATGCTGGCTGTTATATAGTAATCTTTTTCTAATAAACCAAATCGAGAAGTTCCAAAGAAAGTCCGGGTGATTCATCAGGAATGTCAGTGTTATTGGCCTCTGATACAGATTCAGCCCGTGGTTTATTGATGCCATGTATGAGAAAGTTTGCAGACTTGCCATTAAATGGTCCTAATAATATGTTGCCACTGTGAGGACGGCATGGACGCCTCCATGACTGCACTTTCATGCAGTCACAGCATAGCCACATCTCTAAGAGATTGAGAAGGCGTTCCCAGGCTTGATAAACACCTAAGTGAGATCCAATCTGATCTTTACATACCATTAACCTAGTCTGTGAAAGCCAATGTTGATCATTGATATGCCGAAGAATGGAAGTTTTTGATACCCTCGTCCATTGCATCCATCCTGACAATCATCAAAATTTTTGAAAGGGCAGTGAGCCATTGTATCATCAGTAGGAACATGTTGGCTATGATTCCTTTCATTATCAGATTCTTCATCATCTGATGGAAGATCCTGGGAAGATGATGATCGCCTGGTACTTGGCATTGCAGAACCAATGGAACTACAATAACCGTTCGTCGAGAGTTAGGGCAAAAGTGAGGAAAATATTTGAAAGTGTTAGGTTATTGAAATTGCGTTATAATAATAAAATATGCAAACCAGGTTTTCAATCGCCTGGGTTTTCGCCGGAGTCTCTCTCTCCTGCGTTATTATTATTATTATTTTTTAATAAAAAATTTATATAAATAATAATATTATTATTATTATCAAAGACTATACTTTACATTAAAGACTATTTTTTTAATGTCTGAAGATTACACAGAGCTTTTAGTTGGCAACCTAGCGACAAGCTGGGTTCCAACTCCTCTTTGAATTGCAGATTGGATGGCCACAGGGTTGGTAGTACGCAGCGTGAAGTAGAGCTTGGAAACGCCAACGCAATTGCGTAATAATAATAACTCACACTATGAGTCATTTAGCTGCTGTACTTTGCTCATCAGGTGAACTGTCTTCTCAACCCTACTAACCACCATATTGCTACAATATAGTTAATCCTGGCTGACCGGCCCTCCCAACAATTTCACTCCAAGCACAGGCCTGCTAATTGTTGAAGGATAAACACCCACCATGTTGCTTCTGGGATCAGGCGAAGGCCAAAAGATCTCAGTTTTGTTAATGTTCACAACCAAGCCTCTCTCAGGTCCCTCTCTTTGGATAATTGTCAAAGCCTTTGCTACTTCCAGAGTATCGTCTGCGATAGTGCCGTCATCGAGGTACCAGGCGTGAAAATCCAATGCACAGCTAGCTGCAATCTTGATGGCAAGTGGGTGTAACGTTAGTGCAAAAAAGCAGGGGACCGAGAGGGTCTCCCTGTTGTACCCCTTTCGCAGAAGAAAGTGTATGCTCATTGTAGTAAGTCTGGTAGGGTGTGAGTAACAAAATTCAACCCATTTATAGATGTTAGGACAATATAAATTGACTTCTTTAAGCATAGCTGACCTGTCGACAAGATTGAAAGCATTTGTGAAGTCAATTAACAACATAGTCTGAGTTGCACAATGTCCTTTTAACTCCAGTAGTCTGTTGGCAGCGTGCAGAATGCCTTCGCCACCGCAAAGAGTTCCTACACCGAACTGGAAGTCCCCAAGATACGAAGCTAACTGCTTACAGGCTAATGTTGCGGTAATTTTAGAACATAGTCGTCTCCAAATAGTTCCAACTGCAATTGGACGCACACCTCCTCCTGACTTGAGTAATGGTGTTAATGGAGCACTGGCAATAAATTCACCAAGAGATAGAGGGCACTTACCACTTAACCACAAGTTGACTACACCTACGATTGAATGCAGTAGCTCATCTGAGATTGCAGCCGCAGTACCACTGAATGCATCTAGAAGATGCTGCGCCCTAAGGCCATCCCTCCCACATGAGGTTCCTTTGGGGAAGCTCTTAATAGCTGAGAGTACAACAACTGCATCAACAACCAAAGTAGGAATAGAATTATCATGTGCAGGGATAAATGGAGGTGGTGCAGGGGGGTGTTTTAGCCTCAAGTCATGTAAGGTTTCAGGGGTGGCAGGTGCTAAGCCATCAGAAAAAATCACACGGATAGCAGCCGTGTACTGTCCAAAGCTAATCTTTTTCTTACAAGATGCAATATTGGCACTGACCTTTTTCGTCTTCTTGGATGTTTTGCGGATGGCTGCAGATGGCTTGGACTGACCCAGCAAGTTGTGAACCAAGGTTGCACATCCATTTGGCTCTCTCCATACATTCAGGGACTGATTGATTGCAACAATTTGCAGTTTTTTACGTGTGCCAGACCTCTCCTCACTAGAACAATTGGGTACAAACAGGTTTAGCGTGCAAGTGGGTAACAACAACAGTTGAAGCCATGCCTGTAAATCTCCAGGTTTTGCAATCACCTTATCCAAGGCTGATTTTAGGACTCGAGAAAACTGTAGTCTTCAGGGAGGGGGTATACTTACAATGGTGGTAATTCTTCTCTGAAAAACAGTATGAAGCATGTCTAAAGACAAGCCAACTACTGCATCATTCAAACCAGAACTGTCACAAGAACTACCAGATTCCACTGCATTATCAGACACACCACCAGCCCGTGGCTTCAATACACCGTGAATCAGGAACTCAGCATCATGTCCGTTAAAAGGACCTGCAATAACATCAGCCTTATGTAATTTTGAAGTACACGCCTTTTTCCATGCATGGATGTGAAGACATTTAAAGCACAGCCACATCTGCATGTCAAGTAAGACCTTTTCCCAAGCAACAAAGCAATCAGGATTAGTCTGTATACGTGCTCTGCAGGTTTCTTTATCCTTCTCTGTGGGGAAATGCTGATCTGTATAATGGCGATAGACGACACTCTTAGCATAACCCCTTCCACAAACTCCACCTCCACATCCATCATACCCCTTGAATGGGCAAGGAACCTTACCACCCTGTAAGGTTGATGTTGATGGGAGTTGAGATGGGGGTGAGGGAGGAGATGATGATGTGGATGCCAACTGAGACGATGAAGACGAGACCGAAAGTGAATCTACAGATGCATCAATGCTGTACTGATGAGACTCATCTGCAGTTTGATTAACACAACCTTGAGGGATGGAACGTAAGCATTGTGTCTGACTAGACCTAGACCTAGTAACTCTTGGCATAGTAATATAGAGAAAACAAACAACAAAAACGGAAAACACTACCTCTGAAACTCAACAAGATTGTGAGAATATCAAATTAATTCGAAAATCCAACCCAAAGAGAGAACCAGAAGACAATTAGGACTCAATAAATGGGAAGTTAAGAGTTCAAATTAGGAAAAAATCCCAATTGAAACCTTAAAAGACCATTCATTGAAACACTAATTAAACAGCCAGGAAACTTCAAACAAACTTCAAACTCAGAGCACTGTACTCCTCTATGATGAACAAAAACCCCCTGTTACTGCTTCTACACACACGCAACTCTTGAAATACCTCCTGCTGCTACTAGTCATACACACAGAAACAATTAACCCAGATTCATCAACACCAAACAATAACCCCACTGCAGAATCCAAATACAACAAACAATAACCCTGCTACAACAACAAAGCTTTAATTTTGTACAGGGAACCCCAAAACACTGATTGCTCAAAGAAATAGCCTGAAAAAAAACCACTCTCAAAGACGAGATCAATTGGAGTTTCTACACCCTCTAAATATGATGAATCAATCACAAAGTACAAAATCAAAACAATTACTAAAATTGTTAACCCTGAACTTCAAATTCAAACACCCATAATACTGTAACATCAATTACTCACACAAGAAACCAAATCTCAAAACCCCTAAATCGAAATAGAAAACCTTTGCACAAATCTGCTACACCGAATCCTTATACAGAGCAACGAATCACTTACAGAAAACCAATTGGTGGTGTGAATCCTCAAAACCCCAGAACAACATCCAGCATCAATCGACGAAAACTCTCACGGGTTTATGAACTCTGCACGGAGTTATGAAGCAGAAGAAAGAAAAACCAATAGAAAACCCTAAATTCAAAATACAACACCGAAGATACTGAATCTACAAACCCCAAACTCTAACTATTATTACATGAAACTAGTTGGAAGCCTAACAAGCTAAGCTCAAACGACATACTACTACATTAATTGAACAAGTTGTCGTGCTAGCATACTTGCGAGCCTCATGGGTAACCTAGTCAAAGAAGCCGAAGCGGATGGGGATGATATTGTGTCACAAGGGGGAAAACTAACTCTACCTTCCATGTTAATTTCTGCAATATTACGCCATTAGGGACTCGAACCTGGGACTTCCTGGAACGCATAAAACTTCGCAGAACGAGGATGACCAGCTGAGTTAGCTGCCCGTTCTTTTTTTTTTTTTTTTGATATGCGAAAGCCGGACCCAGGTCCCTACCTGAATCCCGCCAGTTGGACTAGCCCCACTGTCAGACCCAACGCCGCTTAACCCACTATACAACTATAATCTACCACGAACCTTTACGACGTCGAGGATTGAACCCTGACTTCCTCCTTACTAGAGTTGTTATGCTCTTGGACCCCAATATTTGTAGCGTAAACCATTTGTTCACAAAAAGGAGTGGGTGCCCCAAAAATCGTTCAAAAATTTTGGGTTTAAACTTTAAGAAACCTGTTTTGAGGCATATTGATTTTTTTTGAGGCATACTCATTCATTATCCCATCTAGGGTGGGTTTATAAGGGGTGTCTAAAGATAGTGCAATTACCTATATATCCTTAAACAATTTAAATTACTAGAGTGCCCTTATCCCCAAAAACCTAAAATCAAAAGTCAAAATAATCTTTAAACTTAAACATCTTGGACTTCACTTCAATCAAGCAATTAATCAAGCATAGGAAACACGAATCGAAGTGAGCGATGTTGGAGTGCAAAATCCAAATCTCAATTGCTCTCAGATGTATTTTAGAATGTATTTGTAACAAACCCATCTTGTTTTTGATTGATTTTATTTTGTTTGATCGATATAATATGATTTCAAAGATGAAATTAGGGTTTTCAGAAGATCAGTTCGGCTGATCTTGGAATATCAATTTTGAACCGAACCTAGTACATTATTTAGAGAAACACTATGCTCGGCTAATGCGACTTTGCTAGATTTTGTTCGAATCAGCCGAACTTAGCCTTCTTCTTCGTTTTAAATTTTCAGAAGATCAGTTCGATTGATCTTGGAATATCAATTTTGAGCCGAACCTAGTATATGATTTAGAGAAACACTATGTTCGGCTGATGCGATTTTGCTAGATTTTGTTTGAATCAGCCGAACCTAAAATTCGTCAGTTACAGAGTGAAGTTCGGCTGATAACTTGTCAGGCGAACCTCTGTTTTTTGAAAACATAACTAGGTTCGGCTGACAAGTTGTTAGCCGAACCTAGACATATTTTCAAAAAACAGAGGTTCGGCTGACAAGTTATCAGCCGAACTGTTCATCTGGTCAGTAGATCTAGGTTTTAAAAATTCAATTTTTTGACATATTCAACTTATAAAATGACATTAAACCTCGTATATAGGGCTGTCAATGGATGTTAACGTAACAGATATTGTCTCTTCTGCTGCCGCTGCCATTAAAAATTAGCGGATATCCGTTATCCATTAAGTTCCGGCGGAAATAGGAAAATCAAAAACGTTGCCGTTACGTTGGATTTACCGGAGAACGGATATTTATCCGTTACCATCCGGTACAAACAGAAAATAGGCTAAAAACACATATCAGCTATTAAATCCAACAAAACAGGTTCTAAATCCATGTCACACACACACAAAAACAAACATACAAATATTCAGATGTTCTAGGCTTCTAGCAAAAGAAAAAATCATGTCTTTTGAAAAGAAAAAGACATCTCCATGACTCCATCTCCATTTTCGACGATTCACAAACACAACACAAGTGAAAAAATTTACACGTGCAATACGCACGTTAGCGGATAACGGAACTAAACCTAACGGAAATGCACGGTTCCACTAACGTTACGTTAAGAAGGGATTATCCGTTAACTTATCGGTATCGGATATCCGTTTACCGCTATGTCGGACGGTAGCGGTAACGGCTAACGGATTATCGGTATCGGCTAACGGAAAATCGGTCTCCATTGACAGGCCTACTCGTATAGAAGTCTACCTCTGATTTGAATCACACATTTTGGTCAGTTCTAATCACTTAAATCTCAAAACCCAAGTTTTTTCTCACTTCTTCTTCTTCTTCCTCTCAAAAATCCCAACTCTTTCACATAAATTTGATTTCTCTACTAATTTACCACTAATAGTTTAATTTTTAATCAATCCTTAGAATTCCTAATTCATCAAATCAAATCATAATCATAATCATTAACATTAGTTATGTAAGGGTAGTTATGCCATTATCAAAAAGAATGGATAAGGAATAATATTGTTTTTTATTTAGTGATCATATTTTGGCATTATTTAGTATGTTTTAAAAAAAAATTCAGTATGCCTCAAAACAGGTTTCAACTTTAAAGTATGAGGCCCATAAGATTGTTATCGGTAATCCATATATGAGACCCATTAAAGAAAGGTATTTTGACCGAAAAGAATTTTCCCATCTATAAGTTTCCAGAACCGACTGCGAAACAAAGAGTAAGGGCTAATTAAAAATCTGAGGTTCACTACTGAAACACATCGAGAAAAGAAGAACAACAACAGCAAAAGAATAATCACAAAGATGGCTTCGGCCATGGTTTTAGATCCACCAAAATCCATAGAACCACCACCATCATACTCATCGATGGGATCTGATCTCAAAAACCTCTACGAACAATCGATGACCTACGATGAAGAAGATTTGTATGGTCGTCTCAAGTATCTTCAACGACAACTCGAATTCATCGATATTCAAGAAGAATATATTAAAGATGAACTCAAAAATCTCAAGAGAGAATTACTTAGAGCACAGGAAGAAGTTAAAAGGATTCAATCAGTTCCTCTTGTTATCGGTCAATTTATGGAAATGGTTGATCAAAATAATGGGATTGTTGGTTCAACTACTGGTTCTAATTATTATGTTAGGATTTTAAGTACTATTAATAGAGAACTGTTGAAGCCTTCTGCTTCTGTTGCTTTACATCGTCATTCAAATGCTCTTGTTGATGTTTTGCCTCCTGAAGCTGATTCAAGTATTTCTTTGTTGTCTCAATCTGAGAAGCCTGATGTTTCTTACAACGTAAGTCTCTTGGTTTCTCTGATTTCTTTTGACCTAATTTTTTGTGACATGTCGGTTCTAGGGTTTGAATTAGGGTTTTGAAATTGGAACTAATGCCCAATTGTTTGTTAGAGCTTATGATATATTCTTGTTTGCTTCCTTTTTGTAACTGATTTGATTTGTGTAGTTAGATTGAAGAATTAGGGTAAGATTTAGGTGTCCAGGTGGAAGGGTGAGTTTTATATTTCATCTACTTGTAGAAGCTTGTAAAGTTTGGGATTTAGGATTCTAACCCTATATAGTGGTGTCTATTATCTCAACTGAAGCCCTAGATTGCCTATAGGAAACCCTAAATTTGAATATGCAAGTGTTACTTTCTTAGATAATATAGCTGTTTATAAATTTTATTTTATAGCGATAAACTACTGAATTGTACTAATAAGAAATATCAGACTTATCAGAGATGTATTATACTCAGGAGGTCCATTACTGTTTTTGTTTAGCCCTCATCTGCCTAGATAGGACTAATCTATCAGCATGGCAGTTACATGCTCGTCCAACATTATTTAAATGATAATTTTCTAAGTTGCTGGATATAGTGTAGTACTGTCCAAGATCCCCCAACTTTTCCAGGTAAAGTAAAAGCTGGCACCAGTCCTCTTGTCTCATATAGATAGTAAAGATGTACTGGCATATGCTGGGTCTTTTAGTCCATAAATCTGGCCTATCAGGTTTAGATGGAGAGCATCTAGAAAATTAAGAGAATTCA
The DNA here is from genome assembly GCF_003573695.1 of Papaver somniferum. Lineage (NCBI taxonomy): Eukaryota > Viridiplantae > Streptophyta > Magnoliopsida > Ranunculales > Papaveraceae > Papaver > Papaver somniferum. Next base: position 105,384,810 of record NC_039366.1, read on the forward strand.
ACTAGTATAATCTTATTTGTATTATTTTACGTGCGGATCATTTTTTTTTTCTCATATGCGGCTCTTGTTATCTGGTATATTGAGTTTATGCAATTTGGGATAGTAAAGATGTTCATTTCGAGTTAATGCTTTCTTATGAACTCTATATGTGAGACGGATTATGCAACGTGATATTTCTTTTTGTTCTTTTTGTAAATGGTAGATCATGCCAAACTGAGATAGAACAGATTGTTAATGCCCATCTAATTCTCTTATTTTTAACAGGATATTGGAGGTTGTGACATTCAAAAACAAGAAATACGTGAGGCTGTTGAGTTACCACTTACGCATCACGAGCTATACAAGCAGATTGGTATTGATCCACCTCGGGGTGTTCTGCTTTATGGTCCTCCTGGTACTGGTAAAACTATGCTTGCCAAAGCTGTTGCAAATCATACAACTGCTGCTTTCATTCGAGTGGTTGGTTCTGAGTTTGTGCAGAAGTATCTAGGAGAGGTATGAATTGAAGAATAGCCTTTCAGTAATAGAAAGAGAATACGTTTGGTGTATGCAGTATGTGCTTTCTTATAATACGTGTGCTGTGATATTTGTATTTGTTTTAGGGTCCAAGAATGGTTCGTGATGTTTTCCGTCTTGCGAAAGAGAATGCTCCTGCTATCATCTTTATTGATGAAGTAGATGCCATTGCTACTGCTAGGTTTGATGCCCAAACTGGAGCAGATAGAGAAGTTCAGCGTATTCTCATGGAGCTTCTGAATCAGGTAAGAGTCATGCTGCAAGATTTCTTGTATACTCTCTATATGTTTTGGGCACAGCTGCTCCCAGTTTATAGTTTTACTTGGTGAACCTACTTGCCTTCTTATATGCATGGCATGATGGATCCTGAGCTAAAGTGCAACAACTGACCGTTCTATTTTTTATGAAGCTTGACCCTTCTAATTTTTTTCATATTGCTTTCGACAGATGGATGGATTTGACCAAACCGTGAACGTTAAGGTCATAATGGCAACTAATCGTGCTGACACATTGGATCCTGCACTTCTAAGACCTGGTAGACTTGACAGAAAAATTGAATTTCCTCTTCCTGATAGACGACAAAAGCGACTGGTGTTCCAAGTAAGTGTTTTGATGTTTTGTTACTGTAACAATATTTATGGTCCTGTATGGGTGGCATCTGTTTTTACTTGAATAAAAGCTGGTTGCGGTCTTTTTTCAGCAAAAACAGTTCATATTTGAACTTCTGCTTGTGGTAGACTCGTTTGTTTATCAAGAAACTTTTAGCTCTGTTTAACCATTTGTCACTGGTGGTGCTATCTTTCTTTTTCTTTTCTTTTTTTTGTTAAAAAATGATGACTGGTAAGCCTGAAGTAGAATTAACATTGCTCAGACCCTTGTGCTGGTAGTGTTGAGCTGGCAGTAAAACTTATGCTTCAATATATCTTTGTGCAGGTATGCACTGCAAAGATGAACTTGAGCGATGAGGTAGATCTCGAAGACTATGTCTCTCGTCCAGATAAAATCAGCGCTGCAGAGGTTTGTTGGTTTCACATTTTATATTTTGTGTTCTTTTATGGGGTGTCTTAGTTGGTTAGTAACCTCTCTTGACCATTGTACGAAATTAAATCTTTAAGTTCTGCTGAGTTTTATGTGGCTCAATATCCAACTATGTGTGGTATGCGTTACGATATTTCTAGATTGCTTATTGTTAGTCTAGGGTAATTTTTCTGTTATCAATTAACAAAACGTAATGTAGAAAGTAGGGTTTACGATGGTGAAAAAGAGAAAGGGCAAGGCAATTGGGCAATGGCGTACTAGTATTTATTGCGGATGCTCCATATTGTCATGCATTTTTATGTAGCTTTGCCTTTTTGCTCTTTAAGATGATTTAGGATTCTCAAATTGATTCCAATTCGCCTTGTTCTTTTAATTAGTAGAAGCCCGTGTGTTGTAGTAAAACAGTCCTGGTGTGCATTGCAATATGGTTAATTGATTTATTTATTATGATATCAGATATCTGCTATTTGTCAAGAAGCTGGAATGCATGCTGTCCGCAAGAACCGATATGTTATTCTTCCCAAGGATTTCGAGAAGGGCTACAGGACGAATGTGAAGAAGCCAGACACAGATTTCGATTTTTACAAGTGAGAAGGTTTGCCAGTAAAGAAACTTACAGAAGTGCGCTACGAAAAGCACTGGAAAAATTGACATGTGAAAGAGTGTTGGGACAGCTTTTCGCTTCCCAACCAGAGTAGTCGTAGTAGTGGGCTGGGACGGCCTTTCTGTTTGATTTGTTAAAACTTTTGCATTCCCTAAGAAATAGCAATGGTCTCTCAAACTTACTTTTGTATTTCTTATTTCAAGGATTGCCATCTCCACTGCTACCCTTTTCATGCACATCATTTATTTGTAGTTCTATATACAATATGTACTTGTTCATTTGATGGGTGCCGCTTATTAAAGTTGGATATTTTTTTATTCATAAGGTTGCTCATTCCAAAATTTTCATGGATATTCTCTGTCTTGCTTTTTAAAACTTGCTCCAACCATTACCCTCTCTCCCTTGGTTTGCTGAATTTCTTGGTGCCAGGGCGGCGTTACCAGCTCGAGAGGTACCGCTAATTAGCTCGAGAGGTACCGCTAATTATGTTTTTGTAAAGTCGAGATGTCCAGGAGCAGCTGCAGAACTTATTGGGGTCTCATGCATCCGGGCATACTAAGGACCTCCGCTCAGCAGCCTCCGGTATCTCAAGTTCTTAGATCATGTCGCCAGTAGTGGGATCTAGTTTCTCTCAAGTTCTTGGATCATGTTGCCAGTAGTGGGATCGAATTTCCTAGAGCCCGTGTCCGCGACAACAATGTTGATGTTCACATCCTAAACATTCAACAATGTTTATTATACGTGTATGGCGATTTATATGGGACATCTTACCAATCACTTGTGCATTTACCAAAAACCAGAGTCTGGTTTGGCATCTACCAAAATTACTCTCATTTCTGTGGGTACGAATCAACATGCATTCAATGAAGACATACAAATCCGGAAAGTTTTTTGAATTTTGATATTGACATCAAACAAATTTCCCAAGCTCCTCTTTAAATGGTACCTAATTTTGTGTTACTCGGAAGAATTTTGAACCCATTTCACACATATATTTGAAATATTCTTTCCTTCTAAAGCCTTGAAATGAATGTTCTAAACACTTTAATGAAACTTAAGTCACTACAGCTCACTTTGTACACCAAAAATGGATGGTAGAAGAGCAGTTCCAAAACTTTAATATCACTCGAACTGGGATGAGCTTTACATGTGCAACTCCTTCTCATATTTACCAACATAGTAATATTCTTGCTGGAAACAGACAGAAGCGGAGAAAAACTCGGAGCAATTGAGTTTGAATTGGACCTACTCGAGCGGACTACTCCGCATTGGCACATTCAGCATGAACACCACTCACTAATCAAGACCAACATGAGTGGCACACCATTACGGTTCAGTTCTTGAGCCAACCAAGAAACAATAGAGTGCCGGCATATCTGAAGCTTGTACTCGAACTATGCACCATGACGAGTTATACACGTTTGATCGGCATATGGTGCACCCACATAGATCTGATGTATTTGAAGCTTCTAGAGAAAGAATCAGCATCATTCAAAACAGAAGCACTAATTGAACTTCAATGTATCCTACACTTTCTGTTCCAACTACTACCACTCAAGAATTCCAGAAATGGCAAACTGAACTCCTATAAGAACCCCTAGCTAATCCCATCTCAAATTCACAATACTACTTAGAAATTTTTGGGTAAGGTTCAAGTCATGGCTTCTTCATCTTCGGCTCTCATTGTTTTCTCTCTTTTAATTTTTTCATCTTCCGCTCTTGCCATCTCAAAACGTCCATCTGCTTCTGAGAAAGTCTCTTTAAGTCTCTACTATCAAACTTTATGTCTTGGCTGTTCAGAGTTCATAGTCAATGAACTCCCAAAAATCTTCGACAATGGACTCATTGACATTCTTGATTTCAATCTTGTTCCGTATGGAAATGCTAATCTTTTGAATAACGGCACAATCATCTGTCAGGTATATCTCTCTCTATCTGATTTTCTTTTATTATAATTCATTTCACTTATGACGCTTCAAATCAACTAAAATGCTTGGTTCTTTTTCCGTTTGATTTTTTGCAGCATGGTCCATTTGAGTGTTTCTTTAATACAGTGGAAGCGTGTGCTATCAATATCATGTCTCAGGATGAATCTTTCGAATTCATACGTTGTGTGCAGAACTTCATTGCTGAAGGAAAGATAGATGAGTCATCTTCTTGCTTAGACAGCAACACGCCCGACCACGGGAAGGCTCTTCAAAACTGCTACGAGAGTGGGTTGGGCCAAAAAGTATAGACCGAGTGTTCTCGTGTTGCGTTTCATTCTTAATTTTGTTGTATTGCATCTAATCTAACTCTCTCCTGATCTTTGTTTACAGCTTGAACTACTCTATGCTGATTTAACTGCTGCTCTTAACCCTCCTCATGAGTATGTTCCATGGGTGACTGTCAATGAAGTGCCCCTTCATATGGTAAGTTTGCTCATCACTCAGATTTCACTCACGTTATTTTTTCGCTCTAGAGGTACTAATACAAATGTTTATAAACTTACTTCTGTTCTCTTATTTGCAGGATATTGGAAACTTCATGAAATACATCTGCAAAGCCTACAAAGGCACTTCTACACCTAAAGCTTGTCAGACATTACGAATTGGCATCATCCCTGCAGAACCAATAGCAAACATGAAATTCTGTCGCGTGAACGATACATCTCCTACTACTAAAACCAGTCCTCGAGGGTGGAATTTCTGATCTCAAAAATGTCACAACCGACCAATACTCATGCATCAGCCAGTTATATATATACATTATCTGTTTGTAATAAATCATATCGAGATCGTTCATCACATATAGTCCAAAGTATTGGTACTCTGAAGGAATGTTATTGGTGCTGTAGTGATGTTGATCTTGTGTTGTTTTCTTAGTGGGAAGAAATCCTTCATTTTCTAAGTTTTAATTCTAATTTCACAAACCGTGACGTGAGTTTAGATTTTGTTTTCATGATCGTGAGAGATTAATGAAATACCACACGAATTCAGGTTAGGCAACTAATTGGACTAATGATGATAAACCGTCCAAATTGTCTTAGGCAAACCCATCTCTGGTAGGTTTAATCAAGACCTTGGCTGCCTAAGTAATCCTGGCTTTTCTAAGGTCAAGAAAACTTCGTGGGAGTCAGCTTTAGCATCAAAGTAATCCCGGCTTATGGTCAGATGAAAAGACCCCGCCCTACTAATCAAAAGTTCAGGCCTGCAAGTTGAGACTGTGTCCTTCCTCCATATGAAGGGAATTTGTATTTCAGACCATCCTTTCATTGATGTGACATATATCACTGTGTTCGGCGAACTGAAAAGGGGATCTGTGGTCCAAACTTGGCCTAGAACCTGGTAGTGTTTCCCACAAAAATCCACACTTCAATTCAGATGACTACCTTAAGGCTGAATTGGCTCTCTTTCCATCTTCTGACAAGTATTTTAAGCCTCCTCCTGAATTTGGGCCATACTTTTTCATTGCAAGTATCTGAGAGCATTGACAATCTAAGGTATTTTCATTACGACTTGTGTTGAATGTTATCTGTAGCTTGGGGCAGCAAGAATGTTTCCAACTTGCTCTCAGAATTGTGTTGGACATTACTTAGTTCTTCGGGAGGTGGTAATCCATATCCGAAACTGCGCACCTGGATATTTCTAGGGACATATGTAATTAACATCCCAAAACTTGTGCTGGGATTACCTGATCTCCAGAGTCTAGACATTATCCGAATTTCGAATCCAGAAATTAGCATTTTTTAGTTTGATAAATTAAAACTTTCAGAAGAAAACGCATAGAAGTTTTCATCTCGGCATTCAAATTTGTCAGAATGTCGGACGCGGATGAGTATGTTGAGCTGCGTACCAATGGTGTCTATGAGTATATATTTGATCCCGAGTTAAACACTCAACAAATCAGAGTGGCGCAGCGGAAGCGTGGTGGGCCCATAACCCACAGGTCCCAGGATCGAAACCTGGCTCTGATATTTTTATTGTTTTAATTATTTTTTTTGTTTTTAAATTTTTTTAAGCTCTTTAATTTATACCGGCCTAATGCAGATTTCCAATACCAATAAGACTGTAGTGATGATGATCTTATCTTTCATGTTTTGATTTGACTAAACCCTGCTCCTCCTAGATTCCAAATTATTTATAAAACACCTCAATAAAAGGATAAAGTTGAATAGTATTTGGTGGTTGGAGTTGCAGTGGGAGGGAGTTTCCTAATACCCACATGTGAGTCTCCACTTCATGCCCTCTCGTCTATGGTATTATTATTGCCACAATTACTAATACTTAATTACTGATTACCAACTAATATAGGTGGTTTATGTGCACATGAAGACAACTCATTCAAGAAGATAACATAGATTCGTTTGGTGTTTTAAAAAAGAGAGTGTCATTTGATAATTCATAGCCTAATTTTAGCTATAGAGTATGTAAAAAAACTAACTTGAAAAATCAGTTATAGATGGCGTTGCTTAAAAGAAAGGAATATTATTGGTGGTGAACTACAGCTTGTTTTTTTTTTACTATTATTGCTGGTCCACTTATCCAATTGAACATATTCCATTTGATCAGAATCTAAAGGTATGGTGTGTGACGTGTGACGTTCTAGAGCAGTTCCTACGGTAATGTTCAAACTCAGAGCCACGTGGATGGTCAAACGTGTTTCTCCACTATGGTAAAACAGGACAAAATGAACATATTTGGTTTTTTAGGATCCCACTAGTATTTCTTTTTAATATAAAATATTTTATAGGATAAAGATAAAAAATAAAATAAAATATTTAAGTGAGATAAAATAGGATGAAGTGAGATAAAATAGGATAAAATAAGGTTAAAAAGTAGTAAAATAATCAGGGATTGTACTTGGCGTCAATCCAAGAGTCGCGGGCGTCAATCCAAGTGTCGCTGGTGTTTTTTGCATGAACGCACGTCATTTCTTCTGACGCCAGCGTTAGTAGGGATGGCGCGCGTCCTTACAATAGACTCGCGCCTGATGTTCCGACTCGATGTTCAAATGAACAGATATGAACATCCATTTTTTGTGTATGTTCATTCCATAGTGGGAGCAAAATGAACAAACTCCAAGTTTGTTCATTCCATAGGAATTGCCCTTGGGTTGTGCGGCTTGTGCCTAAACGGTGAAGACTCACTGACCGATTTTGGAGGATAATAGTGTGCACTTGATTCACTTTATAAGTTGAGGACTTGAAAATCATATCATCATTGTATAGAGTATAGATGCATATTATCAAGTTCCGAGTCGTGCAACAATCTCTCGTTTTTTGAGGTGAAACAAAAATTCTTTACTTTGCGAGACATATTTCAGCTATGGGTCACGATGTGAATTTTGACTTTTTTTTGGGGAAAATTTTGGGTTGGGGGCGTGGATTTTGAGTCACAAAGTAAATTTTGCATTTTTAGATCATTTTTAACTCACCATGTAGAGTTTAAGATTGCAATTTTTTAGTCATGATGACAAATTTTGGGACACAAGACAATTCCAAGTGGATGATACTGATTTTAGATTAATGCAAATGAATTTTGGGTTTTAGTGACTATTTTACTAGTCACATGGTACATTTTGAGTCTCGTGGCACAAAAGTCTCTAATAGATTGTATTTTCTTAGATCAAAGATTTCAACTAAGAAGTTGTGTTTGGTCTCAAAGGCGGTTCCTACATATAATGGCAAGTTTTTTTAAGTTTGTTATATCAGGTTGCTTGGAAAACTAACCACACTGCTATGAGAAAAGGCGGGGCAATAGACTTTCTATCGAACGATCATATAGAGAGCGCCAGTAATAAAATTTTCATCGCTGGCGGTTTAGTCTGTGTCGTTCAATGTAATTAATATTGCCAACGATATCGACTCTAATCCGCCTATAAATAAGCACACCTTCAACCATTCCTCTTCGTACATTATCTTCTTTACCTTTCTCCGAAATTCTCCTAAACAAAAATCTTTCTGATTTCTTGTTCTTAATTCTCTCTACATATTTTTTGTCCTAAATTTTTCTTCAAAATGAATAATCCAAAAGCAAAAAGAATCAACAAAATCAAAGGATCAACCAACACCCAAACGAGTAGATTAAGATATGAGCGTGATAAAAATACAATTTTCAAAATGTTAGACAACAAGTTGTGATGGTATATTCTCCGTGCATGTATCTAGCTATCCAGAGCAAGCTAATTCAGTCAATCCAAGTGGTTGGTGGTCTGAGTTCAATACGGTGTTAGAATACCATCCGTCTGTTGCTAGATATGGAGTTTGGAAATATCCTTGGTAGCGTTTATACTTTATAAAACCTAAAAAGCATAGGATTTGTTCAAGTTATATTAGAAAGACGTGCAAGACTACAAATACATTCTTTTTCAAGGATTTTGAATGTGGTAAGTTTGTTTACACTTGTATTTAAATTTTTAGATTTAGTTTCTAATTTATTTACATTCAACAAACTTAAGTTAAGAATATGTTGTTTATAGGAGTTACACTGTTAGATTTATACATGTTGACGAGTATTTTATGTGGGGAAAATGTACTTCCATCCGACAAATAAAAGTTGCGAAGATGAAGGCAATACAGATATTGCAGAAATGAGAAGAGGAACAAAGTTGCCAAGAAAAATGTTTAAACGTGAACAGAAAGATAAAAGAATAAGAATGCTATGTATTTTTAATCTTCTAAAGTAGTGTAATTCATAAAAAAAAACTATGCTTGTATATATAGGCTTAAGATAACTAAATTAAGAAGTTAAATAAGAATAGGATACCTAAACTAATAATATAACTAGGGAAAGAATAACATGAAAAAGGAAACAGAGAAATAAAGGTATCTTCTATGCTACGACTTCAAATTGTGTAGGATGTTCTGCATCAATCCCGCATTCTTGAAAATAACTCGTCTCTGAGTTAGCTGTAATAAATAAAAGTTCATTATCACCATGAAAAGCGAAGATTTCTTGGATATTGAACATATTGGAATTTTTCAATCTTTAGGTGGATCAATCACATAAGCATTGTCATTGATCTTCTATAAAACCTTAAAAGGGCTGTACTTCTTCATTTTGGTCTTGTTACAAGTTCCCACAGGAAATATTTATTTATGAAGATGAATCATGATTAACTTTCCCTACAGAAATGTCTTGAATCTCTTATGCTTATCTGCAGCATCCTTGTACTTTGCATTAGATTTCTCAAGTTTTGATTTCACTTCATGATGAAGCTGATAATTATCTATCAAAGCATCAACTTTACATTGAGCTTATGTAACTTACGAAGTACTACCAAGTCTAAGACATTATTGGGTACCTTTAAATAAACAATCTCAAATGGAGTCTTACCAATAAAACAATTTACTGAAGTGTTAAAAGCAAACTCCTTATGAGGTAATATAATATACCGCTGCTTGTTATTGACAACATTTAGCTCTAATCAAATTACCCAAAGAACGATTGAATACTTCAGTTTGTCCATCTGTTTGAGGATGAGAAGTAGTGGTGAACTACAATGTAGTTCGTGAAACACATACACAATGTCTTCCAGAAATAACTCAAGAATTTGCTATCTCTATCAAAAGTAATAGTATTGATCAATATGATTGATAATTTGTGATGATACATGGAAAATCAATTCTAAATTTCCAAAGAAAACCTAAAGTTATTCTGAATGTAAATTCACAAAAAGAGAAATTAAACGAACCTGATATTTTCTCGGATTTTGAAGATCATGCGCACTGTGATTTCTTACATAACTTATTAAAAAATGGTTGTCGTTAGCTTTATTCTCTGGAATACCATCATGCAGGTATTTTGGTAAACCACTCCTCCAATCACCGATGACGATTTGATTAATATTCGCTTTAAATATTGCTCTGCTAGATTTTGGATTCAGTGAATTTGACTTTGTTGGATCTTTATTAATTAGGATATTGCATCGCTCCTCGTAGGATTTCAAGATATTTGAGACTTCGTATAGAAAACCAAAAATATTTGTAACATCCCAAAAAGTGGGATGTCTTAGCAAATTTTCGGGGTTATGTTGATAGCATCTGTACAATTGATCTTCGGATATAGAAAAACGATCAATCAAATCCATTGCTTTGGGACAATGAAAGGGTTGGCCAAAAAGATATTCCACTATTTTTCCCGTAGTAAAATAATTTCTAAAAAATAGTAATAATTTTTACAGATTTAACTTTAGTATGCAACATATGAATTAAAATACATGAAACCAAGAGAAATTTTCTTACCAGCAAGGATGTTATTAGATGTATTTGGTTTTCCCACCATTTCAGTTAATTTAGCATATTCAATTTTAATGTGTTTGCTTCCACTATTAGTTCCTATGTAGTTGAGATTTTGGTACTTTATGAAGTGGTTCACCATCATGTTTCAAGTTTTCTACGTTTAGGATCCGCACATTGAGTTACCCTATGTAGTATGATATGTTTAGGGTGACGTGATTGATGTTTTATTTTATTTTTCATATAAATATTTACAAAGGAATACTATCTTTTTTAATATAAGTTTTCTTTAGCTTATGGTATGAAATTTCATTTTTATTATGTAATTATGGAAAAATCTCAAAATGCATTTATAATATCTTAAAATAATTGCTTTGCCTGTTAATATTGACTTAATTATAAAATTATGTCTCATGTGTTCAAAAGAAAAAATAATTAAAGACCAATTGATTTGAAATAAAAATAATGATATTATTAGATATAGATAAATATTAATAAGAGAGAAAAATGAGACATTTCCTTCGTATCTTTTTATGCTTGGTTTTCTCGTGTGAAAACTTCATCCCGGAATGGGTACCACATGGTTTTCCGGTCTCCATTTTTATTTAAACTCGTTTGTAAAAACATGTACAACTTTGTGGTAAGTGGTGACCCTTTTGAAATCCATAAAAAATATAAGAAAACTCTCTCTAACAAAATGAACCACTATAGTGAGAAAAACATAAGACCAATGTTTCCTTATATAGAAATTTTCTTGGTATGGACGTGAAGACTGATAAAAGTACCGAACCATATTACTTGGGAAACACTACATTAATTTCATCTTTCAACATTTGACCATTTTCCCCTTTGCTAAGACGTAATTAAGTTGGTCCAAATTTTAACAGTTTCTATAAAATCTCGGTAACTACTATTATACCTATTTATTTTGTTGGTTTCCAAGTCTTTTGACCAATCTAACCTAACTTTTGGTAGAAGCTATTTCTATTCCTTACACGTAGATCGTCAAAATTATTAAAGTTGAGAGTCATAAGTGATTCACACAAAAAAAAGGTGTCCCGGCCGAATACTGACATGGATTTTACCCCTATATTATATATTATTAGCTGGCTAGGTGATTCATATTGAAATGGTACCAAAAAGCGACAACCATTTAAAATCACTCTACTATTCTAATCACAATTTTACCTCTCGATTACACAATCACTTTCCAATTTTATTATTTTATGATGGAATTTTTCAAATTAGTCTGTGATATTCTTCACATTATTTTCCCTATATGTAATCCATGTATGCATATTGATAACAGTCTAACTAAAGAAAAAAATGTTGGCTTGGTGTCACCTAAAGTTAAATGTTTTAATGAAAACATTGTAATAGAATCCTTATCTACAGAAGAAACATTACTTCTCTGAAGTTTGTTAACAGTCCAACATTTACTATTTGGTCAAAACTAGGGGTGAGCAAAAAGTCCGGGACCGCGGATTTTACCCGTATCCGTCCATAAAATTACGGGTGAAACCTAATCCGCAAGATCTATGGGCCGGACACGGTTGGGATTCTCAAATCCGCACTTTTAGCGGTTTGGTTGCGGTTGGATTTTGAAATCCGCGGATTTACCCGCACCGTAAGACAAAAAGGAAAATTAATAGGTATTAAAGATAATATTGGAAGTATCATTTCTATATATAAACTTCTTATCTGTCTCAAACCTAATTCTTCTAAACTTTCTTCTCTGAGCACCATCACTTCTCTGAGCACCATCAGTTCTCAAACAATTTCTGTATCTTTATCAGCAGACAAGTTTTGGGCTGACTATGTATATATATAAGCTTATGATAACCAAATCAGTTTACAGAAACTTTTGACAAACAAAAGTAATCACTTTTCATCGATGAACATTTTCCAATTTTCACAACTTTCTCATTTTCTGCGCAGCCTGTGCTAAGGACCCCAGTCATAGTGCCTCTAGCTCGGCCAGCAACATAAGCAAGGTCCATCGATGGGTATTTTACGTTCTCAGGAGCTTTAAATGTTAGTGAACCCAGCCTGTATACCACATATAAACCAGTCTTTTAATTAATTTCAAACTTAGTTATATCTTTATCTGGAAAAAGTTGTCACTGAAAAGAACATATTTGCAAATATCAAGACGCGGCCAAGTGATCTCAGAGCAACATACTCTGTACGACCACGATAATGTGTAAAGAATAGGCAGGCGCATTTCAGGCCATCCCAACTGAGCCAAAATTGACGAGTCCTGGAAATGGACAACAAACCATTACTGATGAATGGAAAAATTTAACATTGCTTAGGCATTTCATTTAATCCGCAATTAAACCGTACCGGTCCGTATCACCCGCTAATCCGTGGTTGTCAAATACGCGGGTGACTGGGCCGGACACAGTTGGATTTTTTAAATCCGCAACTTTGACGTTTTGGACACGGGTGATCCCTAATCCGCATCCGTCCGTCCGTTGCACACCCCTAGTCAAAACTGACATTATATATACATAATTAACGTTGTAATGAGTTTGTAATTTTTATTGATGAAACATGCTTGATTTTATTAAGAGATTGTTCTAAATATTTATTTAGGGATTATCCGGTCAAAAATTCCCTAACCATTAAAAATGGAGATTCGGTTGTCAGAAGTAATGTTTCTTCCGAATATAAGCGTATGTTACTTTTGTATAAAGTATGCCAGTGTAAACTTGTCAAAACATGACATAGCTTATTTCACTTTATCTAATAGCACATTGAATACTGCAAACTCAAATTTATACAAGAGTCGTGTTCACAACATCCATGTCTTTGTAATTCCAAGTATTACACCATCTTGAGTTGAAGTCAATTTCATTCATAATTTTTCCTCTTAAGGATGATGATTAGAGGTGAGTGGCAGTTTGTACTCACTGTCACTGAGAATCGAATGTGATTAGTCATAAGATCGACCCATCTGGAAGTGACCTGCCAATCCTACAACGAAATCATCATAGGATGTGTGGTCTTCATCCAACTGCATTTTTTTCTTATGTACTATGGTGTTATCCTTCATCAATTTTCCTTAGAAGGAGGAGACCATGGATTGGTGAATTAAGGTGCAAGTTAATGATAGTTAGTTTATCTTACTACATAAAGTAGTGAAATCAGAAAAAAGGTGTGCCCTTGGAGAAGAGTTGTTGTCATTGTGTTATCAAGATTTGGTCTAGATATATATTTTTATCTCCGAAAATACTTCTAAAATATGTGATTGTATTAGATGTTTTAGTATACCACTGAATCTCTCTTTATGGTACAATAAATCACAATGGAGTTTCTATATATACTACTAAACATCTCACATTTTGATAATAAAACCTATACCCCCGAAGAAAAAAATCGTTATACAATACACAATATGAGTGAATTGTACCCATTCTGTTATCCAAAAAATTCGTTATACAATACACAATATGAGTGAATCCTCTCATCATATATTATTTTCGCACTTCACAAAACGTTAATTTTTCTGCTTCTAGAAGTCAATCAGAAATTGTTTACCCAAACTAACTTCTGACTTTTTTGCTTCCACAAGTCAAAAAGTAACTTCTGGATGTGTATCCAAACGCGCTATAAGAGTGTGCATCACTTGGTTCACTTTATAAGCTGAGGACTTGAAAATCATATCAATCATCATTGTACAGAATATATATGCATATTATCGAATTCATGTTTTCACATGAAATTGAGCGAAGTAATCAAATTTTGTGTGTTAACACAAAAATGAGTAAAATACGCTGATTTTGTGTGTTTCCACAAAATTGGGCATTTAAGTGAAATAATCAAATTTTGTGTGTTGACACGAAATTGAGTGAAATAAGCAAATTTTGTGTGTTGACACAAAATTGAAATATTCTGAATCGTACAACAATTGTTTTTGAGGTGGAACAAAAATTCTTTGCTTTGCGAGACATAGTTCAAGGCATTGTGTATATTCCTGGTCACAACGTGAATTTTGAATTTTATTTGGAGGCAATCTTGGACCGTGGTGTAGATTTTAAGTCACAAAGTAAATTTTGCATTACATGACGTAGTTTATATCATTAGTAAATTTTGACCCACCATATAGAGTTTAGGTTACAAATTTTCAGTCATGATAACAAATTTTGGGACATAAAAAATTCCAAGTGGATGATATATACTGATTTCAGATTAATGCAAATGAGTTTTGGGTTTTGGTAGCTATGTTACTAGTCACATGGTTGATTTTGAGTCTCGTGGCACAAAAGTTTCTAATAGATTGTCTTTCCATAGATCAAAAAATTTAACTAAGAAGTTATGTTCGGTTTCAAAGGCGTTTCCTACATATAATGACAAGTTTTTTGAGTTTGCTATATCAGGTGGCTTGGAAAACTAACCACGCTGCTATGAGAAAAGGCGGAGCAATAAACTTTCTATCGAACGATTATATAAAGAGCGCCAGTGATAAAATTTTCATCGCTGGCGGTTTAGTCTGTGTCATTTAATGTAATTAATATTGCCAACGATCGACTCTAATCCGCCTATAAATAAGCACACCTCCAACCATTCTTGTTCGTACATTATCTTCTGTACCTTTCTCCGAAATTCTTCTAAACAAAATTCTTTCTGATTCCTTGTTCTTAATTCTCTTTACATATTTTTTGTCCTGAATTTTTCTTCAAAATGAATAATCCAAAAGCAAGAATCAACAAAATCAAAGGATCAACCAACACCCAAAAGAGTGGATTAAGATATGAGCGTGATAAAGAATACAAGTTTCAAAATGTTAGACAACAAGTTAGTGATGGTATATTCTCCATGCATGTATCTAGCTATCCAGGGCAAGTTAATTCAGTCAATAGAAGTGGTAGGTGGTCTGAGTTGGATACGGTGTTAGAATACCATCCCTTTGTTGCTAGATATGGAGTTTGGAAATATCCTTGGTAGTGTTTATATTTTATAAAACCTAAAAAGCATAGGATTTGTTCAAGCTATATTAGAAAGACGTGGAAGACTACAAACACATTCTTTTTCAAGGATTTTGAATGTGGTAAGTTTGTTTACACTTGTAATTAAATTTTTAAGTTTAGTTTCTAATTTATTTACATTCAACAAACTAAAATTAAGAATATGTTGTTTATAGGAGTTACACTGTTAGATTTATACATGTTGACAGGTATTTTATGTGGGGAAAATGTACTTCCATCCGACAAATTAAAGTGGGAGTCGGAAGGAAGATGGAAAGACAAACTCCAATTATACTCAAATGATTCAGAAGCAAACCCAGATCATAGAAGATCAAAATATCATGGACTAAAAGTATGTGGGTTCAATAGTTTTTTTAAAGCGCTATGCTAATAATATGAATGGAAACAGGATACCGCAAAGAACTTATTTGTTTCGTGAACATTCCGAGGAGCTTGAATGTTTGTTTATGTTGTGGATAGTAGGCCAATGTCTATTTCCAAATGCTAGCTTAGTTACATTACTTGTTTGTTTGTTTTTTTGAATCGTTAGAAGATCTAGAGCAAGCATTAACACATAACTAAGAGTATACAATTTATCAAGACTTTATATAACTTTTGGTAGATGCTCGTGTTCCAAAGAAATCCTGAATGGTTTTTTGGGAGTGTTGGAGGTAAGAACTACAATATATTCCATCATTTATTTATTATCGCTACAAATTTTGAAACGGGAAATGTACTAACCCAACAATGTTATTGTTTTTAGTATTTTTGAACCTTATCTTCACAATATCACAAATATTTTTCTAGTCATACAGAAATACAATATCGATAATTGGACGGCGGGTCAGATTGAAGATGATTAACATGTTGCCTTGGTTTTGAGGATTCAACATTTGTGTAAGACAAGTAATAACATTGTTGTCACGCTGTATCTATAAATATATGAGTACGAGAATGTGAAATCCCAGAGTATGCTACACCTATAAGCCACAAACATATTATGTTATACAGTCATATTTCCGGATGAGTGTCGCATTATGTTACATGCATTATAACGAAAGACACCTTCTTCAGCTCATAGGAAGAAAGGTGAAAGCCATCAACCCATATCCAAGTGGAGAAATTTCTTACAATGATTACTTAGTTTTGACAAGGGATGGTCCAAATTGGGAACAAGCTGAAAGATTTGATCCAGGAGGCTCATGATGAAGTTGATTATCTGTCTTGGTTTAACACGATTTATAAGCCAAATATTATTGTGAAACCGTAAAATTTGAGTCGGGGATATCTCAACTTTAGGTAAGATTCCACTGTCGTATGGATATCTTCCTCACTAACCTCCACCATAGGCGACCAACGTATTTTCATATCCCTATGGTTCATCATCGGCTATGCTACCATTTACTTGGAAAATAGAGACTATATCTTCGGAAGGAGATATTATTGCTATTCCAATTAGTAATGAAGGTCTTGAACGGGCTTATCCACATTGGGGGGAACAAGCTACACCGAAGCAGTATCAGAGCCAGTTAATCGATTATGATGATCTAGGTATCTCACTGATAGCTAAGGAATTAAACCTAAAACTATGGTTATATTTACACATGCAAGTGCACAGGATCTAAAGTAGAAAGTGAATAAGCAGGGGTTTGTCCACAGGGACTTGGAGGGAGCTATTGTTGTTTTCCTAGAGATTTTTGTGTTGTGTTAAAACACAACTGAGCTGTTTTGGTGTAACTGAATTAGTGACAGAAAGTAAAGTAAATGTGATAGTGAAGCAAAGGTAACTGGAAACAAAACCAAATAAACCAAGGCTGTTAGCCAAGGGCAGGGAGGAGAAGAAGTAACAAAACAGTTAAAAAAAAAGGAAAGAAAAGCAAAGCCAAGGCAATGGCTTTAGGCATTCATCTAGAGTGGGAAGAGAACTAGCTTGCTCATTGTCACTAGTGAGCACTAGTTTCTCCCCACTACTCAATCAACACAATGCACTGAGATTTCTAGCCTAACATTCCACTAAACTAACATTACATGGAACACCAACATTTAACAGGAACAACACATATTAACAGGACATATGTAAACAACATTTAACATTAACAGGAACATATGTAAACAACATTTAACATTAACAGGAACATCACACATTGAACAGGATCAACACAACATGTAAACTACTAAACAGGGAATGAAAATTGCAAAACAAGAACCCTAAAAATTAACAGTGAAATTAAAATTGAAATTAAACCTAATTGGTAACTTGGCTAGTCCAAGAACACCCTTCACTCGTTCTACACCATGAGCTATTTATACTACAAAAGCCCCAATAATTTCCAAACCCTAAAATTAAAATTAGGTATTTAAATTCCGAAATTGCTCACCAAATCCGCTGAATTGGTGGTGACCCATGCCTCTTTTCTTCTCTCTCGGTCCTTCTCTGCCTCCAATTGCGTCAATTTCTCCCTAATTCGAGATGTTTTATCAACCCTCACCTAGGTCAGTTGGTGAGAGGAGTTAAAGAAACTCGGCTAGGGGGATGGTGTGGTGTCGGGTGATGATGGTGAAGAAGTGATGGCGCTGCAGAGGTGAGGTGGTAGAGATGGTGGAGCAGGTGGTACGGTGGAGCAGTTGTGGAGTTGGTGGTGGAGCAGTTGCAGAGGAGAAGGAAGGAAGAAGTCGATGGAAAGAAGGAGGGGAGTGTTTGGCGATGGGTATAGGGTTAGGTCACTATGGTGTGTATCGAGATCATCGAGTTCGATGTTTGGCGAATCTCGACCGTGGGATATGGAGATGAAAGATCAATCTGACGGTGAGATGAAGTGGATCCTGTAGCGACCGTTGGATTATACAATACAACAAAATTAACGACACCAGATGGAGTTAGGTGTTGTAGTGTTTTGCAGGGACTTCAGATTTTGATGCACGATGAAGAAGCGACCATTGGATGAAGATGGATCCATCT
Source organism: Papaver somniferum (assembly GCF_003573695.1). Taxonomy (NCBI): domain Eukaryota; kingdom Viridiplantae; phylum Streptophyta; class Magnoliopsida; order Ranunculales; family Papaveraceae; genus Papaver; species Papaver somniferum. The sequence goes on from NC_039366.1 coordinate 105,403,115, forward strand.
AACGGCTGAGAATGGAGGCGGGTATGGATATAGAAAATGGGTTTGGGTAAGGGTTTTGGGCCTTGGGTATGCCAAGCCCATATCTTCCTTAAGAACAATTCTTCCTTCTTGAGCCCATTTCCAGCTTTTTGGCGTGCGCTCCATTCTTTCGGCTTCCTTGCGTAATTCCTCCGGCTTTTCACTACTTTTTCTGCTCTTTTTGCTTTTTGCTCCGCAAGTCATCCGAACTTTATTTATTACCTAAAAATGCAAAATTAAGTAAGAAAAATATTTATTCTCGAAAACAATGAAAATACAGAATATGGGATAAAATGTAGAATTAATGCACAAAAGATGAGTTAAATGCCAACAAAAAGGGATAGATATATACAATATTTGGCACTCATCAAATACCCCCAAACCTGAATTTTACTTGTCCTCAAGTAAAGCAAAACTAAGGAAATCCTAACTATACCACTGTCGCTGGTCTCTCGAATGCATTTAGCGTATGCACTAAGCCTTTTAAACCACTAAGTGTCCCTAGTGGACGAGTGAAGTCTCGTGAAGGTTTACCAGAGGTGTGCCTACAAACCTAAGGACAAAATATAAGCTCATATTCCATCAAATGTGACATGTGCAAAACAGTTTAAGCTCACAGCAAAATGGAGATGTCAATCTAGCTATCGAAGGCACAATCCTAGCACTGATAACAAAAAAAGACATGTGATAAGAGTGTAAAGTGTATCTACACATGTGTAAAGAAAGATCTGAAGTTATGACTACTAATCACCAAGAGATAGTTTCTCAGGCTAAGAACCGAGGTCGAAATCTAGCTAGCTGTCCGGACTTTACGAGAATTGTGAATGAGTTGTGTATTTCACAATTACTCGCGTTGTACATCAATGGCATACACCCTCCTTGCTTATTATAATGAAACACAAAATGACTATTTACATGACTCTTTACATTGACTATTCTTTTTATTTTTGGAACAAGAGATGATGGAATTGATAAATACTTGATTTTTTTTTTTTTTATTCTGATTTTTTTTTTTTTTTTTTGAATAAGGAAACACTTTTGATACATATACAAAAGGAAACAAAAATTACATGACACTTTGCAAGAGGTAGCCCTTTTTGATGCACCCAGTTAAATTCGATGGTTGTCTTTCTTAATGTAACCTCCACCTTCTATCCCAACCAACCAAAGAACAAGCTAGTCAAGTTTCGTTCAGTATTCTAAAGTGATTGGCAATCGTAACTTCCTATCAAACACCTTGAAGATCGAGGCCAACATGTATTGGTAGATCGTGCGCGTGCAAATTTCTTATCACTATGTGAATTGTGCTAGAATCAGGGTGCCTAAATATCTAGACTAAGACTCCTAATAATTACATATTTGCACAAGAGTCAACATTTCAAGGTAAATGAGCTCCATTTTTATGTTTTTTTTTTTTTTTCAATTTTTATTTTAATTTTGTTTTTTCAATTTTTTTGGAATTTTTCAATTTTTTCAAAAAGAGGAGTTGTTTTCAATTATAACATATTATCGTGGTATCTACTCTATACCCCCAAACCTAAACTAAACATTGTCCTCAATGTTTCAAAATATGGAAAGAATTAAATGCAACATATGGAAAGGGACATGCTGAGTAGAGTAAAAGGAGAGAGAATACCCGATTTCGGCGAAACATTAAAACTCCGTTATTCAAGGCAAAAAATCCAACATATTTCAGCCGAGATCATATTGGATTAGCAAGATATATACAAAAGGAACAAAAGGATTTTTTTAAAATTTTTATCTACTGGATTATATACAAAAAATTCACCATACACTAACAATCTAAAGAGTTGAGGATCAACCCAAAAGACAAAGTGTTGAAACATAGACAGTTTCAAAACACTAAAATTGGACTGAAATGAGAGCGAGAGTGAAAAACCGGATGAATCACCCCTAAACCTAAATTTTTCAACAGGTTTACTTTTAAGCACAAAATCTAACAATTTTAGGGGTGCAGGATTCACAAGGTCTAACTGAAAATGGACTTTGTTTGGGATGGACAAACATGCATATTCCAACTGTGGCTCCTTAAAAGTATTGTATTTAGATGCAAAATATTCCAAGAGGACTTGAGAGGCACACAGTTCCAATCCTAGGTTGGGAATCTTCAGAAAAGTTGGTTTAAAATTTTTGTTACAAACCAAATCTAGGTTGGGTGGAATAATCTCAATTTGTGACTTAGGCAAGAAGGTGACATCTAAGTTTCTCACATGCATGAGATCAAAAGTACCAATATTATCAGTCACATCAGCATTTTCTAAATCATAATCAAGTTGTGTAGCATGCTCATCATCACAACACAATTTCACAAGTCCAAATTCAGAATCATGGTTATCCGAAATATCCAAATTAACATCAAAAGAAGCAATATATTGTGGCTTAAGTATGGAATCAGACACATCAACTATATTTTCATGCATAGGATCATTAGTGTCAACAGGAGATTCAACATTACCTAAGTCATGCTCTTCACAGGATAACTGCACAATATCTAAATCAGTAGCCTCATCACATGTATATGGAATACTAGAAGAAACATCATTCATGAAGGTCGGGGCAGAAAAGCCTAATGTATTTGAACCCAAAGGTTCCATAACATTTTCAGCATAGACATGTTCTTCTAATATAACATCATCATAATCATCATCATCACAAATACATGAAAATCCTACTTTGTCAAAACCATTAGTGTTTTTCGTCCATACATCTGCCTCTAAAATAGGTGAATATGGATTGACATTTTCAGCAATAGGGTATGAAACACTATATCCAGAATTAAGCTCATTGGGAAAATCAACATCTGACTCATGGTGATTACCCATATCATGTGGCATGGTCCTAGTTTCCCTATAGGTTTCCCACTGATGGGTTTTCTCTGCAACTTCAGCTAGAAATAACCATGCATCGTCCACAGTTTTATCAATGAATTCACCATTACACATAGATTCAACCAAGGCTCGAGACTTAAAGTCTAGTCCCTCATAAAGAATGGCGACCAGTCTCCACTTCTCGAGGCCATGATGAGGACACTCAAACAACAAATCATTAAATCGTTCAAAATAATGAAAAAGTGTTTCTCCATCTAACTGGACAAAACAATTAATACTTCGACGAATAGAGATGGTCCTATGATGTGGAAAGAACTTTCTGACAAATTGATTTGTGAGTTGGTCCCAAGTGGTGATTGACTGCGGTCTCAAACCGTAAAACCATGTTTTGGCCTTTTCCTTTAAAGAAAAAGTAAACAAACGCAATTTCAAAGAGTCTTCGGATATATGGTCAGGTTGTAAAGCCCGGACAATTTGTTCAAACTCTCTTACATGGTTATAGGGATTCTCAGAATCGAACCCTCGAAATATAGGAAGTATTTGTATCATGCTTGCGTTTAGTTCAAATGGGCCATCAGTCTGGGGTAAGACGATACATGATAACTGGCTTATTATGTTAGGGTACATGTATTCATGGAGACTACGGAGTTTATTCACACACTCGCCCATTTTAAAAAAATTTGGTTTTAATGGGTTTTCAAAATTTGGTTTTTTTATGGGAAAATTTTGGTTTTGATGGGAATGAAAAACATTTGGTTTTTAAGGGGGAGAAAAATTTTGCTTTTTGTTAGGAGCAATTTATTTTTATTTTTTTATTTTATTTTTATTTTTTTTTTTTTGTGTTGGGTTTTGAAGCCCAAATTTTAGTTTAAAAGAAACTACAAACCTAACAACAACTAAATTACAAGCCCAAATAAGAAAAAAATAAAAATAAAACTAATTATTACAAACCCACAAAAAAAAAGAAAATAAAAATAAAACTAAAATTATTACAATCCCAAATAAAGAAAGAAATAAAATAAAATAAAAAAAAATTATTACAAGCCCACAGATTAAAAATGGAAGCCCACAGGTTGGGTTCTCTTAATGGGTTTAGGCTTACCTTTGAAGCACAGCCCAGCTGTTCAGTTTGGTTGCAAAAGCCCAGTTGGGCTTTGGATCTTCCTAAGCTTTGGCTTCAATACTTAAGGCCCAGTTGGGCTTGGTTCAATTTCCTCTCCTTCTGCAGCTTACAGCCCAGTTGGGCTTTTGTTTCTTTATTGCACAGCCCAGCAACAGAAGCTTGGCAGCAGGATCACTACTGCAGTTCAAACAGCAAGCCCAGCAGAATTGTTCAACAGCAGGTGGGCTTGTTCAATTGCAGCAGCTTTTGTTCTGAACCCAACAGCAAGGCAAAAGCAAGAGCAATAACAAGAGCAAGAGAAAGAAGCAAGACAATGCACTAAAGAGGTAAGACAATTCCTAACAGGAAGTGCAAGAACAGGGACTATGCTTACACTAAGCTAAGCTAAAAGATGCAACTAAGTAAGCAAGAACACAAAGATGCTTGGTAATGCAAAACAGTATGTAAGAATTAAATGCTTACACTAAATGCACAGAAGCAAGTGAGACTAAAATGCAGTTACACAGTGATGCTTATGCAAATGGATGCAGTGCAAGAAGATATGCAAGAATATAAGATGACAAGTATGCCAAGATGATGTAAGATGCAACGCAGATGGCACAAGCTTCAGATGACAAATAAGAAAGTTACAGGACAGAATCAATGAGCTGCAAGATGAGTTGATAACTGAATATGCAGGACAAAACTAGATGCAAGCTAAAGCTAATGATGAATCCATAAAGGCTAGATGGTGCAAGTTAAGAATTCTGTGAGCTAGATTACAGTAAATGAAAGAATGCAAGAATGCAGTTGTAATGAAACAGTAAATGCAGTGAAGATGCAACAGGATGCACTAAGGATGCAACAGCAAGGTTAAGAAAGGTCTAGCAGCAACAGGCAACAGTTAGCTAGCTAGCTAGCAAAGGCTAGCCAGCAACAAGACCTATAACAGCAAACAAATGCAGAACAGCAAACAAATGTAGAACAAAAAAAAACAGCGCCGCTAACCGAGTCCCCGGCAGCGGCGCCAAAAACTTGGTGGGCCTCAAAGATATTATATTTAAATGCAAACATTCCCCGGCAGCGGCGCCAAAAACTTGATAGCTAAGGAATTAAACCTAAAACTATGGTTATATTTACACCTGCAAGTGCACAGGATCTAAAGTAGAAAGTGAATAAGCAGGGGTTTGTCCACAGGGACTTGGAGGGAGCTATTGTTGTTTTCCTAGAGATTTTTGTGTTGTGTTAAAACACAACTGAGCTGTTTTGGTGTAACTGAATTAGTGACAGAAAGTAAAGTAAATGTGATAGTGAAGCAAAGGTAACTGGAAACAAAACCAAATAAACCAAGGCTGTTAGCCAAGGGCAGGGAGGAGAAGAAGTAACAAAACAGTTAAAAAAAAGGAAAGAAAAGCAAAGCCAAGGCAATGGCTTTAGGCATTCATCTAGAGTGGGAAGAGAACTAGCTTGCTCATTGTCACTAGTGAGCACTAGTTTCTCCCCACTACTCAATCAACACAATGCACTGAGATTTCTAGCCTAACATTCCACTAAACTAACATTACATGGAACACCAACATTTAACAGGAACAACACATATTAACAGGACATATGTAAACAACATTTAACATTAACAGGAACATATGTAAACAACATTTAACATTAACAGGAACATCACACATTGAACAGGATCAACACAACATGTAAACTACTAAACAGGGAATGAAAATTGCAAAACAAGAACCCTAAAAATTAACAGTGAAATTAAAATTGAAATTAAACCTAATTGGTAACTTGGCTAGTCCAAGAACACCTTCTATTCGACACCCTTGTGTTCAATTTATACAAAAAGGGACCTATGAACCCTAAATTAAAAACCCTAATTTTACAGACCTAGGGTTTGATTTTTTTTTACCTAATTTGATTGACAGGTCTTCACCACATCGTCGAGCCATGCTTTATCTCTTTTCTTCTCTCTCGGTCCTTCTCTGCCTCCAATTGCGTCAATTGCTCCCTAATTCGAGGTGTTTTATCAACCCTCACCTAGGTCAGTTGGTGAGAGGAGTTAAAGCAACTCGACTAGGGGGATGGTGTGGTGTCGGGTGATGATGGTGAAGAAGTGATGGCGCTGCAGAGGTGAGGTGGTAGAGATGGTGGAGCAGGTGGTTTGTGGGAGAAGATGGTGGAGTGATTTGGGGGGGAGCGTCACTGTTGCAGAAGAGGGGAAGAAGATGGATTCGATGGTTTTGGGAGAAGGGTGTGTTTGGCTAATGGGTGTAGGGTTCGGTCCCTATGGTGTGTAGCGGGATCATCGAGTTAGATGTTTGGCGAATCTCGACCGTGGGATATGGAGATGAAAGATCAATCTGACGGTGAGATGAAGTGGATCCTGTAGCGACCGTTGGATTATACAATACAACAAAATTAACGACACCAGATGGAGTTAGGTGTTGTAGTGTTTTGCAGGGACTTCAGATTTTGATGCACGATGAAGAAGCGACCATTGGATGATGAGATGGATCCATCTAACGGCTGAGAATGGAGGCGGGTATGGATATAGAAAATGGGTTTTGGGTAAGGGTTTTGGGCCTTTGGTATGCCAAGCCCATATCTTCCTTAAGAACAATTCTTCCTTCTTGAGCCCATTTCCAGCTTTTTGGCGTGCGCTCCATTCTTTGCGCTTCCTTGCGTAATTCCTCCCGCTCCTCCCGGCTTTTCACTACTTTTCTGCTCTTTTTGCTCCGCAAGTCATCCGAACTTTATTTATTACCTAAAAATGCAAAATTAAGTAAGAAAAATATTTATTCTCGAAAACAATGAAAATACAGAATATGGGATAAAATGTAGAATTAATGCACAAAAGATGAGTTAAATGCCAACAAAAAGGGATAGATATATACAATATTTGGCACTCATCAAATACCCCCAAACCTGAATTTTACTTGTCCTCAAGTAAAGCAAAACTAAGGAAATCCTAACTATACCACTGTCGCTGGTCTCTCGAATGCATTTAGCGTATGCACTAAGCCTTTTAAACCACTAAGTGTCCCTAGTGGACGAGTGAAGTCTCGTGAAGGTTTACCAGAGGTGTGCCTACAAAACCTAAGGACAAAATATAAGCTCATATTCCATCAAATGTGACATGTGCAAAACAGTTTAAGCTCACAGCAAAATGGAGATGTCAATCTAGCTATCGAAGGCACAATCCTAGCACTGATAACAAAAAAAACATGTGATAAGAGTGTAAAGTGTATCTACACATGTGTAAAGAAAGATCTGAAGTTATGACTACTAATCACCAAGAGATAGTTTCTCAGGCTAAGAACCGAGGTCGAAATCTAGCTAGCTGTCCGGACTTTACGAGAATTGTGAATGAGTTGGAGGTATTTCACAATTACTCGCGTTGTACATCAATGGCATACACCCTCCTTGCTTATTATAATGAAACAACAAAATGACTATTTACATGACTCTTATTTACATTGACTATTCTCTTTTTATTTTTGGAACAAGAGATGATGGAATTGATAAATACTTGATTTTTTTTTTTTTTGTATTTTTCTGATTTTTTTTTTTTTTTTTTTTTGAATAAGGAAACACTTTTGATACATATACAAAAGGAAACAAAAATTACATGACACTTTGCAAGAGGTAGCCCTTTTTGATGCACCCAGTTAAATTCGATGGTTGTCTTTCTTAATGTAACCTCCACCTTCTATCCCAACCAACCAAAGAACAAGCTAGTCAAGTTTCGTTCAGTATTCTAAAGTGATTGGCAATCGTAACTTCCTATCAAACACCTTGAAGATCGAGGCCAAACATGTATTGGTAGATCGTGCGCGTGCAAATTTCTTATCACTATGTGAATTGTGCTAGAATCAGGGTGCCTAAATATCTAGACTAAGACTCCTAATAATTACATATTTGCACAAGAGTCAACATTTCAAGGTAAATGAGCTCCATTTTTTATGTTTTTTTTTTTTTTTTTTTTTCAATTTTTAATTTTTAATTTTGATTTTTTTTTTGGAATTTTTCAATTTTTTCAAAAAGATGGAGTTTTGTTTTCAATTATAACATATATCGTGGTATCTACTCTACACCCCCAAACCTAAACTAAACATTGTCCTCAATGTTTCAAAATATGGAAAGAATTAAAATGCAACATATGGAAAGGGACATGCTGAGTAGAGTAAAAGGAGAGAGAATACCCGATTTCGGCGAAAACAGAATTAAAACTCCGTTATTCAACAAAAAAATCCAACATATTTCAGCCGAGATCATATTGGATTAGCAAGATATATACAAAAGGAACAAAAGGATTTTTTTAAAATTTTTATCTACTGGATTATATACAAAAAATTCACCATACACTAACAATCTAAAGAGTTGAGGATCAACCCAAAAGACAAAGTGTTGAAACATAGACAGTTTCAAAACACTAAAATTGGACTGAAATGAGAGCGAGAGTGAAAAACCGGATGAATCACCCCTAAACCTAAATTTTTCAACAGGTTTACTTTTAAGCACAAAATCTAACAATTTTAGGGGTGCAGGATTCACAAGGTCTAACTGAAAATGGACTTTGTTTGGGATGGACAAACATGCATATTCCAACTGTGGCTCCTTAAAAGTATTGTATTTAGATGCAAAATAGTCCAAGAGGACTTGAGAGGCACACAGTTCCAATCCTAGGTTGGGAATCTTCAGAAAAGTTGGTTTAAAATTTTTGTTACAAACCAAATCTAGGTTGGGTGGAATGATCTCAATCTGTGACTTAGGAAAGAAGGTGACATCTAAGTTTCTCACATGCATGAGATCAAAAGTACCAATATTATCAGTCACATCAGCATTTTCTAAATCATAATCAAGTTGTGTAGCATGCTCATCATCACAACACAATTTCACAAGTCCAAATTCAGAATCATGGTTATCCGAAATATCCAAATTAACATCAAAAGAAGCAATATATTGTGGCTTAAGTATGGAATCAGACACATCAACTATATTTTCATGCATAGGATCATTAGTGTCAACAGAAGATTCAACATTACCTAAGTCATGCTCTTCACAGGATAACTGCACAATATCTAAATCAGTAGCCTCATCACATGTATATGGAATACTAGAAGAAACATCATTCATGAAGGTCGGGGCAGAAAAGCCTAATGTATTTGAACCCAAAGGTTCCATAATATTTTCAGCATAGACATGTTCTTCTAATATAACATCATCATAATCATCATCATCACAAATACATGAAAATCCTACTTTGTCAAAACCATTAGTGTTTTTCGTCCATACATCTGCCTCTAAAATAGGTGAATATGGATTGACATTTTCAGCAATAGGGTATGAAACACTATATCCAGAATTAAGCTCATTGGTAAAATCAACATCTGACTCATGGTGATTACCCATATCATGTGGCATGGTCCTAGTTTCCCTATAGGTTTCCCACTGATGGGTTTTCTCTGCAACTTCAGCTAGAAATAACCATGCATCGTCCACAGTTTTATCAATGAATTCACCATTACACATAGATTCAACCAAGGCTCGAGACTTAAAGTCTAGTCCCTCATAAAGAATGGCGACCAGTCTCCACTTCTCGAGGCCATGATGAGGACACTCAAACAACAAATCATTAAATCGTTCAAAATAATGAAAAAGTGTTTCTCCATCTAACTGGACAAAACAATTAATACTTCGACGAATAGAGATGGTCCTATGATGTGGAAAGAACTTTCTGACAAATTGATTTGTGAGTTGGTCCCAAGTGGTGATTGACTGCGGTCTCAAACCGTAAAACCATGTTTTGGCCTTTTCCTTTAAAGAAAAAGTAAACAAACGCAATTTCAAAGAGTCTTCGGATATATGGTCAGGTTGTAAAGCCCGGACAATTTGTTCAAACTCTCTTACATGGTTATAGGGATTCTCATAATCGAACCCTCGAAATATAGGAAGTATTTGTATCATGCTTGCGTTTAGTTCAAATGGGCCATCAGTCTGGGGTAAGACGATACATGATAACTGGCTTATTATGTTAGGGTACATGTATTCATGGAGACTACGGAGTTTATTCACACACTCGCCCATTTTAAAAAAAATTTGGTTTTAATGGGTTTTCAAAATTTGGTTTTTTTATGGGAAAATTTTGGTTTTGATGGGAATGAAAAACATTTGGTTTTTAAGGAGGGAGAAAAATTTTGCTTTTTGAAATTAGGAGCAATTATTTATTTTTATTTTATTTTATTTTATTTTTTATTTTTTATTTTTTTTTTGTGTTGGGTTTTGAAGCCCAAATTTTAGTTTAAAAGAAACTACAAACCTAACAAACAACTAAATTACAAGCCCAAATAAAGAAAAAAATAAAAATAAAACTAATTATTACAAACCCACAAAAAAAAAGAAAATAAAAATAAAACTAAAATTATTACAATCCCAAATAAAGAAAGAAATAAAATAAAAATAAAAAAAAATTATTACAAGCCCACAGATTAAAAATGGAAGCCCACAGGTTGGGTTCTCTTAATGGGTTTAGGCTTACCTTTGAAGCACAGCCCAGCTGTTCAGTTTGGTTGCAAAAGCCCAGTTGGGCTTTGGATCTTCCTAAGCTTTGGCTTCAATACTTAAGGCCCAGTTGGGCTTGGTTCAATTTCCTCTCCTTCTGCAGCTTACAGCCCAGTTGGGCTTTTGTTTCTTTATTGCACAGCCCAGCAACAGAAGCTTGGCAGCAGGATCACTACTGCAGTTCAAACAGCAAGCCCAGCAGAATTGTTCAACAGCAGGTGGGCTTGTTCAATTGCAGCAGCTTTTGTTCTGAACCCAACAGCAAGGCAAAAGCAAGAGCAATAACAAGAGCAAGAGAAAGAAGCAAGACAATGCACTAAAGAGGTAAGACAATTCCTAACAGGAAGTGCAAGAACAGGGACTATGCTTACACTAAGCTAAGCTAAAAGATGCAACTAAGTAAGCAAGAACAACAAAGATGCTTGGTAATGCAAAACAGTATGTAAGAACAATTAAATGCTTACACTAAATGCACAGAAGCAAGTGAGACTAAAATGCAGTTACACAGTGATGCTTATGCAAATGGATGCAGTGCAAGAAGATATGCAAGAATATAAGATGACAAGTATGCCAAGATGATGTAAGATGCAACGCAGATGGCACAAGCTTCAGATGACAAATAAGAAAGTTACAGGACAGAATCAATGAGCTGCAAGATGAGTTGATAACTGAATATGCAGGACAAAACTAGATGCAAGCTAAAGCTAATGATGAATCCATAAAGGCTAGATGGTGCAAGTTAAGAATTCTGTGAGGCTAGATGACAGTAAATGAAAGAATGCAAGAATGCAGTTGTAATGAAACAGTAAATGCAGTGAAGATGCAACAGGATGCACTAAGGATGCAACAGCAAGGTTAAGAAAGGTCTAGCAGCAACAGGCAACAGTTAGCTAGCTAGCTAGCAAAGGCTAGCCAGCAACAAGACCTATAACAGCAAACAAATGCAGAGAACAGCAAACAAATGTAGAACAAAAACAACAACAGCGCCGCTAACCGAGTCCCCGGCAGCGGCGCCAAAAACTTGGTGGGCCTCAAAGATATTATATTTAAATGCAAAACATTCCCCGGCAGCGGCGCCAAAAACTTGATAGCTAAGGAATTAAACCTAAAACTATGGTTATATTTACACCTGCAAGTGCACAGGATCTAAAGTAGAAAGTGAATAAGCAGGGGTTTGTCCACAGGGACTTGGAGGGAGCTATTGTTGTTTTCCTAGAGATTTTTGTGTTGTGTTAAAACACAACTGAGCTGTTTTGGTGTAACTGAATTAGTGACAGAAAGTAAAGTAAATGTGATAGTGAAGCAAAGGTAACTGGAAACAAAACCAAATAAACCAAGGCTGTTAGCCAAGGGCAGGGAGGAGAAGAAGTAACAAAACAGTTAAAAAAAAAGGAAAGAAAAGCAAAGCCAAGGCAATGGCTTTAGGCATTCATCTAGAGTGGGAAGAGAACTAGCTTGCTCATTGTCACTAGTGAGCACTAGTTTCTCCCCACTACTCAATCAACACAATGCACTGAGATTTTAGCCTAACATTCCACTAAACTAACATTACATGGAACACCAACATTTAACAGGAACAACACATATTAACAGGACATATGTAAACAACATTTAACATTAACAGGAACATATGTAAACAACATTTAACATTAACAGGAACATCACACATTGAACAGGATCAACACAACATGTAAACTACTAAACAGGGAATGAAAATTGCAAAACAAGAACCCTAAAAATTAACAGTGAAATTAAAATTGAAATTAAACCTAATTGGTAACTTGGCTAGTCCAAGAACACCTTCTATTCGACACCCTTGTGTTCAATTTATACAAAAAGGGACCTATGAACCCTAAATTAAAAACCCTAATTTTACAGACCTAGGGTTTGATTTTTTTTTTACCTAATTTGATTGACAGGTCTTCACCACATCGTCGAGCCATGCTTTATCTCTTTTCTTCTCTCTCGGTCCTTCTCTGCCTCCAATTGCGTCAATTGCTCCCTAATTCGAGGTGTTTTATCAACCCTCACCTAGGTTAGTTGGTGAGAGGAGTTAAAGCAACTCGACTAGGGGGATGGTGTGGTGTCGGGTGATGATGGTGAAGAAGTGATGGCGCTGCAGAGGTGAGGTGGTAGAGATGGTGGAGCAGGTGGTTTGTGGGAGAAGATGGTGGAGTGATTTGGGGGGGAGCGTCACTGTTGCAGAAGAGGGGAAGAAGATGGATTCGATGGTTTTGGGAGAAGGGTGTGTTTGGCTAATGGGTGTAGGGTTCGGTCCCTATGGTGTGTAGCGGGATCATCGAGTTAGATGTTTGGCGAATCTCGACCGTGGGATATGGAGATGAAAGATCAATCTGACGGTGAGATGAAGTGGATCCTGTAGCGACCGTTGGATTATACAATACAACAAAATTAACGACACCAGATGGAGTTAGGTGTTGTAGTGTTTTGCAGGAACTTCAGATTTTGATGCACGATGAAGAAGCGACCATTGGATGATGAGATGGATCCAATCTAACGGCTGAGAATGGAGGCGGGTATGGATATAGAAAATGGGTTTGGGTAAGGGTTTTGGGCCTTGGGTATGCCAAGCCCATATCTTCCTTAAGAACAATTCTTCCTTCTTGAGCCCATTTCCAGCTTTTTGGGCGTGCGCTCCATTCTTTGCGGCTTCCTTGCGTAATTCCTCCCGGCTTTTCACTACTTTTCTGCTCTTTTTGCTCCGCAAGTCATCCGAACTTTATTTATTACCTAAAAATGCAAAATTAAGTAAGAAAAATATTTATTCTCGAAAACAATGAAAATACAGAATATGGGATAAAATGTAGAATTAATGCACAAAAGATGAGTTAAATGCCAACAAAAAGGGATAGATATATACAATATTTGGCACTCATCACTCACATATTTCACCTGGATGAAATGCAAAAACTCAGGGATAACATGATGTTTGACATTTCTACTTCGAGATATTCCAGTCATAATTGTATAGGTCCAAGTCATGGTGGCATAACTTCAAGTCATGGTGGTGTACGTTCAAGTCATAGTGGGTTGTACGTTGAAGTCATGGTGGTGTAAGTTTAAGTCCGGTGGTGTAGGAGGTTCAAGTCCTGGTGTTGGAAGTCAACGAAGTTTGAGAAGTCGTGGAAGTCATGGAAGTCACAAAAGTCGTTGTCCTACTCCAAATATAGTGGTAGATACTCAGTTAACAACAACTGATGAAGTAATTGACATGGAAACAACTCATGGAGGTTTGTTTAACCAATTTCCAACTGACATTATGACTCCTCGTGGTGGCTTGAACAATGAAGAAGTTAGGAAATCTACTCTTTATACCCCAACTGCCTCAACCACATCAGCATTTCCCTATTTCAAGATTACTATTGTGTCTCCACATGAGTAATCCCCCTTAGGTTATTTTTCAAGGTTTTGGAGACAATTCTGATGAGGCTCAAACACCATATGAGACTCAAACTGGTGAGATCTCTATCACGTTGAACATCACTCTTGATCAAAAAAAAAAAACTCACGGGATGGATCTTTAATGGTCAGGAAAATCGATAGTTTATGGATGTAATTCATTTTAATCTTTCTGATGTAGTTGATTTATTTTTATTAATGAAAATTATTTTAAGTTAATGTTCAAATCAAAGCTGGTTTTACATTTCAGTAAAGTTTTATTAGAGCAATCTTTTAATTAAAATAACACAATCGTGTTACACAACACTTAATTAAATTAAATCCTTGCACATAAATTTCATAGAATTCATACTTAAACCATCTTATAGTGGTTGCAAAAAATTTGGAATGTTCAGAAAATTATCTTAAAATTAATGTTCAAACCGAAACTGATTTAACATTTCAGTAAAGTTTTATTAGACCAAACATTTAATTTAAAAACACACAATCACATTACATAACAATATTATTACATAACACTTAATCAAATTAAATCCTTGCACATGAATCTTATAGAATTGACAACAATCATCATACTTAAACCCTCTTATACTGGCTTCAACAAATCTGGAATGAGATCTAATTTTATAAGATAAATAACAAGTTAATATGATTTTTATTTAAATAAAATTGAATCGTTAAAAAAAAAGTTTATTAAGATACTCACTAGTTCGTCAATGGTCAATTCAGGATGATCCCCCTTTATCATCCACAAAATTTCCGCATACTGTCTCACATCTTAAGTGGTATAGGAAAAAATCCAGTTTGAAGTTTGTTCTTCTTGAGTTTTCATTACCGGATAACGAAATAAACCTTGGAAACACACTGTCCCATAACTAAAAGTCGCTAAGTTGAAATATCCATCACTTGAAACTGATATATCTAGGATTGAATAAGAGATATATTCTCGTCTCGGATGAAGCGAGCACTAGCGATGTGAATGAAGTGAGCACTAGCAATTTCGGTGTAGAGACGGTATAAGTTGGATCGTATGAGATTGAATATTTATAGAGGATTAAGTACTAGCCGTTGGATGATGAATAAGCGACGACCACATCGTCGAGAGAAAATCTCATCCTCGTTGGCGTTGTAATGACTAGCGAGCGCTATCATGACCACCGAGCGATGAACATACTATCGCTTGGTAGAATCTATATCGCACTTGGTTAAGTGTTATACTTACCACTTTTACAGTTATATTTACCACTTTGCCATACTTATAGTGGGTGCAAAAGTGGTAAACTAGGAAATATACAATGCAAATAAAAACTGATCTAAGCAAATATTTATTGTGAGATTCTAAGTTGTAATGGGGATACCTAGGTCACTTTGCAAATTTTGAATTATAACGGAAAGTTTTGGTTAATTCGAAGATTTTTGAATACGAATTAAGCTCACGAGAAATTTTGTGGGGTCATAAGCGAGCAACTTAGAGCGTCCATAGCCACGGCTATAACCAAATTTGGTTGGGCCATAATCGAGCAACTTAGAGCGTCCATAAACAAATTTGGTATGGAAATCAACCACAGTCGTTTGGACCAAAACAATTATAGTATGGGATTTCTATGGTTTGGAACTAAATGTATTCACCAAGCCAGACTATAACCAAAGATAATGAGGCATGAGTACTGTGAGGTGAGAGGTCGGGCGTGGATATCACGAACGTCAAAATTTAGACGTAAGTATAATTCACTTTTAGGAATCAGGCGCAAGTATAATTAATGTGTGGGATTTAGGCTCAAGTATAATTTCACGTCTAGGTTTATTTAGTCGGTCGCGAATTACACCAACACTTGCTCCATGTGTTACTTATACCTGTGCCCAAACTTCAGGCGTGCATCACCCTCAGACGCCATTTACATTTGCGCTTGAATAAAATTTGGTCTTCTCCCGTTACTCTTCTAATCTGAAAACACCAAAAAATAAATTAGCTTTTAGTCTGCTATTTGGTCTTTAGCCCTCTTCATGACTTTGGACACTCTCCGTCATGATGTGAATTTTGGCTACATGGACCAAAGTTACGTGGCAGATCTTAGGATATATAATAATATTTTTATATTATGATGATGTTGATCACTATGCGTATTTAAGGGTAAATTTCAGATTATACTGGTAGACTTTGGTAAACTTTATCCTGAAATTTTGTATTTGATATTATGGTGTATATGCTAAACTGTAATTAATGAAACTGATTAAAATTAAGATCAATTGGTTATTAAAATATCATTTTTTTGCATTGTTTATCAGAATATCACCTAGTTTTCAGCAATATTTATTACTTTCTCCGTTTCAAGAAGATAGGTTGATTTTATGTATAACTTGTACATGAAACTAGCTTATCTTTTTGAAACGGAAGTAGTAGTTTTTTCAGAACTTGTAACTCTTTCATCCATGTGTTATAATCGACGGATGACAACATTTTAAATTTTAAAACAATCCAAAAGTTATCTAGGAATATTCGATCGACATCCGATCATCCTCGCAAATAACAAAGTTGATGAATTCTCAAATAGCTAGCCTTATCCGTTGTGTATTTGTGGCCATTGTAGATGTAGCCAGCCAGCAATCATCTCTTCAATGATTGCATCGCCATAATTCACACGTTACATGTTCATATAATGCAAACATTCTGAAGTCTACATCTACAAAAGAAATGAAAACAATTTATTAAGAATTATTTATGGGTCATACCAATAATATACTGCTCGTTTGATATTTATTTTAAGGCAAATTCGAATGTGTATATGAATTGAAACTGACCTTGGTCAGAAGCAAGAAAGAAAGGGACTGATAAATGGTGTTTGGATATAAAACAATGACTAGTCTAGATCGAACTGAAACATAGTACGTGGTTCAGGTCAAATTTTTCGGCCTTTATAACCACGAGCAAACCCTACCAAGACCCCATCCTAACATGCACGCATACGTGAATATGCATGGAACCTATTAATTTCCACTTGAATGAAAATTAAATGACAGTGTCTGTCTACAGCCCTTGCTCTTTCTCCCGCATTGGTGTCTCACAATGAATGAACCACTTCAAATCTTCAACAGGTCATCTCAACCTCCAGTGTCCATGGCTTAAAATGAAAGTAATGTGAAAATGCGTTGACGAATATAACTGGTAAGATTTCTGTTCAACTTATTCCACCTATTAATCACATTTTTCCCTGGCAATTTGTTTAGACTTGGAGGCATTACACCTATTCTACCAACCTATCTACCCATTTTGTTTTATTTTTAAGTCGTTTTTTACACGGTTCATAAATAATTTTCTATGCTTAAAAATTCCAAGTAGAAACATGTAAATGCTGCAAATTATATCTTGGCCATCCAACCACGCGGAACAATGTAAAAGCAGCACCAGATTACAAACACATGAGTTAGAATGATCAGAATTGACTGATAAACCTAACTAAATAACTAACTACTCCGCCAGGCAGACTCTAAAAACTCCAGTCAACTCAACTCTGTTATTCTCTATTATCACATCAAATAATTTCTTCATAACTAATTAAACTCGACCATAAAGATATGATAAAAAATAAATAATTCATCCACACCAAATATACACGTAGCTAGCATCATCACCGTAACTTCTTCCTAGAGCTACAAAAAATACGAATCTCAATAAATAAACAGGTGTAACTAACCAGAGTATTATATGGACTATGAGCCAAAAGTATTTTAGTCACAGAAGTATACCAGCAAGTACCAGTTTGATTTTGTTCCTCCTCCTCATTCCCTCTCCTTCTCTCTCTTTCTTGATAATTGAATGTTTAGCATTACTGATTCATTCATTCGCATTCATTTGCAATTGCCAATGAATTCGTCTCAACAACTACTTCAATAAGAAGACAGGGAGTGATTCTTCTTCTTCTTGCATTTCTCTGTTTCTGTACTGCTTTCATTTCGTTAAAATGATGAACCGGAGTTATTCATTTGCTGGAAACAAAAATGTACCGGTAACATCACAGCACCGGAGAGGTAGAAGTTTAACTGGGATTCCTAAAGAAACTGATGAAAATTTGGATCTCTTCTCTAGAAATCGCCGGAGTTTGCCAGTTGCAGCTTCCGATGAATCGGACGGTACGGATCTGATCTGAGTTTTGATTCTCACGTTTTCATGTTCTGTTTTTTTTTCGGTTTGTGTTACTGTAATGTCAATAATAACCTCGATGTTTATTGAATTTTCAAAAATAATCAAATGTTTTGTCCTCAAGATCAGAGGGTGTTTTTGTCATCGGGTATATTATCTGTTTCCGTTTCTCTTTGTGACGTTGTTGTTTTTGGTTTCTCGAAATATTCAGTTATGTTTTTCTTTTCCTCGATTTAAGGAATAAAGCTGCAAAAATTAACTAAAGTAAAGAAATCACTAAAAATTACTTATGAACCCCTAATGTCTTTTACCTTGCCGCAATTGAAAATGTTTTTTCTCATTTTGATTTGTAAATTCTTTCAGGTGCTATAAAATTGGAGAGTATAAGATCAAGATTTCCGAAAACTGCAATGGAGGAATTATTGGCATCAGTTGATGGAGGAGAAAAGCATGATTATGACTGGTATGTATGTATGAGTCTTCAATTCAAATTCTTCAATTCTGTACATCTGAGTGTTGAATTGCCTTTGAAAGTTTTGCAACAAATGATAAAGTGCAGTGTATCTTCACTGAAATCATAGAAAAATGGTGCTGAATTACAGTAATCCATATACTAAGATGATAGAGCTAATAACATGCCTGGTTTCATTCCTCTGAAAACAGGCTTCTGACTCCACCTGGATCTCCTCTACCAAGTTCAGGGTCTCTAAGAAGGGCTCCTTTAACTGGATCAGTCCCTACCACCAAGTCTTCCAGGGTATGTCTTTTCTTATATTAATCCTTCACTACAATGTGTTTTACTGTTTGAAATGCTCCTAATGAAAATCATAGTTTTAACACTTGATATAAAAACATAGCATACCCTGTATATGCATAGGTTGCCTAAATCAATTCTCGAATTTAGGACTAGAAATTATTGTACGGTTCATCTGTATATGCATCGACGGGTCTAAACTGCCATATATGGAATCCATCTGATAGTCTTTAGCTACAATCAGCTTTCCCTGAACCAAGGATGCCTGAATGACGCGATTATAGTCACTAGATGTTCTGCGTTTTTTTGCAAAGTTGTACAGCATTAGTTATTGTTGGAGTTTTTTGGTTGCAAACCGTTAACTCTTAAAAACGTTGTTCTTTCAGCTTTCAGGGACACAATCTGAGAGTAACTTTTCCTTGAGACCAAGTAGAAATACTTCACAAGCTCGACCTTCCATCTCTTCCATGAGTTTTAACAACAGATCCACTAACCTCAACACAAGTATATCATCTGTTACTTCTATTTCCAGACCATCCACTCCCGGTTCTCGTTCATCTGTGCCATCTGCTGCAAGACCGTCCACCCCAACTAGACAATCAACATCCGTCAGATCTCGGCCATCTACCCCTAGCAGATCTAATGAAAGACCCCGAGCATCTGTAAGTTCAAGACCCTCAACTCCAACTTCCAGACCTCAGATTACTGCAAATTCAGTTAGGTCAAATTCTCGTCCATCAACTCCGACACGTCCAGCAACTCCTACCCGCCGGATGTCTGCACCAGCTGCAGTTACAATCACAGGTCGACCAGTCTCGAGAGGACGAGTACTCTCAAACGACCATAATGTCGGCCCAACATCCAGGGGAAGTTCCCCGAATCCACGACCTCGACTTCCAGTAGCATTACCTGACTTTTCACTTGAGATACCACCAAATCTTAGGACTACCGTGCCAGATCGTCCAATTTCTGTAGGCAGGTCCAGACCAGGTGCTTCAGTCAGTGGGAGAGGACATTCAGAAATCGCGGGACCAACAAATACTCCACGGAGGCCGTCATCTCCTGTTGTTACAAGGGGGAGGCTTCAGGTTCCGGAACCTTTAGGAAGGAACCGATTGTATGCCAGCGGTCACGAAATAAGTGGACCAATGGAGAATCAAACAACAACGTCGATTTCTGAACTATCAATGCGAAAAGGCATGAGGCCTATGACAGCCACAGATCATAATGACGGATCGGGAAGGACAATTACAAAGAAATCTCCCGACATGGCTCTCAGGCAAATGGTATGTTTGTTTTAGTGTGTTCAGATTATAAACATGAGATACAGAAATCTTACGAAATGACATGACATGCATCTGCTCGTAAATGCCAAATCAGCTGACCCATTAACGGATTAGCATATACACATCAGTTTCCATGTCATATGGTCAGCAGCTAAATGCTGTCCACTTTGACATACAAAGTAGCTGGTTACATGTTTTGTTTTTTTTTGAGCTGTGTGGCATTGTGTATCTGTACTAATTAGTGATTAATATGATTCAGGATGTCCGACCTGGTACTGCACACATTCGTCCTCTCGCAGGCTCTCTTTTCCCTCAGAGCGTTCACTCTGGAAAGCCAAAGTCTCCAGCTTCCTTCTACAACTATGAAGAGCAGTCACCTTCCGGTAATAACTTTCTTGCGGTCTCTAAGAACAGACAGTTTTATGATAGGTCACGTGACACTGAGTATGAAAAAGATGACGGTAGATTCTCAGCAAAACTGACTGATAAAATAGACATTTATGAGAGTTCTCGCTACAATGCTATCTTGTTCTCGGAAGACTTGAAGAACACAAGTTGGTTGCACAGCATCGATGATACATCTGATCAGGGTTCAATGTTTGATCACCGTTTTGAACCACTGCCGGAACTGTTTGATCCTTTATGATTTTTTCTGTATTGCTTTTAGTTATGTGGTCCTTTTTCCTATTTTTTCCGACGACGGGGGACCTAAATTTTCTTCATGTCTATTCGAGTGATTGTATTACCAATTTGTAGTGCAGTATAAAAAGTGCGTCCTTTTGCTGATTCTTGCCTTCTTGCGGGCAGACAGGGGGGTACCCCAAACCTGTCTGAATATCATGCGTCCAATTTTCTGAGCCATGTTGGGTATACTGTAAAGGTTGATGAATGTGTATTAATAATAGGTGATCGATGTCTCGTATCATTCAAGTGAAACACATCCACATAAGGTGCTATATGATGATTACTATGTATTTTTTGTATGGTTACTATGTATTTGATTGAGCTTGAATCCTAGTTATACACAAGGATAGTGTTTAGGTTCAAGTCAATCTGCTAAGCTCCAACATCATGCTTCAAAAATGCTAGATACTGTGCTCAATGGCCTTGCTGCCTAGGCGAAATTATTATCAAAACCTTGGGAGTTGACAATGAAGTAAGTTTGCTTCTACCAAAATCACACTATAGAATTCAGACAGGCAGGCTGATCTCTACCAAGACCATGTTGTCTCTATCCTGAGGTTTCGGACTACAAAATCACACTTGAACTTGGATAGATCATGATCAAAACCTCCCAAGGAAAAAAATTGCCATTAAAGTGACTCACTCTTCTCATTAAGGTTGAAAAAAGAAGTACATATAACATAAAATCATGGCACATGAGAAAAAGAAGAAGAAAAGAATCATCAAGAATTTTGTATAGAAATTATCTTTTTAGGATAGGTGATTTAATTCAGTACTCTTATGAATGACTGCAAGTAATACAATTTTTATCAACATTCAAAGAAATGAAGAACACAAGTAAATAAATAAGCACCCCCAAAGCTAGAGACATCTATAAACCATTTCCTAAAAACATGCCTCAAAATCAGACCTCATCATCTTCTCAACAAAAAAAAACTTCCTTCAGTCACGGAAAACTTGCTCCGAGGTCTTAAATAACACAGTTCATGATCAGAACCAAGTAGATACAAAGTTTTATCTCTCCTACAAGAATATCATCAGAAAATTTCCTGCAGCCTTTATGAACACAATATTTAAGGCGTAGACAAACTGGATAAGCTTAGTCTGGCTGCCATTGCGGATTTACCCGTAAGGCCTGCACAATAGGAAAGTGGACCAATTTTGAGGTGGTGTTAAATTCAGTTAAAGTAGTAAAGGTAGCAAACTCTTCCGTTCTGTTTCTAAACAATAAACATGGGATGGTTAATATGAAAAATTAAAATGTAATATAGCTGAAATACATACCATCAAGGCTTTAAGAGGATATTCCCTTGTAACCCTCCTTTTCAAGCTGTACTGCGATTGAGATATCACCGGTCTTCACAATTTTGCCATCCTCCTAAAGAAAATCCGAAGATAAGATGTAGCAAGGTAAAACTTGTCAGAATAAAATTATCTACTGGACCAGTATTTGGCATCATCTCTACAGTCTACAGTTTTATTGAGATTTCAAAACATCTCCCTTTGAAACTTCTAGGAATTGAGACATGTATAATATTGCATGTTCTTCAGTCTTAAGTAAAAGTAAAACCAAATTTTTATAACTAATAGTTCGATAACATACTAACACGTATTTCACAAATAGCACATGGTGTGATTTTTCTTTCCTGTCTCGGCCACCTAAATTTCTGAATTTGAAGCTACTGATTTCTACAAAAATATGTTGAGTGACCTATAAACAAAAAAGTTAGATATGAATTTCCTAGCATAGTCGAGAGTGTTAACAGAAAGACCAAGAATCCAACGAATTTCATGCTTCAATATCGGCATAATGCTGTGGCTTCGTAAACCAGTTTCAATATTTTGATTTGGATCAAATTAGTAACTAATAGTAGTTCTATATCCGTGTATATTAAGTAGTTATATGATTGCTAAACTCGACGACCATGAACTTTAAGCTGCAACATTAACACCATGTTACCAAGGAGCCTTACCATTATGTGAACAAATTTCGGCTTTATAATATCCAACAGTCGTTGATAATGTGTGACCATAAGAACTGACTTTTGTGGAGTCAGGAGCTCATTGACTGCTTCCCCCACATCCTGAAGCGCATCAACATCCAATCCAGAATCTATTTCATCTAAAATAGCCAAATCTGCTCCAAGAACCTGAGAAATAAGAAAATATTGCATAAGAAGACTGGCAAAATAGGATATCTATGTTGATAGTCGTGAAATTGCTAAAAAAATGAAATAAATATGAAGCATCGTATCAAAGGCTGTCCGAGTCGATACCGCAAGTTGCAAAATCTCATTGCGCTTCTTTTCACCACCACTAAATCCTTCATTCACATTTCGATTTAAGAAGTTTGTATCCATGTTAACTATTTTAAGCCGGCGAGATATGTAGTCGTAAAACTGTTAAAAGAATAAGAAAGGATCAGTTAGATTACCTTCACAGAATTCTCTCAGCCTTAACCATGCATCATTTCACCAAATTAAATGATATGCCAAAGCATATGCACCTCCCACAGCTTCCATATTAACGAATAAAGCTAATTTCAGGACCTAGTCGAGCAGAAAAAAAAAAGATGCTGGGAATCATATGTACCTCAAGTGGTCCAAGCTCTGGAAGACCAAGTTTTTTTCTCCGGGCATTGTATGCCATATTGAGAAAGTCGCTGTTGCTCACACCTGGAATCTCAACCGGGGACTGAAAGCTCATAAAAAGGCCAGCAAGGGACCTTTCCTCTGGTTCCATATCCAACAAGTTTTCTCCTTTAAACAGTACAGTTCCTCCAGTAACTTCATAATCTGGATGACCAACAAGCACCTACCGTACACAAAATTTTATTCAACTTAACTGAAAGTCACCTGTATTCCTATTTAAACAAGAAAAAAGCCAAAAAACAAGAACATTCATTGCATAATTACACCAAGTTCCACTTAAATAAGAACTCCGGAGGTGAGCAAATAACGAACCTTAGAAAATGTGCTCTTCCCTGAACCATTCTTTCCCATTATTGCATGGATCTACTACACACAAAAAGGTCAGCTGCATTAAAACAAACAACTATGAATCTGTAAATAATAGTGGACACAAAGCATTATACTAGTGCCTCAACAGAAAGATTTTGATGCTGGCTTAATCAATATAGACCAATCACATGGTTACTATTATGAAATTGATGAATTAATACTTCTCAAATGGATTACTAATTTGTAGATAAAACAACTGAGCCCATTGATGTAATAACAAAGTAAACCCTACTGCCAAAAAAAATAAAACAACCTAATTTAGACTGTCAATTTAGGTTAAGAATAAGCAAAACCAAACAAAATAAAACCTAATTCTTTTAGTACGAAAGAGTTAAAAGAAGATTACCTCTCCTTCATAAATAACCAAGTTTAAACCTTTAAGAATCTGTGTCCCTGACTCAGCAATTTTAGCCGTTAGATCCTTAACTTCAAGTAAAACCTTTGGAGAATCACTAACACCATCGATGGATGAAGTAGTTGGAGCATCAATAACTGAATTAGCTTTCGCCTTGAGAACTAAACGTTTATGATTGAAACACTGACGAGGAGGAGTAGACAACAGTTTGATGGAATTAGGGGATGATTTTGTAAGTAAGATAGAATTTGAAGAAGGGTTTCGAAAAGAAGATAAACGAGCTGCGGAAGAAGATGAAATAGTCGAGAAATTGGCAAGGGAAGCCATTAAAGAAAGCAAAGGGGTTTTTCCGCTTTTCCTTCTTTTTGGAGCGAAATTGGGATGTTGTGTGTTGAAGAAAGTAGTATTAAGAAGGGAGTGTGGGTAAGGAATTTTAATTTATATCGACGAAAATACCCTTGGTGTTAAAGCAGAACGAACCCAGCCGATAAATTGCCCTCAGCCAGAGTGTCGAGTGTCGATAGTGAATAAGAATTAGAATTAGAGGAGCGGAGTGCAGCAAAGAGTACGAAAGACCTAAACAAATAAACCTCCGGTTTAGATTCAGACTTTCAGGTATATTTGCGTCTCTCTCTCTCTTTTCTTATGGGTGGTTGTGTTATATTTGGTTTATAATTTAGGTTTGAATCTGTATTTTGGTATTGCTTACCATTGATTATTAACAGTAGTAGTTTATAAGTATTTGGTTTGGAATACTAACTAGGGTTTCTTGGCCCTTGGGGGCTTATTTAGTCGTTTTTATTTATGCAGGTAAGTTATTTGATGAAATACCCTACTAACTGGTCTTGTAATCTCCTTTGTTTCAAATATTAAGCATTAAGTTCACAAATTTGAGAATAGTTTTTGGATTGATTTCTTTAAAATTGGTCTATCTTTCGGTAGGATATGTATAAGTTATTTGAGTTTGTGGTTCACGATTCTTGTACATCATCAATGATCTGGTTATGTTACTTCTGTATTGCCTGGGTAATCAGCTGGATTACGCTATTGGACTACTAGGGTAGTCAGTTTTGCTTATATCTTGTTGTTTACATTTATTTATCACTTACGAGATTTCCGTTAGGAATAAGAGGCGGGTAGGATTTAGCATTCTCTTTATCAAGCCTTGTTGCTGTGATGCCTATATTGCGGGGTGTGGGCAGACTTTTTGTTGGTAGAAGAAACAAATGTTTGAAAAAGATCATGCTTTGGGTTATGATTTTAGCCACGTTCGATCAGTATGCTTAGTTAGTAAAATAGTTTGCCAAGGAACGTTGGTATTTTTCGTCTCTTGCACAGGAGTTATTTCCTGTTTTGGTTGCATTTGTATTTCGCAACAAGATTATTATTGTACCTTGTGATACTTTGGCATACAAATACCGAGTATCCATCAATTTATATTTGACTGAAAAGTTGCTTATGGATGTCTTCAATTGTTGCAGAAACTGTGATTAACAGTATCCAAAACTATAGCACTGAAGATAAAAAAACACCTCATTCTAGGTTTGAAGAAGGTCCAGTTGAAGAAGTCGAAATATTCTTCCTTAGTTTAGTTGAGCATACCTTGCGTTTACCTCCTCATCTCCTTAGCCTTCCTCTTCCTGAAGCAATACAAGGAGAGCTAGAGAAACTATTTGTGGATAAGGTAATGCCATTTGCTTTCTTGAGTGTCTCTTTTGGTTTTCTATACTGTTCTTGTTCTGCTTGCCTGATTTCAATGAGCAATATGTATTGAGTCATATCTATTTTTATGAAGGTTATCGCACAATTGGGTTTATGCATCTCCGTCTATGACATTAAATCCATTAAGGGCGGCTTCATATTTGCTGGGGATGGTGCTTCGACCTATACGGTATCTTAATTTTTGCTTATCTTGAAGATCTATGAAAGCTATGAACAGTTAACAGTGACCTCTTACCATCGAAAAAAACAGTTTTTTCTTTTCCTTCTATTTATAGCAGATATAAGAAGATGTTTGTTACTTGTAGCTTACCAAAGAAACTAAATGTTGCTTCATTTACGAGTTTTATTCTCATTTTGCAGGTTGATTTTAGGCTAATCATGTTCCGTCCTTTTGAGGGTGATATTCTCTCTGGAAAGGTTGACGCATCAGATGCTAATGGTTTACGATGTATGTAGAGCAAATTGTTTTCTAGCCTATAAGCATTTTCTTTTTGTGAATCAGATCATTTTATTTTTATTTTTTATGGTGATCGCTTTAATTGTTTCCACAAGTTTCTAAATCTACAATGGTGGCAGTGTCTGTAGGGTTTTTTAAAGACATATCCGTACCTGTCCACCTTTTGCCTAACCCATCCAAGTTGTAAGTGTTCTTTACCCATATTAGCTTGTTAGTATATCAAAATTTCTTCATTAAAAATTCTTTTTGAACTGCTACTTTTCACTACTCTACTTCTATATCCGTTATAAGTAATTTGGTTTCTTGATGGGGTCTCCACAGTAGTGAAGATGGAAGATGG
The DNA here is from genome assembly GCF_003573695.1 of Papaver somniferum. Classification (NCBI taxonomy): domain Eukaryota; kingdom Viridiplantae; phylum Streptophyta; class Magnoliopsida; order Ranunculales; family Papaveraceae; genus Papaver; species Papaver somniferum. Next base: position 105,429,827 of record NC_039366.1, read on the forward strand.
ACATGGATGTATGGCGAGGTAGAATTAACTATAGAGCAGGACGACGAGGTTTAGCCTTATGATGTATTTTTTAGATTTCTTGCTCAATTGTTTCCCTAAATACCACTTTAATGTCAACTATCTTCCGACTTCCATTCAATTGCAGATTCGTTTTCCGAGTTCACAAAATTTCATACCCTCCCATCCCGCTTGAACAAGAAAAAGATTCAAAGGCATTTGCCCCAATGGTGATTACTGTAAGTTCCTTCGTCCTTGACATCCTTTTTATTTATTTTTTTCTCAAGGAATTTGTGCAACTTCTAGCACTAATTTCAGTTATTATCGGTGTGAGTAACTGACAACTGAATGTTTATGTATGCACCGTTATATTATTTCCCATACAGTAGTCTAGCATTGGTACTTGGAACCCCTTGTGACGGTGTTATCATATTAGGTCAATGATCCCCTTCTTTTTTTGATGAAGTGCTACGACTACGTATTCTTGCATCACTACTCCGATAACCGGATCCAAGCTTACACAATTGTGAATTATATAAAGATGGATGTTACGTCAACCACCCAAGGGTTTAGGTTTCTTGATAAAGAATGTTTATTTTGTCCTAGGCTTAAGAAAGGCAGCAACGAGTTTGTAGCCATGGGATGTTCACATCCAATAGCTCAAAGGTTTTGTTGGTATTGGTGTTCAGGGACACCCGGACCCTTGTTTAATTTGTTTGCTGCAATTAAACTTGTGTCTTTTATATGATGCCATGTGCTGTAAGCATTATTTTCCCTCTGGGTATAAGTGTTGAATTTGATCTCTTCGTTGATATTGAAGCAACACTAAGCAACGGGAAGTCATCTCATTGAGTATCTGTACCTCATTGTAAAATGGCCTACCTCAGTGTAAAAATAAGTTTGGAATAGTGTTTATTTCATTGTAAAGTACCTCATTTATCGTCGCAGCAGTGTTTATTCAGTTCCCTCTCTTACTTTTTTTTTTAATGGGGCTTTTCAGGCATCAATCGATTTTGATGGTCTGGGCCCAATTTCATGGTGGGTGTAGTCGACAGCAAAAGTAGAGCCGTGGAAGAACTTACCAGATATGGGCACTGAAGGTAAAGATAAACTGATGTGTATTTTGTTTCAGCCATTCCCAGGTTATCTGAACATGTAGCAGCAATGGCTAGTAAATATATAATGAGTATCCCCTCCTAGTTAGGGACAGAACAAGAGAGACTAAATTTTGTTCATTAATAGTAAATGAAATCGCATTAGAGAGAGTTGCCAAAAATTTTAGATACATGAAAATTGTTTCCGTGTTAAAATGCCTATATAAAGAATTATTCCAAATGTATTGTAAAGCAGTATTCCCAGCAGAGACACGGTACCATTTAAAATCCGCATCTAGTATCTGCCCAGAACAGCTACAGGAAATCGACTAATTTGAATAGATTTGACTTGTGGCTTCTTTTCTCTGTGTTATAAGGTGGTTGCATTTGTATATCAGGCGGTATTAATGAGACAATTATTTAACAGAAATAAATTTCATTCATTAATAACGATACATGAGATTAAGTCTAAACTAAAACCTATCGCAGTTCTTCTCGGACAGTTATGTGCAAAACAAAACTGCTCACACCTCATCAAACGTTTGAAAAAAAGTAGTAATCAAATTTACTACTGTATCATTCTTCTCACGATTCTTCAACCTTTCTTCAATGTCCTGATACTTCAAAATCAGCTCAATTTTGAACAAAATATGAGCGTGATCTTTAGCGTACTCATCAACTAAAGCAATCAGATGGTTTTCTACTGAAGTTTCAGACTTGGTTTTTTCACGAGGTAGTAAGACAGACCAGAAATCTTCTTCCTTGCCAGAGGGTGAACTTGTCGAGAAAGACATTGTTTCAATATTCAATGATAACATTCAAGCCTTGCCTAGAGCAACAACGTTGTGCATCACATTACCTCTTCAGAGTCTCTACTTATAGTTTTTCCAAAAGATCAAAATTGGAATCCTGACAAAGGCAACCACCAAAGATAGAAGCCAAACGGAAAAAGGAAAATCTGAAAATTTCCAAATAAAAAACATTTTTTTTCTTTCAGTCAACGCGCTTTGACCATAACACAAAGATTCCATCACGTGCTTCTTTCACGTGTTTTTATACCCTCGCTCCTCTGTTTTTTTTTGAAGCATGAGAAAACAGAAACAAAACTAAATTGCTATTATACGGGGTATCTTGTACCCATCTAGTCATTTGATATTATTCGGTGTAGAAAGGATGGATTGCCTGGTCCCAGATGGTTGTTGATAAGTTTCCTTCTTCACTTCCTTCCGCTGCATCGTTTGCAATCCCATCTGCTGATTGGTTCCCTTCTCTATAATTGTGTTGACAATGAGGAATCTGTCTCATTCTCTTTTTGATTTCGGATATCATTTCCGCAATATACCACGGAGCTTCCATCGATGTTTTTATGAAGCGCATCAAATTTTCCGAATCAGTCTCAAAGATAACTTTTGGCTATTGGCATTCTGTTGACGCCCGAGTTGCCAGCAATGTTGCCCATGTTTCTGCCGTTAGCGCCGAAGTGATTCCTAAAGGTTTTGCGAGGGCCAATAAAATGTGAGCATTTGAATCCTGCATATGAAGCCCGCTCCCGCCATTCCCGGGTTTCCTCTGGCTGCACCATCCGTGTTAATTTTAATCCAATCCTGATCTGGTCTGGTTTGGTCCAGCCCGCTGAAATTGTCGTTGTTCCTCTGATATTATTAGAATTAGCCCTGGCTGGCGGTTCCCCGGGGATAACTGGTGGAAGAACCTGTTTTGCCCATTCAAATTCATGTAGTTGCTTCAATAATAGAGCTATGATGGTGTCCGGAGGCGTATGTTTCTGTTTGAAAACGACTTCATTTCTGGACGTCCATAGGTTCCATAATAGAAAACAAAAGGATGATATGGAGGGGGTATGTCTAGAGCCTTGAAGGATTTGAGAGATGGTCTTCTGAGTATTTATCTGAATATTGGATCCGTGGTTGTTGTTCTATTTGCAGATATGCGAGATAGGAGGTTGGTCCAGGTAGAAATGGCTATTGGGCAGTGAATAAGCATGTGCTCGGCTGTTTCTGGTTCCGAGTTGCATCTGGGGCATTGGTTGGAGTTGATGAGGTTAATGCGGTGTAGGATAGAGAAGGTCGACAGACCTTCATTAATAGCTTTCCACAAGAAAAGATGCATTTTTGGTGGACAGAGTAAGGCATTATAGCCGGTGACGGTGGTGTATTTTCCTGATTATGAGTGTGGCCATATGACTGTATATGGAGGCTTATCTAGGGGTAGATGTATATGATTATGTGCTGGACAACATTAGGGGGAGATGATTCAAATGTTCATGATTCCAATTATGTGTAAGAGGGTCAATGAGATCAGACACTGATTGGATAGGGTAGCATTGTGAGGGGTCAAGGTTTGGAAATTAAGGAATCCAATTTGCCTGAATAGGTGTGTCTAAACCGTTACCGATACGATGAAAAATGAATTGACGGAAAATAGGCAGGAGGGAAGCCATTTGCTTCCATTGAGGGATGAAAGAGGACGGAATGGGTGTGTTTTCTTGGAAAATCGGTTGGTTTTGTAGATATTTGTCATTATATAATCTAGAGCACATGGAATTAGGTTGATCGTGGATGTTCCAGATTCTTTTCATGAATAAAGCTTTATTGTGGTGACTACTTTTTCTTATACCGAGACCTCCTATTGATATCAGTTTGTTTAGCTTGCTCCATCCTAAGGGGTGTAGTTTTTTAACAGATGAATCGTGTCCCAGAAAAATTCTGAGTGATCCGATCAATCTGTTTGTGAACACGTACGGGGAATAGTTGTGTTTGCATAAGGTGGTTTGAAATAGGAATTAAGGAAGTTTTGATGAGTACTGACCTTCCTACTTGGTTAAGGCATTTAGTCATCCATCCTTGAGCTTTTCTTGCCAAACGTTGAAGCAACGGATCGAAGATCTGACTTTTGCAATATATAAACCCGTCAGAATTTTGTGTTACATCAAGAATCTCGTCAGGATCAATGCACCAATATCCTTTGGAATAGTTACATCGCCTTCTGTAACAACCGGAGGATCATAGCCATTGACTACACGAACTGATGGTTGAAAATCACGTGCTTGGAGAAAGACACGCATAACAATTTTCCACCATAAGTAATTCGAGCCATCGAGGACTGGAGGTATGTATATAGAGTTAGCACTTCTGTCCATATAGTCGGATTGCTACAAACACAGACTTATGAGGTCTTAGCGTATTTGTCTGCTCTGATACCAATTGATAAAGCGGGGGTCAAACAACCACACCAAATATTTTGTTCGGCAGTATGAACAACTCCAATACAATTCCAAGAGAATCAACTAGACAGTCAGATTCAATCACGGAAAAGTATCCAAGAGTTATATCTCAATTTCTCAAATCAATCTGCAATCGAACAGAAAGAAATTTGTGAGCCGGATCGATATGAGAAATAAATTGGATGGTACCAAAGACCAATATCCAAGCGTCAATCAATTCCTATCCAAGAAGCAAGATCGTATTTGCCAACTGATTGAACTACGCACAACCTGTGATATTTCAATTATATAAACACATATAATGCGGAAAAGAAATAACACAAACACCAGAAATTTTGTTAACGAGGAAACCGAAAATGCAGAAAACCCTGGGACCTAGTCCAGATTGAACACCATATTGTATTAAGCCACTACAGACACTAGACTACTTCAAGAATAACTTCGGACTGGAATGTAGTTGAGTCCTAACCAATCTCACACTGATCAAGGTACAGTCGCGTTCTTTACGCCTATGAATCCCAACAGGACTCTACGCACTTGATTCCCTTAGCTGATCTCACCCACAACTAAGAGTTGCTACGACCCAAAGTCGAAGACTTATAAACCAATCTGTCTCTTACACAAAAGTCTATTCAGATACATAAATTTGTCTCCCACAGAAATACCTATGAAATTTTGTTATGTCTTATGATAAACCAAGGCGCACAAGAAACCAATTGATAATCCGGTCTTATATTCCCGAAGAACAACCTAGAAATATCAATCACCTCACAATAACTTAACTATATGGTAGTAGAACAAGTTATTATGGAATCACAAAGAATGAGACAAAGAGCTTTGTGATTACTTTGTATAGCTTACCTATCAGAATACGCAACTACAGAGAAAATAGTTGGATCTGGCTTCAGAATCCCAATGAAGTCTTCAAGTCGTTAACTTACACGGTTTTGGAAAAACTTAGGCTAAAGGAGAATCGACTCTAGTACACAACTAGTATCACACAGGAGGTGTAGGGATTAGGTTTCCGAGTTGCTAGAGTTCTCCTTTATATAGCTTTCAAATCAGGGTTTGCTCAGTTAGCTTAGAAACAAAGCATTCATTGTTCACCGTTAGATGAAATCCTGATTTAAGATGCAAGCTAAGTTGTGCTTGATACCAAAGCAATATCTTTCCACCGTTAGCTGGACTTAGCTTGTCATACACAAATGAAATATATTTCATTTAGATATGGGTAACCGTACCTAAACGTGTACATGAGGTGGGCTCAATAATAGTTAACCAAAGTTAGCCATATGAACACTTTTGTCTAAATCACATTCATTTAACACATCTAGATCAACTATGATGATCAAATAGAATCAAAGGATCTAATTGTGCTCTTCATAGAGTTGTTCAATTATTCATTATCTTATAGTAAAATACATGAACGAATCGATGCAAAATCGGAATGATTCGAAAGAATCAATTCATGAACATTTAAGCCACGGTTTGCAAAGATTGCATTCTGTTAGAGCATTGCTCGGTCGAACTCGCATGAGTTGCTATTTCAAGCATGTTTGTCAATGTTAGTGATCAAAACTATAAGTCTTGATTTCTAGTCTACTATAGCTAAGGTCTCGGAATAGGATAGAAGGTGTAGTTGAGCTCAAGAACTCCAAGACAATCATCATACAAGACGAAGGACTGCTCAAGGAACCAGTGGATCTTCATCGACTAAAAGGTATGTGGAGACTTTTTGAACTTATCTATCACTCAAAAGTCTATTTATCTCCTATCTTGAGACAAAAGTCGTTTTGCTATATAGACTTAGATTATACACATTTTCTATTTCGAGCCGAGTTTATCTCGTCTATCTATTTCTCGAAATATGTGTTGGTAAGCTTTCGCTTTAGCCAAGTTCATCTTTACCTAGTGACGAAAGTCATGACAAGTTTCAATCACTTTGAAAATTGCTTACTTTGACGAAAAATAGTTTGTGAATAACAGCTATAGAATATCAACGTCCTCTAAGAATGTTTTAATGATTGAAATGAGAGTTTAGATTAAATAACCATTGGAGGATATAAGCATTGTTGTGGAAACACATATATGTATAAGTCCTTATTCCTTGAACCGAAGTTTGCGAACTTTGTTGATCAAGAGAACCGGAATGGTGGCGTGAGCCTCGTCGGCGAACTCAGTCCGCGAACTGGCGGAAGTTCTCGTCCCGAGAAATTCTGCTGGAGATTGTGAACTCCGTCCGGGAACTTAAGTCCGCGAACCCAGTCCGCGAGCTTGAGTAGGTTATATCTAAAAACGATGTTTGTGAACTTATTCTTATATAAACCGAGGAATGCAAATTGCAAACCGTGGCTGTATAGTTCATGAACCGATTCGAGTGAATCAAATCATTTTTGCTTCAACTGTGTCTTGTGTAGTTACATAAGATTTCCTTGCAATTGAACAACTCTCTAACTAGTTCATTTGAGTCACTTGAACTAGTTATGGTGAAGAAGAATATGGTTGATATGAAAGTGATCATATGGCTAACCATTTGGTTGACTATTGTTGAACTGACAAATGTACAAGTTTGGGTACGGTTACACAAGCCTAGAGACGTGCATTTCATTTGTGTGTAACAAGCTAGTTTTCGATCTAATGGTTGAAAGATATTAGCTTGAATATAATCAGGTTTTCATCTAACGGTGAATATTGAATGCTTTGTTACCAAGCTAACATTGGTTGCAAACCCTGATTTGAAAGGCTATATAAGGGAGAACTCTAGCAACGGGGAAACCTAATCCCCACACCTTCTGTGTGATACTAGTTGTGCTAAGCTAGAGTTGATTCTCCTTTAACCTTTGGTTTCTTCTTCTAAACCAGGTTAACGACTTAAATACTTCATTGGGATTGTGAAGCCAGACCGATACTACTTTCTTGTAGTTGTGTGATCTGATCTTGCTGTTTCTATCGTACGAGTACAATTGTAATAATTGGATTGAGATTGATATCTCCGATAGGCAAGATATAAAACAAATCACAAACACTTCGTCTCATCGTTTGTGATTCCGCAATATCTTTTTTCGCTGCATCGATTAAGATTATTGTGAGGTGATTGATAATACTAGGTTATTCTTCGGGAATATAAGTCCGGTTTACCAATTGGTTCCTGTTCACCTTGATTTATGAAAAGACGGAACAAAACTCATAGGTATATTCGTGGGAGACGGATTTATCCATTACCGTAGAGTTTCTTGTGTGATACAAATTTGTTTATTAAAATCTTCGACTTTGGGTCGTAACAACTCTTAGTTGTGGGTGAGATCAGCTAAGGGAATCAAGTATGTAGCATCCTGCTGGGATCAGAGACGTATGAGCATAATTGTACCTTGGATAAGTGTGAGATTGATTGGGGTTCAACTACAGTCCAGACCGAAGTTAATTTGGAGTAGGCTAGTGTCTGTAGCGGCTTAATACAACGTGTGTTCAATCTGGACTAGGTCCCGGGGTTTTTCTGCATTAGCGGTTTCCTCGTTAACAAAATTCTGGTGTCTGTGTTATTTCTTTTCCGCATTATATTTTGTTATATAATTGAAATATCACAGGTTGTGCGTTGTTCTATCAATTAGAATATCCGACCTTTTGGTTGTTGATTTAAGTTGATTGACACTTGGATATTGGTCTTTGGTACCATCCATGTTATCTCTCTAGTATTTGATAAAGATTCGCAGATTTCTATTTGCTTGAGTATATATTAAACCGAGAGATTGAGATATAAACTCTTTGATATACTTTTTATCTAGATTGAGTCTGATTGTCTAGTTGATTCTCTAGAAAGTATATTGGAGTTTGTCCATACAGATTGCTAAGCGAAATATTGGGTGTGGTTGTTGTACCTCCACTTTTTCAATTGGTATCAGAGCAGGAAAACACGTTTAAGACCTTACAAGTCTGTGTTTTAGCGAGCTGACTCTATGGACAGAGGTGTCATCTCAAATAATGTACCACAAGTCTTCGATGGTTCAAACTACCCATGGTGTAAAGTTGCTCTGCGCGCTTTTCTTCAAGATCATGATTTTCGAGTGTGGGTACATGTTATTAATGGCTATGATCCTCCGGTTAATACATAAGGCGATGTATCTATACCTAAGGATGTTGGTAGTTATAGTCCAAAAGAAATCCTTGCTGCAAAGCAAAATTCTGAGGCTTAAATGCTATCAGACAGGCCATTACCCCAGACCTTCAGCACTATGTGTCTACTTGCACTAAGTCTAAAGATGTATGGGATATCTTAGAAACTACTTTTGAAGTCAACAGATACGTTTCTAAGAAGTATACCATCGATGGAGGAAATAACCTCAACACTCTTTCCAAAAATATTTGTTTTGGAAAGGTAAGAATTCCTGATCAAAATTCTGTTCAAACTGTTGCATTCAATGTTGTTTCTGACACAAGTGAATCCTCTACCTTGTCTTGGGTTGATGAATGTTGTTCAGATGGTATCTGGTTTGAAAAACCATTGATAACATAAAAGATCAAAGAATTTGTAAAAAAAGCATTAGACGTGACAAACATCTTTTGTCAGCCTCCACTGCTAATGATTCCGTAAAAGAATGATCTCTTAGTGTCAACCGTTTGAATATGATTGATGGATGTGATAAACCCTCAGCTCTTACAGCAGACATCCACATGCTCAAGTTCTGATTCAGAGTTTGAGTCTGACACAAAGATTTTCGAATTCTTGAATAAAGAGGTTCTTCAAGAAAATCTTCAATTAAAAGCTTTATTGAAGAAACTAGAATCATTAATCCAGGTGAAAAATCTTGAGATAGACTGTCTTAATGATAAACTCACCAGAACCATTGCTCTAAAGGAGAAAGAGATTAATACTGTTAAGGATGATCTACAAAGATTGTCTGGAAGCTCTGACAAAATCTCAGCAATGTTATTTGGTCAGAAGTCCTTTGGAAACACTAATGGTTTAGGATTTAAAAGCAAGTATGCAGGCATTTTCAACCCGGTGCTTCTATTAATCAGGGAAAAATAAAGGTTGAATGTTGTGTTAAATAGAAGGCACCTCAACAAGACAAAGGAGCCTTGATCTGTTCGTTTTGCGGACATGCAAATCATGTTCAAAGTATGTGCTGGAGATTCAGAAAGAGCAATAAGAATCTCTCTAAACTGCAGAAGAACATGCAAAAGATGAGTCTGGATAATCATCGTGGCTCCCATAAAACCAGTATTTCCAGAATCAAGAGAGGTAGGAATTCTGTTTACACGACAAACCTTGGTAAATCACTATGTGGTAAACAAGGGGAGTGTTTGGCTCACAACGTCTCTATCTAATGCTAGAGACGTTCGCATCCTCATCTTTAACTTGAGAAAATGGGGTTCTGCATCTTTGTGGCTCAAGTAGTGTATTCATTGTTGTTAAGAAATATTCTCCTAAATATATATATTGTTTCTCTAAACTACGAAAGACTTGTTCTTCTAGGGTTTAGACGCTCATTTGTCTATTTATTTCATTTGTAGACTATTTCCTTTTTTCCTTAAAAAGATACAATTTCATGGCTCTTGTAACTAGAGGCATTACAAGCAGATATGCAGTCGAAGCAATCAATGTGTATGTTTGTAAGGGAATCTCTTCCTCAAGGGTGAAGAAAGTGAAGACTACAAATTATGGAGAAGGTTCTTCCTCTAACTACCTCTTGTCTTTCTATCAGCTTGATGATAACTTCAGGAGTTTGGTGAAAGACTTCATCAACAGAAGAAACAATTTAAAATTTCAAATTGTTTCGTCTTTAGAAGAGATAGATCACTATGAACAAATGTTGTCTCTTTCAAAGAACACCTTGCGTGAGCTAAAGAGAGAACTTAGTGAGTTGACTGATATTTCTGAAGAGTTGGAGGAATTGAACGATCCCATAATCAATGGGTTTTTCAATAATGAGAAGGAATTCTCTGTAGAGGCTCTGAGAAAGATCTACAACGACTAGTAAGTCTTCGAATAAGAATTATGTTTTCTTGTTTTTGTTAGAAGAATATCTAGAGTTTGGAATAGCCTTTATTGTGATTACACATAGCTATGTCCAACGTTTTCATCTTCATGTTTTTAGATTTATGGGTTTAAATTCTAAATTTGTTTGGAAGATGATTTTTGCAGTATTAATCTTTATGGTTTTATATATTGCAATATTGTTATGGGATATGTGTGTTTGCGTCCGTGAACTATGATTGTCCCATACCTTGTCAAAAGTAAAGTCTTTTGTATGTCGATATGTATATATTGATAAAAGAATGAATAGACTTTTGACAAACACAAAAGTTAAGCCTATTATATCAATTATTGATGGAAGATAGGTTAAAATCTTTTGTTTGCAAGGACTATGTCTATTAAATGTCGTTATGCGAATAGTGATGGAAAATGGAATGAATCCTTGTGTATTCCGCAGTATTGATCTTCCCTGATCCATATTTTATGTATTACTGTGAGGCTCCGTAAAGTGTCTTATGTTGAGCACTAAAATGACCAAGTTGATTATTTTTATGATTAGCTTAGTTGTTGTTCCGCGAGATACTTTATCTCGAGCATTTTTAACTAAATTAATCATCTTGTTTGGTTATTTAGTAGTTGCTCCGTAAGTTTTCTTATGATGAGCATGACCAATTAAATTGATTACTTTTGTGATTAGTTTGGTTGTGTAGTTCGATTAGATTAATTATGGGTTCTCTTGTGATTAATCTAATTGTATTTTTTTGAGTCTCCATAAGTTCACTTATGTTGAGCTTCTTTCGATTAAATTAATCATGGGTTCTCTTGTGGTTAATTTAATTGAGTTTTTTGGATTCAAATTCATTCTTGTATGTGATTTGTTATGTCCAAAGAGATCCTTCTTTTCTTTCGAAATTAAGGTCGCTCTTGTTGTTCTTTCGGGAATGACATTTTATGAGGGAGAGTTCTTAGTTGAACTTGTGCTTAATTGCCAAATCTTTGTGGGGAGTGCGGCTGTGGAATATTATAGGGGTTATCTTGTATCTTTATAAACTCCTAGATGAATGCATTTAGCTTCGGCTTTATGATTGCATCTAAATAAGATGATATGTGTTTCTTTCTTTTGGTCATGAAATGTCTCTTTCGAAAATTTCATTAGGATCCCGTTCTTGTACCTTTGCCAATTCTATTAACAAAAAGGGGGAGAATCAATATGTAGTTCATACTATAAATACATATGGTTTTCGGATCATTATGTAAGGGGGAGTGGTTTCCATGTGAATGGAGTATTGACTAAGGGGGAGTGATACATATCACCATAGTATTGTTGTTGAAGTTGTGATACAATTGAACTTTGACGTTGTGTAATGATACTATGACACTGTATAACAATGATTGAGAACTCTTGTTTTCTCGCTGTTATAGCTACGGATTTTCAACAACGATGATGCTGAACTTACAGCCTTTGGATCATTGGAGTACTTGGAAGTGGCGAAGATTTCGAGTAATGTTGAAGATTAGACATGTGGAATAGGAGCTACAAAAGTTAATTTATTTATTTTGTGTATTCCTTATGTATTGATAGTTTTGTCACTAAAATTGACAAAGGGGGAGATTGTTAGAGCATTGCTCGGTCGAACTCGCATGCGTTGCTATCTCAAGCATGTTTGTCAATGTTAGGGATCAAAACTATAAGTCTTGATTTCTAGTCTACTATAGCTAAGGTCTCAGACTATGATAGAAAGTGTAGTTGAGCTCAAGAACTCCATGGAAATCATCATACAAGACGAAGGACTACTCAAGGAACCGGTGGATCTTTATCGACTAAAAGGTATGTGGAGACTTGAAATTATCTATCATTCAAAAGTCTTTTTTATCTCCTATCTTGAGACAAAAGTCGTTTTGCTATATAGACTTAGATTATACACATTTGCTATTTCGAGCCGAGTTTATCTCACCTGTCTATTTCTCGAAATATGTGTTGGTAAGCTTTCGCTTTAGCCAAGTTCATCTTTACTTAGTGACGAAAGTTATGACAAGTTTCAATCACTTTGAAAATTGCTTACTTTGACGAAAAATAGTTTGTGAATAACAACTATAGAATATCAACTAAGGAATGCAAATTGCAAACCATGGTTGTATAGTTCATGAACCGATTCGAGTGAATCAAATCGTTTTTGCTTCAATTGTGTCTTATGTAGTTACATAAGACTTCCTTGCAATTGAAAAACTCTCTAACTAGTTCATTTGAGTCACTTGAACTAGTTATGGTGAACAAGAATATGGTTGATATGAAAGTGATCATATGGCTAACCATTTGGTTGACTATTGTTGAACCAACAAATGTACAAGTTTGGGTACGGTTACACAAGCCTAGAAACCTGTATTTCATTTGTGTGTAACAAGCTAGTTTTAGATCTAACAGTTGAAAGATATTGGCTTGAATCTAATCAGGTTTTCATCTAATGGTGAATATTGAATGCTTTGTTACCAAGCTAACATTGGTTGCAAACCCTGATTTGAAAGACTATATAAGGGAGAACTCTAGCAACTGGGAAACCTAATCCCCACACCTTTTGTGTGATACTAGTTGTGCTAAGCTAGAGTCGATTCTCCTTTAACCTTTGGTTTCTTCTTCTAAACCAGGTTAACGACTTAAATACTTCATTGGGATTGTGAAGCCAGACCGATACTACTTTCTTGTAGTTGTGTGATCTGATCTTGCTGTTTCTATCGTACGAGTACAATTGTAATAATTGGCTTGAGATTGATATCTCCGATAGGCAAGATATAAAAGAAATCACAAACACTTCGTCTCATCGTTTGTGATTCCGCAATATATTTTTTCGCTGCATCGATTAAAATTATTGTGAGGTGATTGAAAATACTAGGCTGTTCTTCGGGAATATAAGTCCGGTTTATCAATTGGTTCCTGTTCACCTTGACTTATCAAAAGACGGAACAAAACTCATAGGTATATTCGTGGGAGATGGATTCATCCATTACCGTAGACCTTTATGTGTGATACAAATTTGTTTATTAAAGTCTTCGACTTTGGGTCGTAGCAACTCTTAGTTGTGGGTGAGATCAGCTAAGGGAATCAAGTACGTAGCATCCTGCTGGGATCAGAGACGTAGGAGCATAACTGTACCTTGGATCAGTGGGAGACTGATTTGGGTTCAACTACAGTCCAAACCGAAGTTAATTTGGAGTAGGCTAGTGTCTGTAGCGGCTTAATCCAGTGTGTGTTCAATCTGGACTAGGTCCCGGAGTTTTTCTGCATTTGCGGTTTCCTCGTTAACAAAATTCTGGTGTCTGTGTTATTTCTTTTCCGCATTATATTTTGTTATATTATTGAAATATCACAGGTTGTGCGTTGTTCAATCAATTAGAATATCCGACCTTTTGGTTGTTGATTTAAATTGATTGACACTTGGATATTGGTCGTTGGTACCATCCAAGTTATCTCTCTAGTATTTGATAAAGACTCGCAGATTTCTATTTGCTTGAGTATATATCAAATCGAGAGATTGAGATATAAACTCTTTGATAAACTTTTTATCTAGATTGAGTCCGACTGTCTAATTTATTCTCTAGAAAGTATATTGGAGTTTGTCCATACAGATTGCTAAGCGAAATATTGGGTGTGGTTGTTGTACCCCCATTTTTCACATTCCTTATTTTATAAATATATTTGTTCATGAGTATGAAATCATACTTTACCGATTTAAGAACTTTAACCACTTGAGATTGCGAACGGGTATGCAAACTTAAGTTCTGGATATTGGGCACAAGCCAAACGGGTACGAAAACTTTAGCTCCGGACCGAACTCAGTTGAAACTATTTGTGAACGGGTATGCAAACTTGGTTCCCAGACTTCAACAGATAAATCATTTTGCGAACGGGTATGCAAACTTAAGTACCATGACTTAAACAGTTGAATAAGTTTGCGAACGGGTATGCAAACTTCCGGTCTTGAATTCTATCAAAACAGTTCGTACACAAAGTACACAAACCGTAATGTATCCAGACATGGGTTTTAGCTCTTAACTTCCATTTCAATCATTGAAATATTCTTAGAAGACGACAATGGATGTCTCACACACACACCATTAGTTAATAAGCAATTTTCAAGTGATCGAATGATCAATACGAAAATTTCTAAGTGGACATCAAATGACTGTCTCACACAAATCATGTAAGATGTTTCAAGGCAATTTCCACATGATCATATTTTGACATAAAGTCAAGAATAATGATGAATGTATCTAAGACAAAAATCTACCAACATGTATTTCGATAAATAGATATGTGAGTTATACTCAACTCAAAATCTCAAATGTGTATGACACGAAAGACTATATCGTATACGACTTTTGTCTCAATAGGAGATAAGTAAGAATAGAATATACTTCTGAGAATAGATAAGTTTCAGTCTCCATATACCTTTTGTTGATGAAGTTCCTCTGAGTTCTTCAGTAGATCTTCGTCTTCAGTTGTAAGCGCCGTGAAGTCTAAAACTCAACTATATAATCTATCCTAGTCTAAAACTCATATAGGTAGACTAGAAATCAAGACTATAGTTTTGATCAACTAAACTTGACAAACCAGCTTGAGATAACAAAGCTTGCGAGTTCGACCGAGAAATGCTCTAACACCTACCAACATGGGCTAGAACTTAATCCCGCTAAATCAAAAAGCTACACAAACCATAAGGGTCACATCATATGAGATCGAATATTAAGGTTAATGAAAACCGAAATCAGACATCCCATAAACCGAATACACATAGTAATAATATAAACATTCATTCACGGGCTATGTAATCGGTAACTATCAAAAGAAAAATTATAAAGAAATAATTTCATTCGTAAATAATGATAGTTTTATTCAAAAATAGACCTTATACAATAATTGAAGTAAATCAAACATTGATGTCTATTTATTTTTTTTGATAAGAATTACTGTCTTATTCATCTTGTTGCCCTCAGTTTCCATGATTTCGTCAAGATTTTCTTCAAGCATTTCCCGATTGGCGGAGTGGATTCTAATCATTTGAAGATCATGAAAATCTCTTTAGGATGCGCAACATATATCATGAAAGACAATTTCCTTGTGAACAGTTGAGGATAATTATTTCAGGAGTTATTTTCTTCCAATCAGTTCAAGAACTCCTTCGCAAAGACTAGATGCCCTAACTTCCGTAAGGGAGGGCATGATCCGATACGAGCATAATTCAGAACAAAGCTCGAATCTTCCCTTATTAGAGGTATCCAGGACACCTTCTACTTTCTGAATACAGTATTCTCCAACAAATTTACTGTAAACTTTCTCATTCTTAGTGAAAAGAATTATATGAAGTTTTCTGGTTAACAGATCTTGAAATCTACAAGAGTATATCAGATTTTGTTAGAGCATAGCTCGGTCAACCTCGCATGCGTTGCTATCTCAAGCATGTTTGTCAATGTTAGTGATCAAAACTATAAGTCTTGATTTCTAGCCTACATAGCTATGTCTTGGACTAGGATAGAAAAGTGTAGTTGAGCTCAAGGACTTCATGGAAATTTATCATACAACGACGAATATCTATACAAGGAACCGTGGAACTTCATCAACAAAAAGGTATGTGGAGACTTGAACTTATCTATCACTCAAAAGTCTATCTCTTCTATCTCCTACTTCTTATGAGACAAAAGTCGTATGCTATATAGACTAGATCATACACATTTGATGTTTCGAGCTGAGCATTCATTGCTTATCTTTTATCTCGAAATCGTGTGTTGGTAAAGCGTTTCGCTTTGATCAAGTTTATCTTCATCTAGTGACGAAAGTCATGAAAAGTTTCAGTCACTCTAAGAATTGCTCTGACGTGAATTGGTCTGTGAATAACGGCTACATAGCGTCCTCTGAGAATGTCTTAATGATTGAAATGAGATTTTAGATTACATAACCATGTATTCCTTGAACCGAAGTTTTCGAACTTTGTTGATCAAGAGAAATCGGGATTATTTTGGAATTGGCTTGCCAAGTCCGCGAACTGTCAGAAGTTCTCATCCGAGAATTTCTGCTGGATTTTCCAAAACTCGTTTGTGTGCTAAGTCTGCGAACTCAGTCCGCGAACTGGCGAAAGTTCTCTTTCCGAGAATTTCTGCTGAGTTTGGAAAACTCAACCGATTAACTTAAGTCCGCGAACTTGTTAGTGAACTTAAGAGGTTATGATCTAAAGATGTGCTCTGAACATACTAAGAAATGTTTTATGCAAACCGTGGCTATAATGTTCATGAGCCGATTCAATCGAATCGAATCATCTTTGTTTCAATTGTGTTGTGTAGTTACATAAGATCTCATATCAATTGAACAACTCTTTAACTAGTTCATTTGAGTCAATTGAACTAGTTATGGTGAAGAAGAACAAGGTTAATATGAAATGCTCATATGATTAACCTTTTGGGTAACTATGTTGAACCAACATACACGTACACGTTTGGGCATGGTTTTCACGAACCCAGTAAACGTCTACCCAAGTGTGTGTGACAAGCTAAGTTTTCGATCTAAAGGTTGAGAAATATTAGCATGAATCTAAATCAGGTTTTCATCTAACGGTGAATAAGGATTGCTTTGTAACTAAGGAAAAACCCTGATTTGAAGGCTATACAAAGGAGACATCTAGCATTGTGCAAAACTAATCCCCACACGTCTGTGTGCTACTAGTGCGCCCGCTAGAGTCGATCTCCATTAACCTTTGATTTTCTTCTCTAAAATAAGGTTAACGACTTAAAGACTTCATTGGGATTGTGAAGCCAGACCGATACTACTTTATCGTAGTTGTGTGATCTGAACTTGCATCTTCTATCGTCCGAGTACAATCGATTGATTGGCTTGAGATCGTGAGAGTTCTCCGATAGGCAAGATAAAGAAGTCACAAACATCTTCGTCTCACTGTTTGTGATTCCTCGATAATCCGCTTGTGTAGTCAGGAAGGATTGTAGATAGGTGATTGATTAATCTAGGTTGTTCTTCGGGAATATAAGACCGGATTATCAATTGGTTCCTGTTCACCTTGATTTTATATCAAAAGACGGAACAAAACCTAGGGTTTATCTGTGGGACACAGATTTATTCTTTTATAGACTTTTCTGTGTGAGACAGATCTGTTTATTATCAAGTCTGTGATTTTGGGTTACAACAACTCTTGGTTGTGGGTGAGATCAGCTAAGGGAATCAAGTACACATTATCCTGCTGGGATCAGAGGCGTAGGAGTACAATTGTACCTTGGATCGGTGGGAGACTGATTGGGGTTCAACTATAGTCCAGTCCGAAGTTAGTTTGCAGTAGGCTAGTGTCTGTAGCGGCTTAATACAGTATGTGTATTCAATCTGGACTAGGTCCCGGGGTTTTTTTGCATTTGCGGTTTCCTCGTTAACAAAATTTCTGGTGTCTATGTTATTTCTTTTCCGCATTATATTTTATATAATTGAAATAATACATGTTGTGTGTTTGTGATCATCAATTGGAAATCCAACCTTTGGTTGTTGATTGATATTGATTGATCTTGGACATTGGTCTTTGGTACTGTCCAAGTATTCCTTCTATTTGATAAAGACTCGCTATTGTTTTTATCTTGAGTAAAAATCAAATCAAGAGAGAGAGATATTAACTCCTTGAGATACTTTTATCTAGATTGAGTCTGACTGTCTAGTTGATTCTCTAGCAAAGTATTTCGGAGTTAGTCCATACAGATTGCTAAGCGAAATATTGGGTGGTGTTGTTAGACCCCCGCTTTTTCAATTGGTATCAGAGCAGGAAAACACGTTTAAGACCTAACAAGTCCGCGTTTGTAGCGATCTGATTCTATGGACAGAGGTGTTATCTCTATTAATGTACCACCAGTCTTCGATGGATCCAATTACTTATGGTGGAAAATTGTTATGCAAGTTTTTCTTTAATCGCGTGATTTTTAATCATGGGTATATGTGGTGAATGGTTATGATGCTCCCGTTGTTGCAGCTGGAGACGGAACTGTTCCCAAGAATATTGGTGAATATAATGCTGCCGAGATTCTTGCTGCAAAGCAGAATTATGAAGGGTTAAATGCTATCATACATGCCATTGCCCCAAGTCTTCAACACCATGTGTCTAATTGCACTAGGTATAAAGATGCTTGAGATATCTTAGAAACCGTACTTGAAGGAAACTCCAGTGAAAAGGAAGCTAGGCTTCAAAACCTTAATTCCGATTGGGAGAACCTTCGTATGGCAGATGAAGAAACATTTGATGAGTTTAATCACAAAGTGTCTGAAATTGTTAATGCATCTTTTGCATTGGGTAAGACTATTCCTGAAAAGGACATTGTGATGAAAATTCTCAGATCGCTGCCATCTAGATACGAGTCTAAGAAGCATGCCATCGTTGAGGGGAATAACCTCAATAATCTTTCCAGAAACACCTTGGTTGGGAAGCTAAAGATCTTTGACCATGAGCATACATCCAAAGTCGGTAAGGATGTTGCCTTTAAAGCACAGAAGAGCACTAAATTACTTGCCAAAGGTAAAAGTGTTCATGTCTCTGAGGATGATCAGTCTGAGAATGATTTTTCAGATGAAGACCTTGACAAGTCGGTCTCCTTGATCACAAGACAGTTTAGGGATCTTCTGTTGAAGAGAAGTAAACGGTTTTCAAGAGACAAACCTAGGTCATCAGACAAACCTCACGGTCGCGTACCTCCTAAAAACAGGGATGCTGACGAGGCTGATGACGAGGACATGCCTCAGTGCTTTAAGTGTAAGGGTTTTGGCCATTTTGCTAACGAATGCCCAAATCGTAGAAAATACACTGGGAACAAAGGTCTAGCTGTAACACTTGATGAAATGTCTGAAACCTATGATTCCGATGAAGATAGGAAATCAAGTGTAGGGCTCCTTGGTGAAAACATCGATTTTGATACTTGTAGCAATACATATATCAACCTCAATGGGTTCGAGAAGAAGGAAACCCAATCAAGCTGGAAGATTCTCTAACTGGAAACCCTGTCAGTAATGTTTCAGGATCTACTGTATGTCTAGCTTGCACATCTCAGATGCCTGAATACTATCCAAGTTTGACGTGCTCGTTTTGTTCGATGAAGGGACACGAACTATCAAGGTGTTACAAGTACAAGCACCAAATAAGGCACGCCAGCAAACTTCAACGAAGAGCAGATCGATTAGCAAGGAAGCTAAAACTTGCTCAGAAGACCGCCGAGGTACGTAGGATCTTATCTTCGTCTAAGAAGTTGGTTTCCAGGGATAGAGTAAGACCATTTGAAAAGAAAGTATGGTCGAATCGTTTTGATAGACAGAAGTCTGAAGATTCCTCCCTTGAGGAAAAAGATGGAAAAATCTTTGTTCATCGCAACACAACTTGATTGTGTTATTGGGAAAATCTTGTCTCATGTGCCTGATCGAAAAGAGACAAGATTGAATGCTGTTTCGGGCTTCAATAAAGTTTTTCCTTTTGTTCTTAGATTTGTTATTTTCTGTCTATCAAATAAAATAAAGGGTTATTATCGACAATTATACTCTTTATAGGGTTTTAGAGTTGGGTGTATACGAACCTGTGAATAGGTTTCGAACCCTACATTCCTTTTTCCTTTTTGACATCCTATATAAGATTGCTTGTTGAGTTAAGTGATTCGATCACACAAATCCAGTTATCTATAACTGTTCTCAAAGCACCATGTCAGATGGAAAGGATGTCATCATGATTTTTAAATCTTCAATCAAGGAAAAAGAAAAATCTCCTGTTTCTAAGTCCCCGAAAAGAAAAAGAAGGAATACAAGAAATCCCAGGGCCGTGCCTTCTAACTCTCAGAAGTTTTCCGATGTTCTTGATGAGTTGAAGGAAGTAA
This sequence comes from Papaver somniferum, assembly GCF_003573695.1. Lineage (NCBI taxonomy): Eukaryota > Viridiplantae > Streptophyta > Magnoliopsida > Ranunculales > Papaveraceae > Papaver > Papaver somniferum. Next base: position 105,450,018 of record NC_039366.1, read on the forward strand.
TAAAGGAGATTCGTGAAATAAAAGCTTTTATGTCAAAGTCCTTAGAAATTCAGAGAGCCTTGGTACGACATAATGATCCAAGACAGTTCGTTGATATAAACTCCTATCTTCGTGAACCATATGTTCCAATGGTTGTTGACAACAAGGAGTTTGGAAATGATGCTGAATTTCTCAAAGGCATTGTCGCCTAGGATGTCTTGTTTTTGGATTAGTTGGAAGAATAACTAGTGCTTTGAATAGCGATGATTGTGACTACACATAGCTATTTTTGTTTTCATCTTCTTATGTTATTTTTTAGGTTTATTGGTATTAAATTCTAAAAATATTTGGAGGATGATGTTTATTGCAGTATTTTAATAGTTTGTGATATTGCAATATTTTTATGGGATATGTATTGTTTACGTCCGTGAACTTGAAGGTCCCATATTGCAGTCAAAAGTAAAGTCGTTCATGAATCGGTATTCGTATTGATGAAAGGACGAATGGGCTTTTGACATATACAAAAGTTATGCCTATGCAATCATGTATTTGATGGAAAATAGGATAAAATCTTTTGTTCAACAAAGATAAAGTCTATTATGTCGTTATGATGAAAAATATAATAGATCCTTATATGTTATCCATGGTATTGATATTCATTGATCCATTTTATTATGTTTTACCGTGAAGGATACATTGTGTGTCTTATGTTGAGCACCTTACAACTAAGTCGATTTACCTTGGCTTTGTTGGTTGTTCCATAAGATGCTATACGTCGAGCATTAGGAACTAAATTAATCAACTAGTTTGGTTATTTCGTTAGTACTCCATAAGTTTTCTTTCTTATGTCGAGTACATGTATGGTTAAGGTTGTCATATTCTATGATGAACTTATTCAGGGTTCCATAAGTTCTTTTATGTTGATCCCAAAATAATTAAATTAATTACTTCGGTGATTAGTTTGGTTGTTTGTATTCCCATTAGATTAATTATAGGTTCTCTTGTAATTAATCTAGTTGAGTTTTCATATATTCCAAAAGTTCTTGTGTTGAGTATATGAGAGGCTACACTATCATGTTCTTTTGTTAATGTAGTCATATATTCTGTAAGGTTTTCCTTATGTTGAGTATTTGAACGGTTAAGTTAGCCATCTCCGTGTGATTGACTTAGTCGTAGCTCTATTTGTTTACTTATGTTGAGCACGTTCAATTAGATAGATCACTTTTGTGGTTTGATTTAGTTGTGTATTCCAATTGAATTAATTATGGGTTTACTTATGGTTAATTTGGTTGAGCTTTGGATATAGAAAATCATTCCTATGGTTTTTGGTGTCCAATAAAAAATCCTTCTTTTCTTTCGAAATTAAGGTCGCTCTTGTTGTTCTCTCGGGAATGACATCAAATGGGGGAGAGTTCTTTTGAACTTGTGCTTATTGGTAATATCTTGCGGGGAGTGCGGTTGTGGAATTTTATAGGGGTTACCTTGTATCTCAAAACTCCTTGATGAATGTTGTTAGCTTCGGATATTAGATTGCATCTAAATTAAGTTGGTATGTATTTTTCTTTTGGTCATGAAATGTCTCTTGTGGAAATTTCATTATGATCCCATTCTTGTACCTTTGCCAATTTTATTGACAAAAAGGGGGATAAATATTGTAGTTCACACTACAAATACATATGGTTTTCGGGTCATTGTGTAAGGGGGAGTGGTTTCCATGATCGAGATGGAGTATTGACTAAGGGGGAGTGATGCATATCACCGTAGTATTATTGTTAAAGTTGTGATACAATTGGACTTTGAAGTTATATAATAATACTATGACACTGTATAATAATGATCGAGAATCTCGATTTCTCTCATTGTTATAGCTACGGATCTTCAACAACGATGGTGCTAAACTTACAACCTTTAGGATCATTGGAGTACTTGGAAGGACGAATATTTCATGGAACGTTGAAGATTAGACTATGGAATAGGAGCCACTAAAGAGTATCTTTTTTGTATTCCATATGTATTAATAGTTTTGTACTAAAATCGACAAAGGGGGAGATTGTTAGAGCATAGCTCGGTCAACCTCTCATGCGTTGCTATCTCAAGCATGTTTGTCAATGTTAGTGATCAAAACTATAAGTCTTGATTTCTAGCCTACATAGCTAAGTCTCGGACTAGGATAGAAAAGTGTAGTTGATCACAAGGACTTCATGGCGATTCATCATTCACCGAAGAATATCTATACAAGGAACCGTGGAACTTCATCAACAAAAAGGTATGTGGAGACTTGAACTTATCTATCACTCAAAAGTATATCTATTCTATCTCCTACTTCTTATGAGACAAAAGTAGTATGCTATATAGACTAGATCATACACATTTGATGTTTCGAGCTGAGCATTCATTGCTTATCTTTTATATCGAAATCGTGTGTTGGTAAAGCGTTTCGCTTTGATCAAGTTTATCTTCACCTAGTGACGAAAGTCATGAAAAGTTTCAATAACTCTGAAAATTGCTCTGACGTGAATCGGTCTGTGAATAACGGCTACATAGCGTCCTCTGAGAATGTCTCAATGATTGAAATGAGAGTTTAGATTACATAACCATGTATTCCTTGAACCGAAGTTTTCAAACTTTGTTGATCAAGAGAAATCGGGAGGATTGTGGAATTGAATTGCCAAGTCCGCGAACTGTCGGAAGTTCTCGACCGAGAAATTCTGCTGGATTTTGCAAAACTCGTTTGTGTGCTAAGTCCGCGAACTCAGTCCGCGAACTGGCGGAAGTTCTCTTTCCGAGAATTTCTGCTGAGTTTGGAAAACTCAACCGATTAACTTAAGTCCGCGAACTTGTTTGTGAACTTAAGAGGTTATGATATAAAGATGTGCTCTGAACATGAAAGATTAAATTACTAAGGAATGATTTATGAAAACCGTGGCTATAATGTTCATGAGCCGATTCAATCGAATCGAATCATCATTGTTTCATTTGTGTCTTGTGTAATTACATAAGATCTCATAGCGATTGAACAACTCTTTAACTAGTTCATTTGAGTCAATTGAACTAGTTATAGTGAAGAAGAACAAGGTTAATATGAAATGCTCCTTGTATTTGATAAAGACTCACTATTGTTTTTAGCTTGAGTAAAAATCAAAGCAAGAGAGAGATATTAACTCATTGAGATACTTTTATCTAGATTGAGTCTGACTGTCTAGTTGATTCTCTAGCAAAGTATTTCGGAGTTAGTCCATACATATTGCTAAGCGAAATATTGGGTGGTGTTGTTAGACCCCCGCTTTTTCAGATTTGATATAGCATTTTTTAGGTCTTTCATGGTTCTACCAATAAAATCATGAAAGGTGCGAATATAAGTTGGATTCTTATAAGATCTTTTGACTTCTTATAAAAAGAAACTTTTTATTCGAAATAACTGCAGATTTTTCGGTAATCTTTACTAAGAGGGAACAAATAGAATTACCCATTTTTTTCGAACGAATCTCTAGACACAAAGTAGTGTTTGGGTAAGAAGAAATTTGTTTTTTCGTAACAGTGCATTATTTTTGACTGTTTTTCCTCTTCCATTTCTTGAGATATGACACACCATCATATTCAAAAATTGTTTCCGACACCAATCTTGCCTTTAAAGTCATTTTTTTTTGTATCCCTTTTTAACTTTAGTGCATAATGAACTGTCCATGGATTAAAATAGTAGTTCTTTTGTCTGTTTGTTGGGAAACATGGATCAAGATTCTTCGTATAGAAAGAAACTTTTGTCAATTCTTTTGATACAAAGCGAAAAGCATTTCGCATCATGCGAATCTTGCATTCTCTTTGTAGATGATATTTATTCCACAGTAATGACAATATTTAGTATTATAAAACTTATAATTTTTGTTGTTACCTCTGTGTGGATATTCTTGGGATGATCCTTTCCTTTTCTGCACCTTTGGAGACTTTGATCTCTTCCTTTTCACAACAGTCATTTTCTTCAGTTTCTGATTTGATTGATCATCAATTGATGGTTTGTCATTATTAGTTTATTCACATCTACCAAGAGTATTTTTCACATCAGGGACCTCCGTTTGGGTAGAAACACTAGAAGATTTGACAAATTTTATCTCTTTGTTAAGGATAAGGTATTACAATCTTCATATCCCAAGCCACATGTATCACCATGACTTCTTCCTATTTCCAACAAAGAGTATAAATTGTTTGTGTTATCATTAAGTTTTTTTAACTTAGAGATTTCTTTTTCTAATGATTTATTCTGATCAAGAGCAGAGGTAAGGTTTTCCTCTAAATGATTTTCATTGGATAAAAAAGTATTTTCTTTTTCCTTAAAGAATTCTTGCTGAGAATTCAATCTTGCCTTGGAATTACCAAGTTCTCCTTCCAGAAGATGAATCCTTTTAAGACTTTTATCCACATTTTTCTCAGCAGTTTCTGCTCGAAGAAGTTCAGTAGTTACCTTTTCTTCGTGAAAAGGTACTTATTGTGAGGGATTTTCTTTCAAAAATTTATGCTCTTCACCGAGATTTTCTATTCACTTGATTCCCTTAGCTGATCTCACCCACAACTAAGAGTTGCACGACCCAAAGTCGAAGACTTATAAACAAATTTGTCTCCCACAGATATGTTTATCCTTTATTCTGTTTATTCCGTATTTTGATATGCAAAGATCAAGGTGAACATGAATCAAATGATAATACGGTATTATACTCCCGAAGACCAGCCTAGAAATATTAATCACAAGAGTCTGAGATGAAGAACTGTTATGATTACTTTTTATATCTTACCTATTGGAGACGAATCTCGAGTCAATCTTAGAGAAGATAAAACTCAACATGATAGAACAAGTAAGATCAGAATATGCAACAATAGAGAATATAGTTGGATCTGGCTTCACAAATCCCAAATGAAGTCTTCAAGTCATTAACCTAAGAATGGTTTTGTAAAACCTAGGTTAAAGGAGAACCGAGCAACTAGGACACATAGAAGTGCCGGGATTAGGTTTTCCAGTTGCTAGATTTCTCCCTTATATAGCCTTTCAAATCATGGTTTCTTACAATCAAAGCTAAGATATCTTAGTAACAAAGCATTCAATATTCACCATTAGATCAACTCCTGATTTAAGATTCAAGCTAAGTCTGCTTAGAAATTAAGCAATCCGCCTCCATCGTTAGATGGTATTAGCTTGATAAACACAAATGAAATATACTTATATGTAGATATAGATGAACCGTACCGAAACGTGTACACTCGGTTGTGTTAGAGCATTGCTCGGTCGAACTCGCAAGTGTTGCTATCTCAAGCAACTATAAGTCTTGATTTATAGTCTACTTATAGCTATGTCTCAGACTAGGATAAAATGTGTAGTTGAGCTTTATACTTCACGGCGTTCATCGATTGAAGATGAAGATCTACTGAGGAGATCTTGGAGGAACTTCATCAACAAAAGGTATGTAGAGAGTAAAACTTATCTATCACTCAGAAGTCTATTTTATTCTATCTCCTATTGGACTAAGTCGTAGAGCTATATAGACTTTTACATTATACACATTTGATATTTCGAGCTGAGTTTAACTCGCTTATATCTTTCTAGAAATATGTGTTGGAAAGATTTTTGCTTTAACTACGTTCATCATTATTCTTGACGAGTTTAGTTGGAAACTAAACAATGAGTCAAAAGATCATGTGAAAATTTCCTTGAAACATCTTACATGATTTGTGTGAGACAGTCATTTGATGTAGACTCGAAATGTTTCGTATTGATCATTCGATCACTTGAAAATTACTTATAAGCTAATAGTTTGTGCGAGACAGCTATTGTCGTCTTCTAAGGATGTTTCAATGTTTGAAATGTGAGTTTAAAACAATTAACCATTGTCTGGATGTAGCACAGTATGCATACCAGTATGCAAACTGTTGTAGTGTGATTCAGGTCCGGGAACCAAGTATGCATACCAGTATGCAGATGGTTTTTACTGTCAAAGTACGGGAACCAAGTTTGCATACCCGTTTGCGGATGGTTTCACCTGAGTTCAGTCAGGAACGACAGTATGCGTACCCATTTGCGAACTGTCTTCCATGACCAATGTCCGGAACTTAAGTTTGCGGACCCGTTTGCAAACTAAATTGGTTTAAGTTCTAAAACCGGTTAAGTATGATTTCATACTCATGAACATGTATATTTATAAAATAAGGAATGCAATCTTTGCAAACCATGGCTAAATGTTCATGAACTGATTCTTTTGAATCAATCCGATTTTGCTTCAATTGTGTCTTGTATACTTCTATGAGAATATAAACAATTGAACAACTTTATGAGTAACCCAATTAGATTCATTTGATTATCATTTGATCTAGAAGTGTTAGATGAGTGTGGTTAATAGAAAAGTGTTCATATGGCTCACTTCGGTTAACTATTGTTAAGCCAACTCAATATACACGTGTAGGTACGGTTACCCGTATCTAAATGAAGGTATATTTCATTTGTGTGTAACAAGCTAAGAACATCTAACGATGGAGAGATATTGCTTTGGTTTTAAGCAAACTTAGCTTGAATCTTAAATCAGGAGTTCATCTAACGGTGAATATTGATTTCTTTGTTTCAAAGCTATCAAACCTTGATTTGAAGACTATATAAGGGAGAAATCTAGCAACTGGAAAGCCTAATCCCCACTCCTCCTGTATGATACTAGTTGCGTATTAAAGTCGATTCTCCTTTAACCTAGGTTTTTCCTAAAACCATTATAGGTTAACGACTTGAAGACTTCATTGGGATTCTGAAGCTAGACCCAACTATTTTCTCTGTAGTTGCGTGGTCTGATGTTCCTTGTTCTATCGTATTGAGTACTATCTTCTCTAAGATTGGCTCGAGATTTATCTCCGATAGGTAAGATATAAAGAATAATCACAAAGCTCTTCATCTCATTCTTTGCGATTCCACAATAACTTGTTCTACAACCATATACTTAAGTTATTGTGAGGTGATTGATATTTCTAGGCTGTTCTTCGGTAATATAAGACCGGATTATCAGTTAGTTCATGTTCACCTTGATTTATCAAAAGACGGAACAAAAACTTCGTAGGTATTTCTGTGGGAGACAAATTTATCTATCTGAATAGACTTTTCTGTGGGAGACAGATTTTTTATCAAGTCTTCGACTTTGGGTCGTAGCAACTTTTAGTTGTGTGTGAGATCAGTTAAGGGAATCAAGTGCGCAGAGTCCTGCTGGGATTCAGATGCGTAAGAAACGCGACTGTACCTTGATCGGTGTGAAACTTGGTAATTAGTGATCAACTACATTCCAGTCCGAAGTTAACTTGTAGTAGGCTAGTGTCTGTAGCGGCCTAATACATTGTGGTGTTCAAATCAGGACTAGGTCCCGGGGTATTTCTGCATTTGCGGTTTCCTAGTTAACAAAACTTTTGGTGTATGTATTATATCACAGATTTTTCGTAGTTCAATCAATTGGTAAATCCAACCTTTGGTTGTTGATTGACACTTGAACATTGCTTTTTGACATCGTTCAAGTTATTTCTCATATCAATTGGGCCTACAGATTCCTATCTGTTTGATTGCAAATTGTATTGAGAAATTGAGAACTCTTGGATGTTTTTCCTTTATTAAGTCTGACTGTCTAGTTGATTCTCTATGAATTACAATGTGTGTATCATAGTAGCAACCAATTTTCATATCAACTTTAATGGCAACAAGAAATTTGCCAGGCCAATTGACACTCTTATTGAGTTGAACTAGATCCAATTTCTGCACTTATGGAATGAAAACACGAGACATAAATTCTCTAAAGCACTTGAGATATATTGGGTGACACGTAATATATATTCACTCTAAAGTACTTGAGTTGAATCCCACTTTTATTACGTAATAAGTCCACACCACTTATTAAAACTCTCAAGACCCAAGTGTCTAACTCATAGTTGTTTTTCTTCCACTATCTTAAGGAATTTAAACTAGTTGTTGAACTATTTCCTTATAATGTGACTATGAGGATTGGATCATCGAGCGAAGCGCTACTCAAAATTTGTTTTCAAGATAGAACAAAGACGTCACAAAATCTCTACATGTACCAAGAGATAATCACACCTTGTTAAATTCCACAGAAACCCATGCAAGTGGATATCATGTGGAAACTTACAGTGATGAGAATGTAATTGAATGCATCTTTTATAGTCTCTAATGTATTTGACAAACTAGTGAGTCAATCTAGTGAAATGTAAATCACTATAGTATTTGGATTATTGAATCCATATTAACTCCGACGATGAAATATTGGGAATTGACTCATACAGGCTTTGGGCATATCCACAAAGCCACTTTGGTTGTTACATGATGATCGTTTTGAAATAACTCATACGAACATCAATTTATTTGAGTGAACAAAAACGGGAGAAAGATTGACAGAATGCGAAATGATGGCATCTCTCAATAAGAGTTTTCTAAAGTACTGGATGCACAACCCCCCCCCCCCCCCCCCAACCAACAACTAGTGACTCATATAACGCATGTGAAAAGGGACATATGTATCATGAGACAAAGATGTACTTTTGTCTTTGGTAGTAATAACACCAATACACAAGTATCAACCGAGCATGGGATAAGCTAAACTGTAATTGTAGCTACCATCATAAATAAAAGAGTTGGAAATGCACCTGGTCATAGGTGTTGGTACATACAATATAATGAGTGTATCATAGTAACAACCAATTTTCACATCAACTTTAATGGCAACAAGAAATTTGCCGGACCAATTGACTATCTTATTGAGTTGAACTAGATCCAATTTCTGCACTTATGGAATGAAAACACGAGACATAAATTCTCTAAAGCACTTGAGATATATTGGGTGACACGTAATATGTATTCACTCTAAAGTACTTGAGTTGAATCCCACTTTTTATTACGTAATAAGGCCACACCACTTATTAAAACTCTCAGGACCCAAGTGTCTAACTCATAGTTGTTTTTCTTCCACTAGCTTAAGGAATTTAAACTAGTTGTTGAACTATTTCCTTATAATGTGACTACGAGGATTGGATCATCGAGCGAAGCACTACTCAAAATTTGTTTTCAAGATAGAAAAAAAACGTCACAAAATCTCTACATGTACCAAGATAATCACACCTTGTTAAATTCCACAGAAACCCATGTAAGTGGATATCATGTGGAAACTTACAGTAATGAGAATGTAATTGAATGCATCTTTTATAGTCTCTAATGTATTTGAGAAACTAGTGAGTCAATCTAGTGAAATGTAAATCACTATAGTATTTGGATTATTGAATCCATATTGACTCCGACGATGAAATATTAGGAATTGACTCATACGGGCTTTGGGCATAACCACAAAGCCACTTTGGTTGTTACATTATGATCGCTTTGAAATGACTCATACGAACATCAATTTATTTGAGTGAACAAAAACGGGAGAAAGATTGACAGAATGTGAAATGACGACATATCTCTCAATAAGTGTTTTCTAAAGTACTAGATGCACATATTGGTTCTTGTACTCCACAAATGTAAATGTGAAGTGACAAAGAATAATCGATTTTCTGAATGTACACTGATGTCGCTAAAGTGATGAGATCACACATACCAGCTGCAGACCTACCTGCAAGGTTACAAATCCTCAATAAGGGATATACACCATAGACTAAGGTGTTGCAACTACACTTAATGGAAGTGTGGTTGAGGTCGTGGCTCCATAAAGGAAGTTGGAGAGACCAATTGGTTCGATCAATCCTCACCTAGAAAGGAAGTAGGTGAGTAAGGCACAAATTATTTATATCATTTTAAATCATATCATAAGATTGTATCTGAATACGTCCATGAATCAAACTGGAGGACGCTCCGAAGTTTTAAATGATTCTAGAGAACAATGATATCCTGACGGATTATGAGAATGCGCATGAGTAAATTGAAGGATCATGCTTACGCAGTGATGATATAATCCATAAATAGTTGGTCCAGAAGTAGAGCATAATGAGATCGGACCATGCTTTATTTTGATTAATTTCAAATAAATAGCATATTTGGTCTACGCAATCCAGGTAGAACTTAGTTCTTTGACAAATATACGGGTATTTGGTGTGGTAGTACTAACCAACCTAGTGTAAAGCCTGTGGGACATATGTGGTTATTTGTCACAAAGTATAATGAGAAGAATGAGGTCTTAAAGTATAAAGAATCACCTTGTGGTGCGAGGTTTCTTACAAACCCCTGGATCGCTTACTCTTTTGAATATCATAATGTTCAGTTAATTAGTTTGCTTGGTAGTTTCAAAAGAACTTGAAACATAGTAGATGTGGTTATATCTCTGGAGATTTGGACTCAAAGATATTTGCAAAAGTGCATGATGGCCTTTTGCTTCCCAAGTCGAATGACTCTAAACCACAGAGTGTGTTTGCAGTTATACTGGAACACTCATTTATTGATTTAAACAATCAGGCGGATGCATTATACCCGTCTAAGTGACTATTTGATTGGGAAGGGATAAACAAGTAAGGTTTCGTGCCATGCGTATTAAATAAGTTCCTGATTCAGAATTATAGCTATCTATGTCGACGGTATGGACATGATAAGTACTCTTAATGGAATAAGAGATCTTACAAGCTATTTAAAATATGAATTTGAGAAAAAAATCCTGAAAAATCTCAATCTTATCTATGTTCTAAACTAGAAGACCGAGATTGTGGTATATTATTCCACCAGTTTGCATATGTCCATTGTCAGGCAATTTAACAAGGACGTGCATGCTGGTAGCACTCCCATGATTAGTTGAGTTTCAAATGTACATAAATGACCAATTCGTATAAAAGAAGATGACGAAGTTGGGTCGGGAGATGAACTTTGCTTATCTAAGTATAATAGACGCATTATTGTACTTAGCATAATGTACTCAACCAAATGTTACATCCTCAATGAACTTGTTATCTAGATATAGCTCAGCGCCAACACAACGTCATTGGAATGGTATAGTGAATGTAATCATGTGCTTAAAAGTAACCATTGACATAAATTTGTTTTATCCATGCAAATACATAAAAAGGAATGCTAACGAAAGTGCAATCCAAAGGTTGTTGATTATAAAGGAACAATAATATCTTCTCCAACGAAAGTAATCAGTGGGAGATACGGTAGACTATTTTCTAGGTCATTACTGATGTTCAGTTTCGAAAAGTACATGACTAAAGGAACAGTCTGGAACAACTTTGAAAGTAATAAAGGGGAGATGCCGACATCAGGGGGAGGATCCAAGAATATGATGTCAACATAATTTACTTCGAAATTGAAGCCGTGTTGTACTCTTTTTCCCTTCGATCGAGAATAGTTTTTCCAAAGGGTTTTGTTACTCGACAAGGTTTTTAACGAGACAATACTAAAAGCATCAAGTATGTTGAACGTTGAAGACATAAAGATCACGTTGATATTATTGAAAATATCTGAATCAAAGAAATGAAACATGATAGTCCGTTAAACAACATAACTTCCATAATCAACAACATGGTTCTATAAACATCCAAGTCACCAAAGTAAAGTGTGATAAACTCCTTTTGACTGCATTAGACTAATTAAAATTGTCTGACATCAGGGGGAGCATCTAATGGCGTGTTGAACTCTTTTCCTCACTGAGGCTACTTTTTTTCCATAGGGTTTTGTTGCTCGGAAAGGTTTTTAATGAGACAACAACAAACACCGAGAAGTAATTTCTCAACTAAGGCTATTGTCTTTCCCATATAGATTTTCTGCCTTAGGAGTTGTGAAGCAACTAGTCAACTTCAACGGAAAAAAGTGATCATCTGCAACATATCACCTTTACTTGTATCTATCACGTTGTACTCTTTTCCCTTCGTCAAGGTTTTATCCCACTGGGTTTTCCTTGTCAAGGTTTTAATGAGGCAACATATTTGAGTCCAATTATGTTTTAAATTTACTTAATATTGTACTCTTTTTCTTTAGTTTAGGTTTTGTCCCTCTGGGTTTCCCTGGCGAAGTTTTAACGAGGAAATTAACTTAGACGCATTGATCTGTGAAGATCGTATTGCATGTGATGAACGACATGTTGTAGATGGTGTATTTTTCGACAAGGGATAAAATCGTAAACTCATAATTATACGAAGCTCTGATCCAGCAATCAGACGTGAGTATCGAGACACGGGTCTCTCATCGAATTCTCAACGGAGAGTACTTTCTCTCAGAGTACATATAGATATGTAGTCTCACGACTGGACAACGTCATATCTTAGAATAATGAATACTTTCAGTGATTATTTCTATATAGTATCACGAGATAGACGGCTCCTAGACAGCTTTCTCTGCTAGTATAGAGCGATAACGTCTTCAGGAACAAACAACGAGTTTACCCTGACTATATAAAGGATATGACTTACCGACAAGCTCATATCGGGATAATTAATGCTCCTAGAAAGCTTGCTCTGCTAGTATAGAGCCACAAAGTTAATTATTCCTAATTACAATTGCTCCTATTACATGGTCGAATCCACGACTGGTCCCATGGAATGGCAATAACAATTGCTCTTATTCCATGGTCGAATCTGCGACTGGTCCCACGGAATGGCAATAAACAATTGTTGTGATTCTATGATCGAATCCACGGCTTGATCTCATAGAATAACAATAACTATATTATCTCATTACTCTGATTTCATGATCGAATCCACAACTGGTCTCATAAAAGGTAATAGATAAATTTTAATTACTCCGATTCTATGGTCGAATCTACGATCCCATGTAATGGTAATGCTCACTTTATTATTCTGAATTCGTAGTCGAATCCTCAGCTGATCCTATGAATTAATAATAAACATCATATTACTCAGTTTTGTGAATTATTCTCCACTGAATTCCACACTTAGTAATAAATAATCAACAACCGGGCGTCTGAGCTACCTCTAAGTAAGCCCCGATTCAAATGGTGTAAGTGTATTCAACGACGATACACTAACAGTCACCGCACGAACGAGTATTTCAAAATACAACGAAACGATGAACCTATGCAAAATAGGGAAGAAAATAATAAATAATTAAAAATATTGACCAAGGTGTTGGGAACACGGACACACGACCTACCGTGCCGTGATCAATTCCACGCCAGTTTTATATTTTTAATACATTTTTATTATTTTCCGTGATTTGATGAAAATTCTCTCATTTGATCAAATTTCCTTCGTCTCGAGGAAACTCCTCGGTTTCATGGTACTTCCATAAATCCATAAAAAATAATATAAAATTAAGAAAAAGAGTGTGGGGCGTGACCATTGGCCAACCGCCCATGCCTTGGTCCCAGCCGACCCCACACCTCACGGTTCCTTATTATTTTATTATTATTATTATTTCTCTAATTTCATGAAAAACTCCTTGATTTCATGGTATTTTTTGCATAAATCATCATATAATAATAAAATAAAATAAAATAATGAAAACTTGTGGGACCAGGCCACTAGCCGGCCGGCCATGCCCTAGCCGGTCCCTCATGCCCTTTGCTTTATTATTTTATTATTATTTATCCTATTTTTCCTTGAATCCATCAAATTCCTTGATTTTATGGTATTTCTCTCAAATTAGGAAAAATTCCCTCAAATCATCAAAAATACCTAAAAAATATTAAAAAATTATGAAAAACTCGTGGGACCGGGCCACTAGCCGGACGGCCATGCCTCCATGGTCCCACACGCCCGTGTTTTTGTTATTTTAATATTTTTCTTCCATGAATTCATGAAAACTCCTTCAATTCATGGAAACTCCCTAAATTCATCAAATTTCTCAAAATTCATGAATTTTTCATAAAATCATCAAAATATTATAAAATTAAGGAGGACTGTGGTCACGACTGGCCGACCATGCCTTGACCACGGCGGTCCCACTCCTCCTTATTCCTTATTTTATAATTATTTTCCATCATCTCATGGTGTTTTCCTCAGTTTCGTCGAAACCCTAATTTTGGCATATTTTCTCGAATGGATGCTCAATTGCACGCCAGAAAATATCAAAATTCTCAGGACTGAGACGCGGACGCCTTGGGGACATGAGCACGCTATCTTGACCGACAAAGATTGGCTCTTTGGCTCACGGAGGCCGGTCCCATCAATTTTCATAGTTTTGACCTAATTTGCACAATCGCTCGTATTAGGTCCAAAACTCTTCCAAACACTTTGGATTTTCATGAAGTGATCGCCAGGCGGTCACGTGACAACCCAGGGCCGGTTTCATGACTCCATGGTCGGTCCCTCGCCTCGTCATAATTAATTAGGTTTTCGCACCTAAGGCTCAGACGAGCATTTTTGAATAAATGATTAAGCCAGCATTCAATCATTCTTCCACCAACAAATCGTCAACTCTTCAGAAGTACTTCGTATTTGCTCACGTGAGCATATGGCACTATATGGTTGATTCACGGTCCCGTGTAGCAGATTTCCCTCTCATCTTTATCTCTCTCCTAATCTTATCCAACTGTAAAACAACGGACGCATCTTACAATGTTTATCTAGCTGTGTAGCGGATATCTCTTTATCTAGCAGTGTTGCGGATGTGTCTCCCCTTTTCTTCAGTCAACATTAGAGCTGACACCTTTCATTTCTCTGGCATTCTAGTTACTTGGAGATAGGTTGAGAATATGTATGTCCGCATAGCTCTTTGGATACTTGTGACCAATTAGAAGTCTTGGTTTTGTGGGTACACCTCTGGTAAACCCTCCCGAGATTAACTCGGTTTTATTTTTTATTAGTTTTGCTCGAGGACTAGAAAATAATAAGTTTGGGGGTATTTGATAGACACATTTTTGTGACTAATTTGTCCTCTATGTTCTGTATTGTTTATACTCGATTTCGTACTTATTATGGTGTTTTATGTTTTTGTAGATGTTTTTGGAAAAATAAGCTCTTGCGGGGAAATTGGCTCGAAAAGTGGTGTTTTACACTCCCGGAGAAAAGTACTAAAGGCACCATCAATTTGGATAAGGGGAACCTTAGTTGGGCACCTGCTATTCGCACCCCCAGTTTGGTTAGGGGGACACCATCTTCAACATTTCAAAAATTCGTTTTGGCGAGAAAATTTTATTCTCAACTGTGTAACTTTCGATCGATTCTTGAAGGAGTTCTGGGTAGACTAAAGGGCTGAAACTTAATGGGTAGACGTGATATGTCATAACAATGATGGTATGGGTGTTTGTTTCGATCAAATTTGGCTGAAAAATCGGTGAGAAGAAAACAGGGCAGCACGTACACGGAAGAAGATATTCACGGGATTACAGCGAGTTAGACGTGTGCTACTCGTGTTTGGAAGAACCTAACCACTATTTGGAGTGTGAAGAAGTTAAATATGGCAATATGGAAGCTTCAGAACGCGTGAAAATCAATATCAGTGATAAAAATGAAAAGAAAATAACCCGTGTAAATGAAGATTATTTGGAGTTAATGGAGGAGATTCAATGTTGCAATCACGTATAAATATGTTCACAAGGTATCATAGAAGGGGATGGAGAGCTGGGGGAGAAAGAGAACACAACAGAGACGAAAAATCAGAGTTTCAGAAACCTCCATTGCTGCTGCTGCACCAAGAACACGAAGAACATAAGACCCACACTGAGCAGTCTTATTTTGGTACAAATTTTGCGACACACAGGCAGCAGTCTTATTTTGCTACAGTTATTGCGATACAGCGGCAGAAGTCTTAGAGCAACAGTATCAGTGACACATACTGTGGGTCGTTCTGGTTTGTAACAAATATAATTGTTACAAACCCGGTTTTAATTGTTGTTCCTCCCTTTTCATCCTTGTAAGCACCTTTTTGAGCAATGAAAAATTCCTTTGAGTGTGTTTTCACCATGAGAAGCTAAACCCCACCACCGGGACAACGGAGGAAACAACTTTTCATGATTGTGGTAAATGAATTAATTTTTTTATTGACTTTTTGCATAAATTTAATTGCTTTATGATTTCTATTAATTACTTGTTATTTTGTTAGATGCTGCATGCTTAGTTTTAATTACTTCAGATGCGTCATGCTTTTAACTTACAAATAATATTTTACGAAATCTATTTTTGGCAAAGAACTAGAGTCACAACTTCTTTTGTTTGAGCTATATTGTCTAGAAGTAATGACTGAACCACAACAATATGAAAAGTAGTGAAATCCCGAATCCCGGCCTCTCTTCATCCTGTGACAAATTTTGTATATATATTTTTTCCTTATTTTCTTTATTAAGTCTTAAAACAAATTCTCAACAAATCTGAGTGAACGAATCATCTTACTACAACATCATTGAAAAATACCATCATACACCCACGGAGATGTCATCCCTGGAAACATCGTCTTTGAAAGTGTCATCATGGGAGTCAGTCATTCTTGCAAAGTGGCTATGACAGATGCATAACATTCAGCGCATCATTTATACAAAGCGCAGGATTCAGCAAAACAATGAATCGTGGAATAAAGATGCTCACATCAGCGTCTGCAAAAATGGTAACTTTCAACTCTTACCTGTTTACGATTCCACTAACAGTACATGAGTTAATACTTCAAATCTTGCTCGTTCCTTCAAACCTGTTAAGACGAGAAAAATTCTGACATGATTTTCACAAAACCGTGAACAACCCACGTAAATTTTACAATGTGAACATTCACTGGTTTCTCAAAATCTGGACAGACGTCCATTCTACGATTGTGAAAACTCACATATAGACATTCTTTCACCATGTATGGTTGTCTACTTTCAACAATTGTTCAAAATCAAAACATTGATTTTACAAAATATAATTTAACGTGAAACTCACGTAAATTTGAAAAATATATCTATATATTTTTGCTCCTTCGCACGAGCATCTGTCTTAGAAGCGAGACTATATTTTCAAAGATTTCCGAAAGTGAGCAAGTCGTGCAGTCAGTTGAAGGAATTCACGAGGTAGTGGGTGGACAATCGACCAAGTCTCCACATGTTGAGCAACTGGTTTCAAACACGATCTCCACTTTCCCACTCCTTGATTCCATCAACTGTCACACTTCATGGGATCATGGTGTCTAAAATTCCATCAATATAAATAAGTCTCTGAATCATGATTGAATCGTCAGCATCAACAGTATCATCAATTTCACGTCTCATCGACAACACGAGATCATCAACTCATCAATTGAGCAACTACTCTCAATTGAGCAATTTCAATCATTCAGAGCTTATCATATTCAGAATTCACACACCCACAATCTTTGATTACCATTGATTCCACACATTTCCCGGCTTCCCTCCTACAGATCAACCCATCCTCTCTTGTGACCGAATTTACTCTGGAACGGTCATTGTCTTGATTTAGGCCGGAGTACTTGATGTGATTTGTAGATAGTGGTAAATGTTTGCAACGGTGTAATGGCGTTACAAAAAAAATGGACGACTGTTACAAAGAAATCACTGTAGCAGCGTTACGAATTTGAGACGTTGTTCTTATTTGCAACGCTTGTTCTTCAGCAACAACAGCAGAAACACGGGTTTTCCTGCAACTTGATCTTCTCAGCTCTGTAGTGTTACAAACTTCTCTGCGACTGCTCCAATGACTTCGTCACCTTCCCTGGGACTCGAACACACCTTTTATACTTCTAAGAAACCTAAAAATAGCGATTAATTCTCTCTTTTTCTTCTCGTGCAAGCCACGACAATAATCTTCTCTGCCGATTTCCTTAAGCGTTTCTAAGACTTCCAAATCATCCGAAACTCTTCCTTAGATAGAATATCACCTTAGGAAACAATCTCACGCCTTTAGTCTCCCTAAAATTCCTAAAATAATTCCACAAAGTTTCCGTGTTCACTTCAACCTCGGTTTCCTTTTTTCGGATTATCCAGCCCAATTTGATCGATTCCAGCGCACATACCAAGCCTGTTATGCTCAATCACGTCCAGCCCAACAAATTTCAGCGATTGAATCTCTCTAAAACACCTTCGAAATCAATCCCCAACTCTGGTTCGTCTGCAACATTTTTTTCCTGCCAATTTCTGAGTTTAAAAACGATGAAGATGACCTCCCCCTATCCTGTGCCGGTCTCCCTTTAGCCGCTGCCTGGAAATGGATGACCCTTAGTAATTATGTCACCCCTTATCCAAAGTGAGAGTCCGTATAGTAATTTTCTCCCACGAGCGCAAAAACCACTTTTTTAGCCAATTTCGCCGCAAAAGCTTATATCTCCAAAAAATACCTACAGGGACATAAAAAGCCATAATAAATATAAAATCGAGCACTAATAATATATACAATTGAGATTATATAAGACACAAGAATGTGCCTATCAGTACTACAGATTGATCTCTCGAATCTAAAGCACCCCCTTTGCAGCGGTGCATCTGTGTGAGGTTTAACATTTCGCTCGGTTCGAGGAGTCTCCTCCGTATGGTCGTCTCCTCAATTCCTTAAAAACCAGCAAATCGTTTTTCTCCATCTACAGATTGGCCACCACAGTGGGAGATCATTCTCTCGGTTGCAATCTCAATTCGTCAGGATGGTCGATCTTAGGTGTGGTTCAGTTACCAATCCGGGTTCAACACCCAACTCTAACATTGCAAGTCCTAGTGGTACTCCCAGCAAGTATTACACCTATTAACGTTGCAGGCTCTAGTGGTAGCACTAACACCACTCCTCCGGCCAGCAATATCACGTCACATGTTACTATCACTCTTCCAAGCATTGGTGCTCCAGAGATTGTCCCTGCAAGTGACGACACTGGCGCCATCAACAACCACTCTTCGGTTGGTCTCTTGAAGAAACCAGAGGAAATCAACTTGATTTCATGAAGGTTCATACTGACGTGGCTGCAACACAGAAAGAGTTGTATGCTTATCTCAAAACTTTCACAGACAAGTTTGCGTCTGAACGAACACAGCCTCAGCGCGAAAAAGGAGAAGCTAAAGAAACATCTTCAACTGCTGATCCTGAAATCTCTCCAATCCATGTTGTACAAGATGAAGAATTCCGCAAAGCTGCAGATGACTCTCCAGCAAAGGAACTTGCAGGTTTCATCGCTCGTGAGGACCTGAAACGCTTCATGGAGGATCGATGAAAGACAAAGCATCATATGTTCATCGTTATCAACCTTCATACCCTGTTGATACGCAAATAATTTCTTTCCCGAAGGGCTACACTTCCCCAACGTTCGCACTATATAACGGAACATGGAGCGCTCGAGAACACGTCTCTCGACCCCTGGAGGCACTAGGAGAGCATGACCAAAACGAAATGATCCCAATCTACAGAGCCTTTCTCTGCGACTTCAGACTCTCTCAGAACTTCATGAAGCATCCAAACGATCAGCGACTACTACACCTGCTTTGCTGAGCAAAGTCTACAAGGTCGAGGAACCTCGGAGCAGCCGACGCCTGATCAACAAACAATACAATGTCCAACCTTCTATAAACATTATTGCTCAAGCAAAAGGAAAGATCCTGCTACAACATGATACGTCCAATACCTCATCCTACAAAAGCATCAAGAAAGGATAACCAATCTTACACAAACCTCGATCCGGCATTAACGAACGGGGAAATGATCGGACATACTCAAACTTATCATGAAGCAGTGATCGAGTTACTAGAAGTATGGGTTCAAGATGGTGCAATCAAATCGCTGCTCATCATAGAGAGCCAACTGAAGAAAAATGAAGAAACCCAGGTACTGTCATCTTCATAGATCCATCAAATCATCCAACAAGTAACTGCAATATTTTGAAGCAAATTTTCAAAGAGAAGGTTGATACACAATAGATTCAACGAGGGACTGAAGAAGTACACAAGAGTCCTCTCCCAGTCAGAAGCTTTACACTCTCTCTGAACAACCTATCAAAGAGGCAGTTCAATCCTGGTCGAACGTGAATTGCTCTATCTGTCGAAGGCACGAAGGAGACACATGTTCACAGAATTGAACACATCATGTCATGAAGTCCATTCCGAAAATACTTCTTGAGCCTCCATCCACGGACCAAGAGGTGTACGACTGGGGACTGCTTACCAAAGTGAATCTCAGAAGAAACGAATTGGGAAGAACGTTGATCGATGCTGACACCGCCATCAACAACATTCCACTGAAAAACCATCGGATCCACATGCATCACTCGACTAGAAGATACTCATGCTCCATCTCAATCAGAGACCTTGAAGGAGCGCTCGGAAATACTTATGGCTACATCATTCTCAAAGTGAACATAAGTTCAACCTGGACAGAAACCAAGTTTCACATAATCAGGAAGATCCAGGATATGACACGTCCTTCAAAAGAGCGTGGATCCACGCTGAAAAGATGGGTACTTACAAAGCGCCTTTGGTTACATATCTCTCCAACAAAGAAAGTTCTGATCCAGAAGATTTGACGGACATTCCATCATCAGAGCACTTGGAGGAATTTCGAACATTGACGATATTGAAGCAAGAACCTGCAAAAGATGCATAGACATTCATCAAGAGGTTCCACACTCAGGCAAGTCTCATTCCTCCCGTGTCTACGTCGTTTATTTCCTCACATGCTGTGTAGCATGGGGACTTAATTCTGCTAGCAACTCTGCAAGACGTTATGAATGGTAACTTCACCGCATTAGTATTTTACCAAGTGGTTGAATCTGACATTTCTCTGAATCGATCACTGAGACATTCATTGCTGAGATGATGTCCAAACATGGCAAAGAACTGGGAGTTTATACATAGCCTTGCAGGAGCGTCCATGTGTGCCACAAAATTAGAAAGCTCTGACTTCTGCACAAGTGTTGAATCCCACTGCTGCAACGAAAGGAATGTTGAATCAACAGAAGAAAGTCGGGGCCCAGACGATCAAACCTAAGACATGCTCAAGGGGTATGACGCTTCAACGCTCAATCATCTAAGAAGCCTTCAAAATTGTACTCCCATTCAAAGAGTACACCTCCGATAATGGCGCCTCTGGCTTCAACACAAATATCTGATTCAACACCAGCACGACACTACATTCGATAAGTCTTCATTATCTCATTATAAGACTTCTGAAGCAGATGCAACATCATTCACACATGAATGTTACCAACTCCTTCAACATACACTGGGCAACCTGAGGTGATTCCGTGAAACTTCATCGACGGGACTTCTCTACATCACAAAACCCTACATGACTGAGGAACTTGTTCCCTTCACCGATCTAGAACAGAGATTTCTGCTGCTATCTTCCACAACAACGTGGATTCACTTACAAAGCCGCTTCACGATACAGTCATGCTTTCAAGAGCACTCAGGTTGAACTCCCAGTATACTGGATTCTCAACTCACTAACTAGTTCGTGAACGTAAAAGGCTCACTGGATGAAGGAACAAAAATTATATCTATAATCATAGTTGTAGCCTTTTCGATCTTTAGAGCAACTTCAACCATGGTATCAACATCAACAATAATCTCTAGAGGAACATCATCCATGATCTTAGCATCGACAAGGATATCTGGAGCATAATAATTCATGGTCTCAGCACCAACAACGGTCTCAGGAGCAACATCCTCATGACAAGGCTCCATCACTAACCATTCTCTGAAGTATTGCTCGAGGAAACAGACTTCTCGAAGCACTAATGATTCATATCAAGGCGTGTAGACATGAAATATACTCACATGAAAGTATTTCTGAAGATTGCACGATGGGCGGGCACAACACCAAAGTCTTCTACAAGATATTCTCATCACCTCTACAAATGAGATACAACATACTTCAGCAAATGGGTTTGCAAAAACGTACCAACGAGTGAGGAATGAGACGATACTTCCTCAACAAAAGATGTTCGTCTATGTCTCTTATACAACCTACCAAAAGGGCGCATCAATCGGATGTACGAGCTGAAAGATATGGCCTTTACCGTCAGGTCTACGAAATCTGAAAAATTTGTACGGGATTAAAAATTACAAATGTGCACGCTTCGTTGGATGACCTCTACATCTCCAAATTGAGTGATTCTTGTCTCATGGGATAACTCAGTTTCTTAGCTTCAAAATTGGGGTCAAGCATCAAATTCCGACGTCGTAAGAGGTTCCAACATCTTCCAGAGCGTACAATATGCAAGCAGCAATTCTTAGACGGTATTCATGACTTCCACAGTCGATCGGTGTCCATCAGGTCTTTCCACTAAGTACTTCATCAAGGTACCTCCAACTTCGACCATCTAGGTCTTTACATCAATTTTTCTACCTGGGTCCTCTATCTAGGTCTCACCAGAAGAAGGTAAAACGAAAGGGAGAGACTTAACAAAATACTGGGGACTGACGGTCCACTTGTCAAGACGATCGATTTCACAATCCAAAACCGATCAAGAAATCAAGACCAGAATAAAACCTCACATATCTCAGAAGTCCAAGGTTCAAGATATTATGGAAAGAAAACTAAAGTCAGAAAAATAAGATTTCTGTTTTTCTTCATCCATCTTCTTCAACGCGGCATCACTGGTGGTGAAAGAAATGTCACCTTCCACCGCTTTCCTTATAGCATCAATCTTTTGACGAAGCCACTTCAGATTGAAGCCAAGTTCTTCAGCTTTCTTCAAGTTGTACTCCCAATCAAAGAGTACATCCCGGGTGACGGTATTTCCAGTTGTGATGCAGATATCATTTATAACACGGAATATGGCTTCTACTTGCCTCGTCAAGAAATAACTATGCTCCGGATCCTTGGTAACGACGATGTGCCCATACATCTTCCACGGTTTCTCGTACAAGCCTGCATATCCAATGGGAACGCTGAATCCGCCAACTAGTTCATGATACGGGAGTGAAGCATCGAACGGAGGATCAAAAGCAACTCCTGCACTTGGATATTCATGCACCACTATACGGTTCTCAATTACTGGAGCAACCTCCAAGGCAACAGTTTCTTCAGTATTCTCTACTGGTGTTTCGGTTTTTTCTATCACTGAAGCAGCAAAAATCTGAGTTTCCAAGACTTCAATGACAACCTTCTCATGTCCTTGAAGTGCAGAGATGGTTGTCTCTTCATAAATAACTCCAGGGCAGTTTGAGTTATCCTCATTGGTTTCAATATCCTCAACTTCGGTGTTTGGCACCTAATACGAAGATTACATGAGGATTAGAGTCATTTAAGCTTGAAACCAAATGATATCATAAAATACATCATACAAGCAATCCAACATTATCAATATTAATCATTATACACTCAAGTCACGAGCAAATAGCATGAAAGTCATGAAAATACGTTTTACGGTAACCTCGTATGAAGAAACTGTACTCTGCCCTGTACTAAAATACTAAATGGGAGCAATCTACGAGGAATCTGAAGATGGGTTATATACCATTCTCTTCGTATGGATGTCCTCTACAACTTCTCAAAATTTCATGACAATCCGATGAACGAGCAAAGAGATGTGTCTAAAACATGGAGCAACATGCCATCTGAAAAAGTTCTGAAGGTCTCCTGGAAGTTCACTATTTCGCCTTTTTCAGGCCCTAAACATGCTCAAACTTCAAAGATCTTCTTTTACACAGCTTGGAAATTTCCTGGGCTTGAAGATACATATGCAAACCGTGAAAATCCAACTTCGGACGAAGATTCTACAGCGTTTCTAGTAAAATCTGAAGTCTGAAATTTTCCGGTGACGTATTTCGGCAAAGTTATCCATAAATTCACATGGATTTTCATTCATTCATTCACAAATCAGCGATATCATACTTCTTTGAAGAAATTACAGGAGACATACTTACTAAGGGAGTCTCTAAATCATTTGAAGGCTCGACGATGCCAGAATCTCCGTTGACAACACCGCTATCTCCATTCGGTTCGGGATTTCGGGAATTCTCCATATTCCCATCTCCCAAAGAAGAGTGTGCTTCATCAACATGATTCTTATCTACAATGATTTCTTCCTGGATTCATCAACAAAAATTATTATTATTTCATTCAAGAAGATGCCGCGATCACCTGCACGAAAGAGATATTTACATCGACTTCTTCATCAGTACTGGATTCCTGAATTGTTCGCCTGGGAACAAGTTGAAGACCGTCAATCGATGGAGAAAAGGTCTGAAAAGAAATAACAAAACCTTGGTCTCGTGATCCTAATTGCACGGCAGGAAAAAGTCATGACACAAGGAGTGCTAACAACTCACCAAAGAAACGACAGGGGACTGCACGTCATTTGCTAACATCCTGTAGTCCTTACTTCTGGGTGCTCCGCCCCGAAGACTTTCTTCCATTTCTGAGGAGTCTACATTGATCTGAAACCTCACTACATGATCATCCTGTGGTATAGTTGATGAAATAACCAGGAGTACAACTCAGTATGAAGGATCTCTCACCATCACTCAGAGGTCCCAGAAGTACCATTTCTTGAAATTACACTGATAGACACATTTTTGTGACTAATTTGTCCTCAATGTTATGTATTGTTAGTACTCGATTTCGTACTTATTATGGTGTTTTATGTTTTTGGAAAAATAAGCTCTTGCGGCGTAATTGGCTCGAAAAGTGGTGTTTTACACTCCCGGAGAAAAGTACTAAAGGCACCCTCAATTTGGATAAGGGGCACCTCAGTTGGGCACCTGCTATTCGCACCCCCATTTTGGTTAGGGGGACACCATCTTCAACATTTCAAAAATTCGTTTTGGCGGGAAAATTTTACTCTCAACTGTGTAACTTTCGATCGATTCTTGAAGGAGTTCTGGGTAGACTAAAGGGCTGAAACTTAATGGGTAGACGTGATATGTCATAACAAAGCTGGTATGGGTGTTTGTTTCGATCAAATTTGGCTGAAAAATCCGTGAGAAAAAAACAGAGCAGCACGTACACGGAAGAAGATATTCACGGGATTACAGCGAGTTAGACGTGTGCTGCTCGTGTTTGGAAGAACCTAACCACTATTTGGAGTGTGAAGAAGTTAAATATGGCAATATGGAAGCTTCAGAACGCGTGAAAATCAATATCAGTGATGAAAATGAAAAGAAAATAACCCGAGTAAATGAAGATTATTTGGAGTTAATGGAGGAGATTCAATGTCGCAATCACGTATAAATATGTTCACAAGGTATCATAGAAGGGGATGGAGAGTTGGGGGAGAAAGAGAACACAACAGAGACGAAAAATCAGAGTTTCAGAAACCTCCATTGATGTTGCTGCACCAAGAACACGAAGAACATAAGACCCACACTGAGCAGTCTTATTTTGCTACAAATTTTGTGACACACAGGCAGCAGTCTTATTTTGCTACAGTTATTGCGACACAGCGGCAGCAGTCTTAGAGAAACAGTATCAGTGACACATACTGTGGGTCGTTCTGGTTTGTAACAAATATAATTGTTACAAACCCGGTTTTAATTGGTGTTCCTCCCTTTTCATCCTTGTAAGCACCTTTTTGAGCAATGAAAAATTCCTTTGAGTGTGTTTTCACCATGAGAAGCTAAACCCCACCACCGGGACAACGGAGGAAGCAACTTTACATGATTGTGGTAAATGAATTAATTCTTTTATTGACTTTTTGCATAGATTTAATTGCTTTATGATTTCTATTAATTACTTGTTATTTTGTTAGATGCCGCATGCTTAGTTTTAATTACTTCATATGCGTCATGCTTTTAACTCACAAATAATATTTTACCAGATTTTTATTTTTGGCAAAGAATTAGAGTCACAACTTCTTTTGTTTGAGCTATATTGTCTAGAAGTATTGACTGAACCACAACAATATGTAAAGTAGTGAAATCCCGAGTCCTGGTCTCTCTCCATACCCTTCTATGATACCTTGTGAACATATTTATACGTGATTGCGTCATTGAATCTCCTCCATTAACTCCAAATAATCTTCATTTACTCGGGTTATTTTCTTTTCATTTTTATCACTGATATTGATTTTCACGCGTTCTGAAGCTTCCATATTGCCATATTTAACTTCTTCACACTCCAAATAGTGGTTAGGTTCTTCCAAACACGATCAGCACACGTCTAACTCGCTGTAATCCCGTGAATATCTTCTTCCGTGTACGTGCTGCCCTGTTTTCTTCTCACGGATTTTTCAGCCAAATTTGATCGAAACAAACACCCATACCAGCTTTGTTATGACATATCACGTCTACCCATTAAGTTTCAGCCCTTTAGTCTACCCAGAACTCCTTCAAGAATCGATCGAAAGTTACACAGTAAAGAATAAAATTTTCCCGCCAAAACGAATTTTTGAAATGTTGAAGATGGTTTCCCCCTAACCAAACTGGGGGTGCGAATAGCAGGTGCCCAACTGAGGTGCCCCTTATCCAAATTGAGGGTGCCTTTAGTACTTTTCTCCGGGAGTGTAAAACACCACTTTTCGAGCCAATTTCGCCGCAAGAGCTTATTTTTCCAAAAACATCTATAAAAACATAAAACACCATAATAAGTACGAAATCGAGTACTAACAATACAGAACATTGAGGACAAATTAGTCACAAAAATGTGTCTATCAAATACCCCCAAACTTATTATTTGCTAGTCCTCGAGCAAAACTAATAAAAAAAAACCGAGTTAATCTCGGAAGGGTTTACCAGAGGTGTACCCACAAATCCAAGACTTCTAATTGGTCACAAGTATCCAAAGAGCTACGAGGACATACATATTCTCAACCTATCTCCAAGTAACTAGAATTCCAGAGAAATTAAAGGTGTCAGCTCTAAAGCTGACTGAAGAAAAGGGGAGACACATCCGCAACACTGCTAGATAAAGAGATATCCGCTACACAGCTAGATAAACATTGTAAGATGCGTCCGCTATTTTACAGCTGGATAAGATTAGGAGAGAGATAAAGATGAGAGGGACATCTGCTACACAGCTGGACTAATTCCTTCCGATGTCTGGCTGAAGACTTTAAACTTAGCACTTCTTGGGAGGTAACCCAATATTCTTGCGACACGGTAATATCTTTCCTTATCTCTTTTTCTTCAAGTGGTAACAGTTTCTCCTTGTTCATGCTTTTAATTTTATCTTTAGAACATTGAGGACAATGTTAGATTTAAGTTTGGGGGTGGGGAAGAACTTTTTAGTTGCACTTTTGAGACTTCTAGCGTCACATGGTATCCGGTTAGATAAGCTTACATACTGTTTCTCACCGAAAAGATAGAAATTGGAATGCTATGGATAACAACCTTTTGAGACATTAGAGAAAAAGACATTGAGATCCTTGAAATTCATGAGAGAACTTGTTCCTTTTAGAGGGTAACCGTGATGGACCTAACCATACATGATGGAAAGGCAAGTAGGTCAAGAAATGCCAGAAATACAAAGCAACCTCACAATGTAGTCTTAGTTACTGGATTATTACGACTCTCTCTCAGTAGATACTTATCATCATCAACAAGCGGAACGACATCAAAATATATGAAGAAAGTTGAAGACGTTTAAGGTTTAGAAGTAACAATAGAAAAGAATATTTCAAAAATCAAAGTTGAAGACTTAGTTACAAAAAGTTATAAGAATAAATGATATAAGTTGTTGAAGTTCATGATACCAAGACATCACAAGTTGTGAAGATCCAAGTTCTAAAGTCCTTCTCTCATGGCCATTTAAATTTTTGTCTACAAAAAAAAAAAATGAAAAAAAAAAATCATCGTTAAGTTTTGTTCAATAAGGCCATAGGGAAGTAGAAATCTATAAAGAAGTTTCAAGCAAGAAATTAAGGAGAAAAGTTTATTGTCAAGGTTCTACGAGGTTCGAGATTTTATCATCAACAGTTGAAACCGAAGAAGACGTTGTTTCTACTGAGCACTATGAGATAGTCGAAGAAAGATACATTTGGTTGCTTTGTTAGTCCGCTTTCAATCTGGCACAAGATCTTTCTTGCACTGGTTTAACTCATCCCACGTAATTAGTCCAGCTGTGTAGCATATTTCCCTCTCATCTTTATCTCTCTCCTAATCTTATCCAGCTGTAAAACAACGGACGCATCTTACAATGTTTATCTAGTTGTGTAGCGGATATCTCTTTATCTAGCAGTGTTGCGGATGTGTCTCCCCTTTTCTTCAGTCAACTTTAGAGCTGACACCTTTAATTTCTCTGGCATTCTAGTTACTTGGAGATAGTTTGAGAATATGTATGTCCGCATAGCTCTTTGGATACTTGTGACCAATTATAAGTCTTGGTTTTGTGGGTACACCTCTGGTAAACCCTCCCGAGATTAACTCGGTTTTATTTTTTATTAGTTTTGCTCGAGGACTAGCAAATAATAAGTTTGGGGGTATTTGATAGACACATTTTTGTGACTAATTTGTCCTCTATGTTCTGTATTGTTTATACTCGATTTCGTACTTATTATGGTGTTTTATGTTTTTGGAAAAATAAGCTCTTGCGGCGAAATTGGCTCGAAAAGTGGTGTTTTACACTCCCGGAGAAAAGTACTAAAGGCACCCTCAATTTGGATATGGGGCACCTCAGTTGGGCACCTGCTATTCGCACCCCCAGTTTGGTTAGGGGGAAACCATCTTCAACATTTCAAAAATTCGTTTTGGCGGGAAAATTTTATTCTTTACTGTGTAACTTTCGATCGATTCTTGAAGGAGTTCTGGGTAGACTAAAGGGCTGAAACTTAATGGGTAGACGTGATATGTCATAACAAAGCTGGTATGGGTGTTTGTTTCGATCAAATTTGGCTGAAAAATCCGTGAGAAGAAAACAGGGCAGCACGTACACGGAAGAATATATTCACGGGATTACAGCGAGTTAGACGTGTGCTGCTCGTGTTTGGAAGAACCTAACCACTATTTAGAGTGTGAAGAAGTTAAATATGGCAATATGGAAGCTTCAGAACGCGTGAAAATCAATATCAGTGATAAAAATGAAAAGAAAATAACCCGAGTAAATGAAGATTATTTGGAGTTAATGGAGGAGATTCAATGTTGCAATCACGTATAAATATGTTCACAAGGTATCATAGAAGGGGATGGAGAGTTGGGGGAGAAAGAGAACACAACAGAGACGAAAAATCAGAGTTTCAGAAACCTCCATTGTTGCTGCTGCACCAAGAACATAAGACCCACACTGAGCAGTCTTATTTTGCTACAAATTTTACGACACACAGGCAGCAGTCTTATTTTGCTACAGTTATTGCGATACAACGGCAGAAGTCTTAGAGCAACAGTATCAGTGACACATACTGTGGGTCGTTCTGGTTTGTAACAAATATAATTGTTACAAACCCGGTTTTAATTGTTGTTCCTCCCTTTTCATCCTTGTAAGCACCTTTTTGAGCAATGAAAAATTCCTTTGAGTGTGTTTTCACCATGAGAAGCTAAACCCCACCACCGGGACAACGGAGGAAACAACTTTTCATGATTGTGGTAAATGAATTAATTTTTTTATTGACTTTTTGCATAAATTTAATTGCTTTATGATTTCTATTAATTACTTGTTATTTTGTTAGATGCTGCATGCTTAGTTTTAATTACTTCAGATGCGTCATGCTTTTAACTTACAAATAATATTTTACGAAATCTATTTTTGGCAAAGAACTAGAGTCACAACTTCTTTTGTTTGAGCTATATTGTCTAGAAGTAATGACTGAACCACAACAATATGAAAAGTAGTGAAATCCCGAATCCCGGCCTCTCTTCATCCTGTGACAAATTTTGTATATATATTTTTTCCTTATTTTCTTTATTAAGTCTTAAAACAAATTCTCAACAAATCTGAGTGAACGAATCATCTTACTACAACATCATTGAAAAATACCATCATACACCCACGGAGATGTCATCCCTGGAAACATCGTCTTTGAAAGTGTCATCATGGGAGTCAGTCATTCTTGCAAAGTGGCTATGACAGATGCATAACATTCAGCGCATCATTTATACAAAGCGCAGGATTCAGCAAAACAATGAATCGTGGAATAAAGATGCTCACATCAGCGTCTGCAAAAATGGTAACTTTCAACTCTTACCTGTTTACGATTCCACTAACAGTACATGAGTTAATACTTCAAATCTTGCTCGTTCCTTCAAACCTGTTAAGACGAGAAAAATTCTGACATGATTTTCACAAAACCGTGAACAACCCACGTAAATTTTACAATGTGAACATTCACTGGTTTCTCAAAATCTGGACAGACGTCCATTCTACGATTGTGAAAACTCACATATAGACATTCTTTCACCATGTATGGTTGTCTACTTTCAACAATTGTTCAAAATCAAAACATTGATTTTACAAAATATAATTTAACGTGAAACTCACGTAAATTTGAAAAATATATCTATATATTTTTGCTCCTTCGCACGAGCATCTGTCTTAGAAGCGAGACTATATTTTCAAAGATTTCCGAAAGTGAGAAGACAAAAATTTTCATGAAGGCTCATAAACAAAATTTTATTACTAACAGACGCACGTCTATCAAAGAAAAAAAAAAATTCTCTCGTACGAGCATCCACCTTTGAAATGAGAGTTTATTCCACTTTGTGAAATCTCACATATTTAAAATATAAAATTCCGGTTTTCGTGAAAGCTCATAGACGAATTTTATATCATTATACTCGGGTCTATTTTGTTTGTTCCTTAAACTAACGAGCGAACGAGCGTCTATTCATAAAACAAGGATTTGTTTTCATGGGCTCGTCCCGCGAATCCTGACCAACCACGGACTCGTCGTCCAAACCAGCGGTTCAACACCAATTTATGCTCATCAAACGACACTCCAATCATGACATTGAAGCCTTCATCAAGTCGTGGTTTGCTCATGCTCTCTAAATCCGGTAACGTCTCAACTTACGACTAAGTTCAATTACTGGTATTGTTATTTATGGCCGGAAAATCACCATTTAATGCTGACTGAGAAACACAACTTTCCTCAGTAAGTAGGGGACTTAATATAGATGGTGGATTTTCGACATGGGCTAAAATCGTAAACTCATAATTATACGAAGCTCTGATCCAGCAATCAGACGTGAGTATCGAGACACGGGTCTCTCATCGAATTCTCAACGGAGAGTACTCTCTCAGAGTACATGTAGATATGTAGTCTCACGACTGGACAACGGCATATCTCATGAATACTGAATACTTTCAGTGATTATTTCTATATAGTATCACGAGATGACGGCTCCTAGACAGCTTGCTCTGCTAGTATAGAGCGATAACATCTTCAGGAACAAACAACGAGTTTACCCTGACTATATAAAGGATATGACTTACCGACAAGCTCATATCGGGATAATTAATGCTCCTAGACATCTTGCTCTGCTAGTATAGAGCCACAAAGTTAATTATTCCTAATTATAATTGCTCCTATTCCATGGTCGAATCCACGACTAGTCCCATGGAATGGAAATAACAATTGCTCCTATTCCATGGTCGAATCTGCGACTGGTCCCATGGAATGGCAATAAAAAATTATTCTGATTCTATGATCGAATCCACGACTTGATCTCATAGAATAGCAATAACTATATTATCTCATTACTCCGATTTCATGATCGAATCCACAACTGGTCTCATAAATGGTATAGATAAATCTTAATTACTCTGATTCTATGGTCGAATCTACGATCCCATGGAATGGTAATGCTCACTTTATTATTCTGAATTCGTAGTCGAATCCTCAGCTGATCCTATGAACTAATAATAAACATCTTATTACTCAGTTTTGTGAATTATTCTCCACTGAATTCCACAATTAGTAATAAATAATCAACAACCTGGCGTCTGAGCTACCTCTAAGTAAGCCCCGATTCAAATGGTGAAAGTGTAGTCAACGACGATACACTAACAGTCACCGCACGAACGAGTATTTCAAAATACAACGAAACGATGAACCTATGCAAAATAGGGAAGAAAATAATAAAGAATTAAAAATATTGACCAAGGTGTTGGGAACATGGACACACAACCTACCGACCGTGCCGTGATCAATTCCACGCCAGTTTTATATTTTCAATACATTTTTATTATTTTCCGTGATTTGATGAAATTCTCTCATCTGATCAAATTTCCTTCGTCTCTAAGAAACTCCTCGGTTTCACGGTACTTCCATAAAAAATAATATAAAATTAAGGAAAGGGGTGTGGGGCTTGACCATTGGCCAACCGGCCATGCCTTGGTCCCAGCCGGCCCCGCACCTCATGGTTCCTTATTATTTTATTATTATTATTATTTCATGAAAAACTCCTTGATTTCATGGTATTTTTTGCACAAATCATCATATAATAATAAAATAATGAAAACTTGTGGGACCAGGCCACTAGCCGGCAAACCATGCTCTAGCCGGTCCCACACACCCTTTGCTTTATTATTTTATTATTATTTATCCTATTTTTCCTTGACTCCATCAAATTCCTTGATTTTATGGTATTTCTCTCAAATTAGGAAAAATTCCCTCAAATCATCAAAAATACCTAAAAAATATTAAAAAATTATGAAAAACTCGTGGGACCGGGCCACTAGCCGGCCGGCCATGCCTCCATGGTCCCACACGCCCGTGTTTTTATTATTTTAATATTTTGCTTCCATGAACTCATGAAAACTCCTTCAATTCATGAAAACTCCCTAAATTCATCAAATTTCTCAAAATTCATGAATTTTTCATAAAATCATCAAAATATTATAAAATTAAGGAAAAGGCACCACGGGACCGTGGTCACGACTGGCTGACCATGCCTTGACGACGGCGGTCCCACGCCTCCTCATTCCTTATTTTATAATTATTTTTCATCATCTCATGGTGTTTTCCTCAGTTTCGTCGAAACCCTAATTTTGGCATATTTTCTCGAATGGATGCTCAATTGCACGCCAGAAAATATCAAAATTCTCAAGACTGAGACGCGGACGCCTTGGGGACACGAGCACGCTATCTTGACCGACCAAGATTTGCTCTTTGGCTCACGGAGGCCGGTCCCATCAATTTTCACAGTTTTGACCTAATTTGCACAATCGCTCGTATTAGGTCCAAAACTCTTCCAAACACTTTGGATTTTCATGAAGTGATCGTCATGCGGTCACGTGACAACCCAGGGCCAGTTTCATGACTCCATGGTCGGTCCCTCGCCTCGTCATAATTAATTAGGTTTTCTCACCTAAGGCTCAGACGAGCATTTTTGAATAAATGATTAAGCCAGCATTTAATCATTCTTCCACCAACAAATCGTCAACTCTTCAGGATTTCTTCGTATTTGCTCACGTGAGCATGTGGACACTACATGGTTGATCCACGGTCCCGTGTAGTCGCTCCCTCCTTCGTCCCATGGTTAAGCTTCTGACGAACCATGAATTGATCATCAATTGATCAAATTAGGGTTTCTGAATCCAAGGATCATCATTCCAGATTCCAACCTTAATAATTTTAAGACGGCCTCATGGTCATTAATTTTATTAATCATGCTCGGTTCAACGACCAATATTCTAATTAATATTTTTGGTACGCTGCCAATAATCCATCAGATGAGCAACACATGCTCAGACGATCAAATATTCAACAATTCATCACATGAGCAACACTTGCTCAGATGATAAATATTTGCTCAAACCAAGGAATATTGGTTCAACAATCAATATTCAACGATCCATCGAATGAGCAATACTTGCTCACTTCATCGTAAGAATTATACCTCTGTCTCATGACATGTTCAATTCATGAGTTTCAGAACATCATGTTCGACACTCAACAACTACATGGACTCATCGTCCCATCAAACCACGAAGTCATCAATTGACTAACAAACCACGAGACGTCAATCGTGTCACTTGGGGAGATATCACTTAGGGTTTTGGTCTGGCGGTCTACGGCACGTGTGTTCAAACACACGATGGAATGTGAGCAAGTCGTTCAGTCAGCTGAAGGAATTCACGAGGTAGTGGGTGGAAAATCGACCAAGTCTCCACATGTTGAGCAACTGGTTTCAAACACGATCTCCACTTTCCCACTCCTTGATTCCATCAACTGTCACACTTCATGGGATCATGGTGTCTAAAATTCCATCAATATAAATAAGTCTCTGAATCATGATTGAATCGTCAGCATCAACAATATCATCAATTTCACGTCTCATCGACAACACGAGATCATCAACTCATCAATTGAGCAATTTCAATCATTCAGATCTTATCATATTCAGAATTCACACACCCACAATCTTTGATTACCATTGATTCCACACATTTCTCGGCTTCCCTCCTACAGATCAACCCATCGTCTCTTGTGACCGAATTTACTCTGGAACGGTCATTGTCTTGATTTAGGCCGGAGTGCTACAGATTGATCTCTCGAATCTAAAGCACCCCCTTTGCAGTGGTGCATCTGTGTGAGGTTTAACATTTCGCTCGGCTCGCGGAGTCTCCTCCGTACGGTCGTCTCCTCAATTCCTTAAAAACCAGCAAATCGTTTTTCCCCATCTACACATGTAAAGTAAGAGACAACATGTGAAGTACTACATGTGAAGAGTTTTACCAAGGTTTTATCTCGCTGGGGTTTTCCTTGTCAAAGTTTTAGTAAGTCAATTGATTTCGGCATAAGTCATCAAGGAGAAAACGACATTTGAAGAACTACATTCAAAGCACTATATGTGAAGCACCATGTATAAAGTTTTGTTATTGAACCACACAAGGGGGAGTGTTAAAGGGCCCATGCCCATGGATGTGTGGTCCAAAAACAGGAGTCTTTTGGTTTTCCCTTCTTCATGTATACAAAGATATGATATCCATGTAACCACATAACTCTTATCAATAAAATTCTTTTCTTTCTCCGCCTCTTTCACTTTCCCTAATATTCTACTGCAAAATGTATATAAATTTTTAAGGGTAACTTTTATCATTTATAAAATAAAGTAGGGATAAAAAAGATAAATCAAGCATTAAATTTAGGTGGGACCAAAGCTTATGCTTTTGTAACTTTTAAAAGCTCCTCCTCCCCAGCTTTTAAAAATTGAAGAATTTGGGAAGTGCTTTGGATAAAAAGCGCTTTGTTTATTTTTTACCAAACACTAATTTCAAAAATTATTGACATATTTAGTTTTTGATAGTGCTTTTGGTAAAAAAAAAAAACATTACCAAACCAAGCCTTAATCTTACTTTGATGTGTTTTGGAAAACTTGGAATCTTTGTCCCTCCACAATCGAGAACTCTCGATGGAGTCATGATTTTACGTAGTTGGTGTATTTCCTTGTGTTGGGTGCTCAATGTCTTGATATTTGTGGATTTATCATTACTCAAATGGTGTCAATGACAATGTCCAATAAGAAGTTAGGCTTTTCATGCTTAATTAGGTTGATATGTAATGCACTTTCTATTAATCCCATTGGCAATTCAATTGGAACTCTCAAACTTGTTCGTCCTTGTACCTTCAAACGTATAAAGATGAATGTTTTCAAAAGGCAAAGATGTGATTCTTCTGACGTTTCTTGTGATCCTACCACCTTGAGTATTCTTCGTCAAATTCACAAGCGTGTTCGTAAGATCGATAACAAGGTAAAATGTGTGTGCAAGAACAATTACGTATAATTGCTACTAAGTTCCCAAAATCAAGGAAGAAATGGAAAAAGTTCAAGCCTCTTGGATGGATTCCAATGATGAAGATGATTATTGATTTATCTATCTCTTATCTAATCTTATTATGTCTTGGAAACTTCTTATGAAAATTTATTCTTGTGTGTTTGTACCATCACTACAACAAAACACACGTTTAGTGACAAAATTTTATGTGATCAATAAAATTTTGTCTACAAATCTAGTGTTTAGCGAGGCATATTTTTTTGGTCAGCATATATATTTTTTTCGCGACAAATGGTAAATTTTGTCTTTAACGTTGTCACTGAAATTTTTTGTGACCACATATAGTGACCAATATTGTTTCCGTCTCTAAATTCTTTTTTTGTGACCAAATATAATGACCAATCCTGTCTCCGTCTCTAAAATTTCTTTGTGACAAATTATTTTGGTCGCATAATTATAATCTAGCGACAAAGGTATAGTACAATCTCCAAATATCTTATTGCCAACAATTGGAAACTTTGGTCCCTGAATGTATCTTATGCTGACAAAACTAGTTTGTTGCCGAAATGATTGTCTGTCAAATGAGGATTTTTCTGTTAGAATTATTAGTATCCGAACAAATTATAGTCACAAAAGGATTGTTTTTTACAGACGAAAGACAAATCGGTCTCGGAAAATACTATTGCTGACAACTATAACTTTTGTCCCTGGTGGTCGGTTTCATTCATATGACTGTGAAGAGGCATATATTGACTGGAGGACCACAAACTGTTCCCCCTCAAATATATTAGCACTCAAGGTTTGTTCTGCTTTTACCTTATCATGTTACTCATTTGTGGAAATTGGTTTATTATGTCTAAAATTTATGCTTCATGTGCCTTAAACACGCTTTTTTTTACAGAGTTGTAGATGGGGGAAAACGATTTGCTGGTTTTTACGGAATTGAAGAGTCGACCGTGTGGAGACTCCTTGAACCGAGCGAAATGTTGAACCTCACACAGATGCACTGCAAGAAGGGAGTGCTTTAAGTTCGAGAGATAAATCTGTAAGACCCCGGCCTAAACCAAGAACAATGGCCGGTCCAGAGTCAATTCGGTCACAAGAGAGGATGGGTTGATCTGTATGAGGGAAGCTGAGAAATGTGTGAGATCAATGGTGATCTGAGATTGTAGGTGTGTTGTGAATTCAGCATAAGAACGCTCTGAATGATTGAATTTTACTCAATTGAGAGTGATTACTCAGACGATGAGTTCGTGTAGACGAAGATTGTCTGTATGAACTTGCCGAGAAATTGCTTGTTTATACGAATGCTCGAGTCTTCGAATCTTTTCCTTTCAATCAGGATTCAGAGACATTTTATAATGCGGGAGTTGAAAACACCATGATCCCATGAAGTGTGACAGTTGCTGGAATCAGAGAGTGGGGAAGTGGGAAATCGTGTTAAAACCAGTTGCTCATCGTGCGGAGACTTGGTTAATTTTCCACCCACTACTTTGCTGACTCTTCCAACTGATTGCACGACTTGCTCACATTCTCGTCGTGGGTAAACACACGTGCCGTAGACCGCCAGACCAAAACCCTAGTTAATATCCCCCCATGTGACACGATTGATATCTCGTGGTTGTGGAGTCAGTTACTGACTTTATGGGACGATGAGTCCATGTATTACTGAGTTGAACATGATTTGCAAATGTTCTGAGACTCGTGAATTAAATATGTCTGCTGAGACGAGGTATTATTATGTTGATTACCTAAGACGAGCAAGCTGTGTTGCTGAGTTATTGAGTATTGATAGTTGAACCAATATTCTTGAATCTGAGTAAATATTGCTGGTTCGAGCAAATATTGCCGGTTTGAGCAAATGCCGCTCATTTAATGAATTGTTGGTAGCAGGACCAAATAAAATATTAATTTAAGATACTGACTGTGGGTCGAGTAAAATAAAAAATGTTGATCATGGAATTAACATAAAATTATCAGAGTATTTGAATCTGCTCAGAATCATGTTTCTGCGGAGCTCTGAATTCAAAACCCTAATTTTACTGAAATGATGATTTATTGCAAATCAACCGCAGAGTGACGCAGGGACCGACTACATGGGATGATGAGTTCACCTTGTAACGACCAGTTGGTGAAAGAATGATTAAATGCTGGTTTAATCATTTATTAAAATAATGCTCGTGTGAGCGAAAAATAATAATAAAACCTAGTCGTGAAAAGAGAGGGACCGGCCAAGAGGTCATGGGACCGGCTCTTGGTGGTCGTGGGACCAATAGATGGTCGTTTTAGCAAACTCTCGATTGTTCGGAAAGAGTTTGAACCTAATATGATCAGTTGAGCAAATTAGGTTAAAAATAGTTAAACATGTGGGACCGGCCACTTGCAAGCCTCAGGGCCACCCTTGGTCGGTCAAGGGGATGCGACCGTGTCACCATGTTATTCGTGTCTCAGTCCTGAGAGTTTTGATATTTTCCGGTGCTCGTTTGAGCAACATTTTGAGAAAATATGCAGAATCCAAGATTTTGCTGAAACTAGGAAAAATACATGAGATGATGAAAAAAATAAATAAAACAGGAAATTGCAAGGTGTGGGACCGGACGGGCTAGGACACGGCTGGACGGCTAGCAAGCGGTGCCATAATATTTTCCCAGTTTTATGTAATTTTATGTATTTTCTCTGAATTGAGGGGAAATCCCATGAAACTGGAGAGTTTTATGAAATTAGGGAACTTCCATGAGATGAGGGAATAAAATAGGGAATGATGGAGTGTGGGACCGGCAATGGCCAAGGCATGGACGGCCGGCCAAGGAGAACAATCCCAGCACTCTTCCCAATTTTATGTAATTTTCTCATGATTTTAGGGAATCTTCATAAAATCAAAGAGATTTGTTGAAACCAAGGTATTTTGTTGAAATCAGGGAGTTTTCATGGAATGAAGAAAACAAAACGAATAACAATAATAAAATAAAAAGCATGTGGGACCGGCTAGGGCATGGCCTGCCGGCTAGAGCCCGGTCCCACAGATTTTCTTAATTTTATAATATTTTCATGGGTTTAGGGAAAATTCATAAGATCAGGGACTTTTCATGGTTTTAGGGAAAATTCATGAAATCAAGGAATTTTCATGGATTGAGAGAAATAATAAAATAATGGGGACGTGAGGCGTGGGACCGGCCACGGCTGGAGCATGGTCGGCCGGCTGGTGCTCGGTCTCGCGACACCTTTCCCTAATTTTATTATTTTCCTTGACAAAATATCATGAGATTAGAGAATTTCCTTGAAACGAAGGAGATTTGATCGAACGAGAGAATTTTCATGAGATCAGGGAAAAAATATATGATAAAATATAAAATTGGCCGCGGGATTGGTCACAGCATGATTGGCCGGCTGGTGGTCCAGTCCCCTGGCGCCTTTGCTAATATTTTTTTTGTTATTATTTTTCCTTCTTATTTTGCATAGGTTCATCGTTCATTCGTATTTTTGAAATGTTCGTTTGCGCATTCAAATACTGGTCTGTGCATTATTGTTAAGTACACTTGCACCATTTTAGTTAGGGCTTATTCGATGCTCAGATGCCTGTTTCGTTGAATATTTATCACTAACTCGTGGAATTCTGCTGGGAAGAACCACGAATCGAAGTGGCGAAATATAACGAAGAATCGTAGAATATTGCTGGATATTCAGGCGATTAGAGATAATTAACTGATGGCTTTATACTAGCAGGGCTTCCTATTTAGGAGCATTAATTATCTGAGAGTTGAGCAATATGAACTTGCTGGAGTATCATATTTCTCCTATATAGTCAGGGAAAACCTGGTTGCATCCTGAAGACATTGTCGCTCTATACTAGCAGGCATGTTGTCTAGGAGCCGCCCAATCTTTCGATTCTATATAGAAATAATTACTGAAATTTCTCAGTATTCATGAGATGTGACGTGGTCTCAGCTGGGAGACTACACATCTACAGATACTCTGAGAGACATCCTTCTCAGTCAGAGGTTCTATGGCATGATCTTTCATGCTTTATTGAGAGACATGAGTCTCAATACTCATCCAATTGCCGGATCCGGAGCATAAATAATTACTGAAATTGCTCAGTATTCATGAGATGTGTCGTGGTCTCAGCTGGGAGACTATACATCTACTGATACTCTGAGAGACAGCCTTCTCAGTCAGAGGTTTTATGACATGAGATTTCATGCTTTATTGAGAGACATGAGTCTCAATATTCATCCAATTTTCGGATCCGGAGTATAAATAGTTAGGGTTTTACAATTTTACCCTTGTCGAAAATCCACCATCTACATTAAGTCCCATACTTAGGGAGGAACAGTCATGTTCCTCAGACAGCATTGAATGGTGATTTTCTAGGTATAGACGAAAATAAGTAATTGAACTTAGTCATAAGATAAGACATTACCGGATTTCGTCCGAATGAGCAAACCATGATTTGAGCAAAAACCAAAGCGTCATCAAGTAAGCATAAATTGGTGTAGAACCGCTGATTAGATGGTGGAACCTTGGTCGGTTTAGGATTCATGGGTCGGGCCCGAAAAGGAAATCCTTATGGAATTAGGTTTTGGAAATAAAATTTGGTATAAAAGGAATTAATTCCTTTTTTTTTTCTCTTCCCGCACGTCCACCATCTCCCTATCTTCTTCATCTTCTCGCCCAAGCAGGAGCAGGAGAAAAATCGTCGGAGCGCCGACCACCAGCCGACCAGAGCCACCACCATCCGGCCAACTTCCGGCCGGCGCCGACAGGTACGTGAAAAATTCTTTTTTTTTTAAAGCTTTCTGTCTGTTCATGAGTTATTCATCATAAAATAATATGAGTATACACGTATTTTGGATGTGAGTTTTATGAAAAACCCTTTTTTTAGGAACGTATGTTCGTTCGATCGTTAGTTTAAGAAACTAGCAACAATCCCTAACTTGAGAGAGATTCTTCTTTGGAAAAAAGACCTGTGTCCAGTGATAAAATTTTTTTTATGAGATTTCATGGAAACCAAAACTTTATCTTTAAAAGATGTGAGCTTTCACAAAACCAAAATAAACCTTCGTTTTAAAGAAAAACGCTCCTACGAAGGAAAATAGATTCTTTTTTTTTAATCATGAAACCGTGGAGCTTCACAAGAACATTTTTTTTTATATAAACTCACGTGAGCCTGAGCTCACGTCAAATTTTTTTTACGTGAGTTAATCACGGTTTTATTCCTTCGTAAAATCAAAACATGGGTTTTGAGTAACCCTCGAATTTTAGACAATTTATTTATGATGAAATATTGTCTTGGTGTAAATTTCATAGCCCAGTTGTTGATGTTTATACTATGAAAATTGTGTCTATGATTTTATGAAAAATCAGTCTAAAAAAGGTTTGTTCGTTATTCGCAGGTTTCCAGGAACGAACTAACTTCTGAGTGTCGACTCTTGCGGAACAATCACTATTGTTAGTAGAATTGTAAAGAGGTAAGAGTTAAAAATTACAATTTTGTAGACGTATTTATTAGCATGTTGCTAATCTTGTGTTCCTGGTTCTAGAAAATGTCAATTTCCAACAGCAGCAATTCCTCCAGCTCTTCTGATGAGGATTCCAAAGCTTCCGCAGCCAATTCGAAAGCTAAGAGAACTCACGATGAAGGGGCAAAGCCTATTATACCCCCGAACAACCGGAGAGTCACTTATGCCGAGCTTATGAAGCGAAAAGCCGAGACTGATGAAGCGGAGGGTCGTATGCGTAGAAAAGATCGAATCCAGGGCAAAATACCGGCGGCAGAGGAGAGACGCCGATTCGTCGATAGAGTACCTTCTGACTCTGATGATGATGCTTTCGAAGAGGAAACCACGTGGGTGTTACCAGAGTTCAAGGTCAAGCCTATGAAACAAGTTGATGCTGAACTTGAAGCTGAATCAGAAGAAGACTCGGACTCGGACGATCCTCATACCCATCCAGACTTCATCAATGGTCTTGACAGTGATTCCGACGAAGAGGAGGA
Source organism: Papaver somniferum (assembly GCF_003573695.1). Taxonomy (NCBI): domain Eukaryota; kingdom Viridiplantae; phylum Streptophyta; class Magnoliopsida; order Ranunculales; family Papaveraceae; genus Papaver; species Papaver somniferum. The sequence continues at coordinate 105,491,437 of NC_039366.1, forward strand.
TTCCGAGAAGGACAGTGATGATGAATCTGACAGCTCAGATGAATCTGACGAATAACTTTATTCTTGATTTCCTTTTAAACATTTGAATGTTTTCTTAGCCTTCGTAGTAAACATCTTATTTGAATAACTTTTCTTGAGTATTAAGATTTTCCTTTTGTAAGAAATTCTTTTATTAAGGTCATTTCCTCTTGATTGAATCAGATAAATGGGCCAATCCTCATATGACGAACCCATTGTGATCTTCCTTTACTCGTTTTATGGTTTTCATCTATGAAAACATCCAAACATGTCGCAGAATATATGTAACACACAAGGCCGTATGACTTCTATGACCATGCCTAACTTTGGTCAGTCCCTAGTGTATTATTTTACTCCGCATCTCTAGTATTGACCTTTTTCGAGACTTAAGGTTTCAGTAAAACTCGCAACCAAATTGACTATTTGCAGAAGATAAACACCTGTCGTATCTTGTATATATCTCCAGGATTTAGGGTTTAACACTTGCGCATATTTCTTCCATTCCCGAGTTAGTTTCATCGCAGAAGAAATTTCGATTGCCATACCTTTCATCATCATGTCTAGCGATAATACTTCTTCTCGAAACGGACTTCAGTCGACGCATGAAATAGAAGCGTCCATCTCGGTAAGTTGTATATCTTCTTCGTCTCTGTTTGATCAAGGTTATTGATCATAGGAAAATGATTTGTTGCAGGAAAATCAGAAGAATCCCTCTTCTCATAATTAGAGGCCCAGGCGGACTGTTAGGGCTCCTGGACGGTATAGGTCGGATCATGCTGAGACCGGATCATCCGTAAGCAATCTTATGATTCTCGAAGTTTTATCTTGTTCCATTCTGATAAAACTAAACACTTCCTCATTTCGTCGCAGGCGGATGTTCGTGTCGTTGTTGATGCTAGAATGAGAAGGAATGGAAAGTCCGTGACTGTGGTTGAGGTTGAAGATAGCAGCAACCAGGTATGTGAAGCCTCTGCAGAATCCGTGGAGGCTGGAGACGGGGTTCGTGACTATCCAACAGCTGGACTCTTGTTTGAAGCTCCTTTGATCAACAATTCCCCGGACAATGAGGCGGTCGGTGGATTCGTCATTCCCAAGTGTCATGCGCCTCTATACACCAAGATTTGGAAAAAGTATGGGCATATTGCTACGACCGAAGTGTGGAAAGGTTTTCTACCAACCCTCCTGACTACAGTTGCAGGGTTGTTGCCGATCATTGAGGAGATGAAACAGATGTATCTACGAGATGTCAAGAATCAGGAACTGCACAAGTGGGATGAGATGATTTCGAATTGTGAGACATTGCGGTTCAATGTAGGTTGGCTTCGTCTTCGGCTCGAGATAATCAAGATTCATAAAGCGGCGGAGGCTGCTGATGCGATTTCTATGACCACTGCTTTAATGGAAGAGGAGAAGATGCTGGCTTTGGAGTCGGCAAGAGTCGAGAAGGCAGTCGAGGATTTGAATACAAATACCAGGAATTTCCAGAAGAAACTTGACAGGGTTTCTTATAGATATTATCCATTGTTGGACGGATTGCTCTGAGTGATCATTCGGGAGAGTTGAGGTGTAGGTTTCTGATAAGGTAAAATAATATGATGGCGTAGAGGAATTTTGTTCAATTGATGAATGTTTAATGAACAAACGAGCATCTTGCACGCTCTTTGAAGGAAATAAATTACATTTGAGATATATTTGAATAAAGATTGATTATCTGCTGCTGATCAAGCATAATAGGGTGTGAGCCATTTGTCGTTGATAATATTTCCTTCCTTTCCTCCACTGACTGCTAAGATTTTGTAGTATCCACTAGACACTGCTTTGGTGATAACATACGGGCCTTCCCATTTCAGAAAGAATTTGGGAGCAGACATGTCTTGTTGAATGTGTTTTGCTGTCTTTAATACCAAATCTCCTACTTGGAAAGTTCGAGGTTTTACCATTTTGTTGTAAGCTCTGGATATTCTCTGTTTGTAAGCCTCCACATACTTTTATACTTTAGCTCTCCTTGATTCGAGTATGTCCAGTTCAGCAACTCTTGACTTGGACACTTCAACTTCATCCCATCATATTCCACTGGCCGCTGCAATCCTTGCTGAAGGAACTTTTATCTCAGCTGGGAGTATAGCATCAGCCCCATAGACGAGTGAATACGATGATGTTCCAATCGAGCTCCTTGGTGCAGTTCTGTAATCCCATAAAGCCTTGGGTAATTGCTCATGCCACGATCGTGGATTGTCATGAATTGTTCGACTGATAATCCGGATCAAAGTTTTGTTGGTACTCTCTGCTTCACCATTTCCTTGTGGATAGTATGGTGTGGAGAAAATTTGTTTGATCTCGTACTCCTTGAGCAATTTTTCGACATCCTTGTTGGCGAAAGGAGTCCCATTATCTGTGATGATATGTTTGGGGACACCGAATCTACATATAATGTGTTCCTTGATGAAGGCTGCAATAGTTACCCCTGTAGTACCTCTGAGCGGGATTGTTTCGACCCACTTAGTGAAATACTCAGTAGCTGTGATGATGTATTCATGCTGCTTGGAGGATGCTGGATTGATCTTTCCGATGATATCAAGTCCCCAGCTATAGAAAGTCCATGGATATTCACATACTATAATGGAAGAAAAGGAGTATTAATAAGGTTATTGTGGAACTGACATTGATGACACTTCTGAACGTACGCGACTGCGTCTTCTTCCATAGTCGACCAGTAATAATTCTCGTGAATTTGGAGAAACAATTTATTTTTCCCCTGATGTTCTCCTTCATGAGTTTCTTTCAGGACCATCAGAATTTCTTCTCCGTCCAGGCATCTCAACAAGTCTCCTCCAAAGCTTTTGCGATACAAGATCCCATCAAAAAAGACAAATCTCTTAGCTTTCTGAGTAAGTTTGATTGCATCTTTCTTTCCAGGTGGTGATTTGTTGTCTCGAAGGTATTCAATGTAAGGATGTCTCCAGTCCCCGGTGTGATGAAGTGTCAGGGCCTCTAAATGATGAGGAGGTGTCTGACAATTAGGACAAGATCCTTGCAAAGTGTTATCACCAGCGTTTGTCCACATACTTCTTGAAGCACACTTTCGATCTTTTCCTTTGCTTCTTCATCACCAAGGCACTGTGATAGAGAGGCATCAGGGTTGCGATGGTACAAGGCCCCGTGGAGCAAGAAGAAGTTCTTTAGCTCTTTAAAGTTGACTGCTCCTTCTGTAACGGAACTGCTCAATTCATGAATAATAGGTGCTCTCCAGTCGTTTGCTTGAGCATCTTCAGTTTGACTAAGCCATGTGGATGATACATATCGTCTTTGCACTATGATAGCTTTCTCTGATCCTTCGAATTGCAGCTTGGAGGCGAGGGTTGCCAAGCAATCAGCGTGTCTATTGTTGGTCCGGCCAGTATGAGTGATAGTCGCATCAGCGAAATGAGTTAAGAGTCGCTGCCCTCAGCCCTGAATGGAGCAAGCGTTATCTCCTTGAGAGAGAATGTCCCATTCATTTGATTGACCAACAGTTTTGATTCTCCTCTGATCTCCAGGTGCATCGCTCCTGCCTGTTTAGATAAGGATAATCCTAGCAAGAAGGCTTCATATTCTGATGAGTTATTTGTACAATGGAAATCCAGCTTAAATGAATGTGAGAATACTTCACCAGATGGAGAGACCAAGACTATGCCCGCTCCTCCAGTATCGTTGCTAGGAGTAGCAGATCCATCAAAGTATAGCAGCCACGTTTCTTCCTTGACGACTGAAATTTCTGGGAATTCACCTGGTACATCGTCCTGTAGTGTCGTGGAATCTTCCCCTGGAAAGGCATCCAGTAGATCTGCTACCGCTTGACCTTTAATTGCTTTGGGAGAAACATATACTATGTCGAACTCTGACATCTGAAGCAGCCATTTTTTAAGTCTTCCTATCAAAGCAGGTTTCGAGAGTAAAAACTTGATGGGATCAGCTTTGGAGACAAGCACGACCCTGTTAGATAGCAAATAATGTCTGAATCTCTGCATTGCATAAGCTAATGCCAGGCACGTTCTTTCAGCTTTCGGGTATCTGAGTTGAGAATTTTTCATGGTTCGGATGTAATAGTAGATTGGATGTTCTACGCCTTCTTCATCTTCTTGAGCTAGCAGTGCCCCAATAACAACATCACTGGAAGCCGTGTACAATATCAATGGTCGTCCTTTTACTGGAGATCTCATGACTGCGGGGGATAAAATTATTGTTGTATCTTCTGGAATGCCTCCTGCTGAACAGTCGTCCAGGCGAAATTTGCTCCCTTCTTCAGCAGAGGAGTGAACGAAGCAATGAGCTGAGCCAATCCTGGTATGAAGCATATGATGTAATTTACCTTTCCCATGAAACTCTGTAGTTCCTTCACAGTGCGTGGAGGAGGCATGGTAGTAATGGATTTTGCTTTGTCAGGATCGACTTTGATCCCTTCAGCAGTGACCAGGAATCCTAGAAACTTCCCAGAAGAAACTCCAAGAGCGTATTTCAGGGGATTCATCTTTAATTTGTATTCCCTGCGTCTTTCGAAAACTTGCCTCAGAAATTCTAGATGCGATGCTCAAGATTTTGATTTCACCACAACATCGTCGACATAGCCTTATAATTGCTTATGCATCATATCATGAAATATTACTGTCATGGCTCGTTGGTAGGTAGCACCTGCATTCTTCAGTCCAAAGGGCATCATAGTGTAGTGAAAGTTCCCAATGGGAGTGGGAAACGCGGTTTTGGCAACATCATGTTCAAACATCTTGATTTGATTGTATCCACTGTAACCATCCATGAATGAGAACATACTGTGGCCGCTGGTTGCATTGACAAGCATATCAATGTTGGGTAAAGGAAAATCATCCTTTGGGCAACACTTATTCAGGTTCCGGAAATCTACACAGCATCTGATTTGACCATTTTTCTTCTTAACTGGGACAACGTAGGCCAGCCATGTTAGATGTTGGATAGGCTTGATAAATCCTGTTACTAGCAATTTCTGAATTTCGACTTTGATTTGTTCCTCGACTTCATGTCTGAACTGTTTAGGTGGTTGTTTGACAGCTTTGGAGCCAGGAGTGATATACATACGATGAGTGACCAGCTTGTCGTCGAGACCAGGCATTTCTTCGTACGTCCAAGCAAAGATATCCCGATACTCTTTCATCAAATTTACTAGGCCAGTTCGTTCCTCCAGTGATAGTGCAGAACTGATTAAGATTGGTCTCGGGTCTTCTTCTGTGCCGATGTTAACTGTTTCAAGATCATCATTAGTAGAATTCGTGCCATCTTGCAACTGTTGCGGAGCATCTTGAACCTCATTATCAGGTGATTGCTCGATCTGGCATGATTCATTACGGCGGGGAGACTCTTGATCAATCTCCCCAATTAATTGCTAATATTTGCGCCGCCGATAAATGACCTTCCCTTCTGCATCATGGATGGTCATAAAATTGGATCATGGAGTCGTGACCTGATCCTTGCGGCGTTTGACCGGTGTAGCAGGTGATTTGACTGGTTCTGTCTCTAGAGATAGTGATGACGCATCCGCAACTTCAATAGTTTCCCAACTTGGAAGTGGAGTATTGTAGATCTTCTTAGGAGGTTCAGGAATGTTCCTATGGGATTCAATGAATTCAGGATCGTAGGCCAGAGCGTAAGGAGATGAGGAAGCGGCTATGCGAACGATATTGTTGTTGAGTAAAGCCTTCATACATTGATGGTAGGTTGATGGGACCACCTTGTTGTCATGGAGCCACGGTCGCCCGAGTATCATGTGAAAGTCAGGTTCTTGTTCAATCACATGAAACTTCACTTTCGATTGAATCGGCCCTACCCTCAAATCTATATACGCATATCCATATGTATGGCTTTGGCTTCCTTCAAATCCTGTCATTAGAATGAGATGGCGAATGATTTTACCTTGTGGGAATCTGGCCATCCTGAGAGTCTTTATAGTGACGATGTTTGTGGAGGCGCCTGTATCAACGAGAGCCCTCTTAAATTCGGTGCCTTTGATGAAACCAGTTACGTACAACGCCCGATTATGTCCTTCATCTGCCATGCGATCTTATTCTCCAAAAGTGATGTTGTCGATCGAATGTTCAGACACCAGGGAGACTTCTTCAACTGCTGGGGTTGGTGGAGTTATTTGCACGTCAGATGATATTTGGTTGAGTGCGACAAACGTGTCTGTACGCTGCTCCCTAGAAAAATGTAAAAGTTCACACAAATTTTCGATCAATTGTGCAACTTTCTGATCCACTGACTTCTCATAAGTAGTGAAGCTATTGCTTTGAGGGTCGGGTGACAAATCAGTCCCCAGTGTTGGGACTTCTGAAGCGGAGGTGCCGCCTAAATCAGATGTCAGTTTGATGAGGAAATCGAGTATGTGGTTCATCGTATTCTTCATCAGATCCATGTTCCTGGCGTGAACCTCCAGGATTTGAGCCAACTCTGTCAGAGTCGGGGTTTTTCCGCCTTCTGTGCCATTAGAAGTAACATTAGAAAGAGGAACATTACCATTTGAAAGGTTCTGGATCGGGTTTGGATCAGTTGAATTAGTCCTAAGACCAACCATCTTGTGAAATCGTGAGATTGCAACCGAGAGATTAATCTCCCAGTGTGGTCGCCAATCTGTAGATGGGGAAAAACAATTTGCTGGTTTTTACGGAATTGAAGAGTCGACCGTGTGGAGACTTCTTGAACCGAGCGAAATGTTGAACCTCACACAGATGCACTCGGAATATGTTATTCTTTTTTATTTCAAAAGGCACTGCAAGAAGGGAGTGCTTTAAGTTCGAGAGATCAATCTGTAAGACCCCGGCCTAAACCAAGAACAATGGCCGGTCCAGAGTCAATTCGGTCACAAGAGAGGATGGGTTGATCTGTAGGAGCTACGCTAAGAAATGTGTGAGATTAATGGTGATATGAGATTGTAGGTGTGTTGTGAATTCAGCATAAGAACGCACTGAATGATTGAATTTTACTCAATTGAGAGTGATTACTCAGACAATGAGTTCGTGTAGACGAAGATTGTCTGTATGAACTTGCCGAGAAATTGCTTGTTTAGACGAATATTCGAGTCTTCAAATCTTGTCCTTTCAATCAGGATTCAGAGATATTTTATAATGCCGGAGTTGAAAACACCATGATCCCATGAAGTGTGACAGTTGCTGGAATCAGAGAGTGGGGAAGTGGGAAATCGTGTTAAAACCAGTTGCTCATCGTGCGGAGACTTGGTTAATTTTCCACCCACTACTTTGATGACTCTTCCAACTGATTGCACGACTTGCTCACATTCTCGTCGTGGGTAAACACACGTGTTGTAGACCGCCAGACCAAAACCCTAGTTAATATCCCCCATGTGACACGATTGATATCTCGTGGTTGTGGAGTCAGTTACAGACTTCATGGGACGATGAGTCCATGTATTACTGAGTTGAACATGATTTGCAAATGTTCTGAGACTCGTGAATTAAATATTTCTGCTGAGACGAGGTATTATTATGTTGATTACCTAAGACGAGCAAGTTGTGTTGCTGAGTTATTGAATATTGATAGTTGAACCAATATTCTTGAATCTGAGCAAATATTGCTGGTTCGAGCAAATATTGCTAATTCGAGAAAATATTGCCGGTTTGAGCAAATGCCGCTCATTTGATGAATTGTTGGTAACAGGACCAAATAAAATATTAATTTAAGATACTGACTGCTGGGTCGAGTAAAATAAAAAATGTTGATCATGGAATTAACATAAAATTATCAGAGTATTTGAATCTGCTCATAATCATGTTTCTGCGGAGCTCTGAATTCAAAACCCTAATTTTACTGAAATGATGATTTATTGCAAATCAACCGCAGAGTGACGCAGGGACCGGCTACATGGGATGATGAGTTCACCATGTAACGCCCAGATGCTCGAATGAGCAAAATACCAAAGTCTCTTGAGGACCAGTTGATGAAAGAATGATTAAATGCTGGTTTAATCATTTATTAAAATAATGCTCGTGTGAGCGACAGATAATAATAAAACCAAGCCGTGAAAAGATGAGGGACCGTCCAAGAGGTCATGGGACCGGCTCTTGGTGGTCGTGGGACCAATAGATGGTCGTTTTAGCAAACTCTCGATTGTTCGGAAAGAGTTTGAACCTAATATGAGCAGTTGAGCAAATTAGGTTAAAAATAGTTAAAACATGTGGGACCGGCCACTTGCAAGCCTCAGGGCCACCCTTGGTCAGTCAAGGGGATGCGACCGTGTCACCATGTTGTTCGTGTCTCAGTCTTGAGAGTTTTGATATTTTTCGGTGCGCGTTTGAGCAACATTTTGAGAAAATATGCAGAATCCAGGATTTTGCTGAAACTAATGAAAAATAATAAATAAAACAGGGAATTGCAAGGTGTGGGACCGGCCAGGGCTAGGATACGGCCAAACGACTAGCAAGAGATCCCACAATATTTTCCCAGTTTTATGTAATTTTATGTATTTTCTCTGAATTGAGGGAAATCCCATGAAACTGGAGAGTTTTATGAAATTAGGGAACTTCCATGAGATGAGGGAAATAAAATAGGGAATGATGGAGTGTGGGACCGGCAATGGACAAGGCATGGCCAGCCGGCCAAGGGGCACGGTCCCAGCACTCTTCCCAATTGTATGTAATTTTTTTCATGATTTTAGGGAATCTTCATAAAATCAAAGAGATTTGTTGAAACCAAGGTATTTTGTTGAAATCAGGGAGTTTTCATGGAATGAGGAAAACAAAAAAAAAATAACAATAATAAAATAAAAAGCGTGTGGGACCGGCTAGGGCATGGCCGGCCGGCTAGAGCCCGGTCCCACGGATTTTCTTAATTTTATAATATTTTCATGGGTTTAGGGAAAATTCATAAGATCAGAGAATTTTCATGGTTTTATGGAAAATTCATGAAATCAAGGAATTTTCATGGATTGAGAGAAATAATAAAATAATGGGGACTGAGGTGTGGGACCTGCCACGGATGGAGCATGGTAGGCCGGCTGGTGCTCGGTCCCGCGACACCTTTCCCTAATTTTATTATTTTCCTTGACAAAATATCATGAGATTAGAGAATTTCCTTGAAACGAAGGAGATTTGCTCGAACGAGAGAATTTTCATGAGATCAGGGAAAAATAATAAAATGTAAAATTGGGCGCGGGATTGGTCACGGCATGACTGGACGGATGGTGAGCCCAGTCCCCTGGCGCCTTTGCTAATATTTTATTATTATTATTTTTCCTTCCTATTTTGCATAGGTTCATCGTTCATTCATATTTTTGAAATGTTCGTTTGCGCATTCAAATACTGGTCTGTGCATTATTGTTAAGTACACTTGCACCATTTTAGTTAGGGATTATTCGATGCTCAGATGCCTGTTTCGTTGAATATTTATTACTAACCCGTGGAATTCTGCTGGGAAGAACCACGAATTGAAGTGACGAAATAAAACGAAGAATCGTAGAATATTGTTGGATATTCAGGCGATTAGAGATAATTAACTGATGGCTCTATACTAGTAAGGCTTCCTATCTAGGAGCATTAATTATCTGAGAGTTGAGCAATATGAACTTGCTGGAGTATCATATTTCTCCTATATAGTCAGGGAAAACCTGGTTGCATCCTGAAGACGTTGTCGCTCTATACTAGCAGGCATGCTTTCTAGGAGCCGCCCAATCTTTCGATTCTATATATAAATAATTACTGAAATTGCTCAGTATTCATGAGATGTGCCGTGGTCTCAGCTGGGAGACTACACATCTACAGATACTCTGAGAGACAGCCTTCTCAGTCAGAGGTTCTATGGCATGAGATTTCATGCTTTATTGAGAGACATGAGTCTCAATACTCATCCAATTGCCGGATCTGGAGCATAAATAATTACTGAAATTGCTCAATATTCATGAGATGTGTCGTGGACTCAGTCGGGAGACTACACATCTACTGATACTCTGAGAGACAGCCTTCTCAGTCAGAGGTTTTATGGCATGAGCTTTCATGCTTTATTGAGAGACATGAGTCTCAATACTCATCCAATTATCGGATACGGAGTATAAATAGTTAGGGTTTTACAATTTTATCCTTGTCGAAAATCCACCATCTACAAGAATTAAACAAACATTCAACTGATATGTAGCTGGTCGGGTGGCTGCCAGGTCGGGATAGGTACTGGTCCTCTTATATATTTATAGACAAACTTCATATTTCAATTCGGGCAAATGAAATTCCGTGAGCTAATGAGGAATGGTGTGTATTCCTGTGTAAGTGAGAATTGTTTCTGACTCTCTTATATTGCCTGCATTTTGTGGTGGGGATGATGTTATGATCTGGAGTGGCACCCTGAAGAATAGTACTCTTTCTTTTGCTGGGAAAGTGAGAGATTAAGAGATATTAAATTGGGACTCTAAAGTCTGGAACAATCCACTTATAGGTGTAGAATCTCAATACTTAGTTTTGGTTGTGGCTTATAGGTATGAGTTTGTGATTTAAGATTAGGTATCTCAGGATATTCATAAAACTTGTATCAGAACTTCGGATGCATCCTCACAAAGGTTGAGTAGCATATAGGCACAAAGAAAAGAAAGAATGAGGCATAGAATCTCGCTTTTGCATCCCATTTCATGGCTCACAGAGTCATAGTTTTATTATCTCCCCACTAGTCAATTTCTGACCTAGTGATGGGCTTATTGATGGTGATCATTTAGCATTAACGGAATACCTTGTAATTTGTTTCCATGTACTCATATCCACAATCCACTTATGCGTACCTTTAAAAATTTAGTTCAATTCAATTTGGTTTTAATACTATTGTGAATTTGCAAGTTCTTGATTCTCTTTTGGTCCTTCTTCTACGGATGGCAAGTTAAGAGCTCAGAAAATGCTTTCTGAGTTAACAATGTTAACGCAATTTTTGTCATAGATAGTGTACATGTCTTTTTATTAACAAAGACCACACAAAAAATTGCATTAGGCCACAGAAAATGCAGGACCGGCCCTGTCTGTTTCGATTGTTTTCTTTTTATCTTGCAGGATAGTGTGATCTTGAAGTATTCATAACATTTGAAGAAGAAGCGTCAATAATAGATAGATATTTACTCGAAATGCTCATTTTTTTTAGTTTATGTTCGAATTGGCAACTGTATAATGGCAGTTGAAATGTGTTGTATAAACTCTTATATCTATATATGTTTGTTTCAGCTTTTTATTGAATTCTACCTCACCTGCTCTTCTTTCTTTGCAGCCGAAGAGAAGCCAGGTGCTTCTGTTCTATTAGCTTAAAGACGAAGATCGATAAAATTTGTAAGCAACACAAAGTTATATTAGCTTTATTTGCAGCCGAAGAGAAGTCAGGTGCTTCAGTTCTATTAGCTTAAAGACGAAGATCGATAAAATTTGTAAGCAACACAAAGTTATATTAGCTTGATTTTTGTCTAATTATTTTTCCTAATTCCATCAACCTGTAAACTAACATGTAATTATTGTATAGGATAAGATGACTCAGCTCCAACAACAAAGCATCATTGAAGGAAATCAAAGAGATGAAGTTGATATTTTCAATGAGAACATATATTATGCCTTATGGAGATTTGGTTCAAAGTCAAGCAATTGGAATCCCGAAGATGCGAGCAGACAATGGATTATTCCAACAAGAGAGATTGATTCATATGTTGAACCAAATGGACCTGGCTGAATAACTTTGAAAATAACTGGGGATGACTACTTAGAGCGACAATTCTTTAATATCTGTGAAGACGTGCAAATTAAACAATAGTCATGATGACAGGCGAGATGGTACAAGCATAGCAGGTAGTAGTAGCAGAAATTACCACTGTATGGAATATGTAAATAGTGAATCACGTGTCAGTGTTTAGAATAATAGGTCAAGAGATTTCATTTCTACATGAATTTCAAATTTTGGTAGTTTTATTGTTTTTAGGTTATTTGTCATAGTAATGATAATATATTTGACTGAATATAGCTTAAATCTTTTGTTCTCTGTATCTATTATGATTTTATTGAATGGGTTTTTGTTATTATTTTCCTTTAATAAAAAGCTTATAGTGAGGAATAATTTTATCTTTGAAATTCTTTTCGAAGGCGAACAAAGAGTCCTTAATAAAGTATTTAGGGACCAAAAAAATGAAAAAGAAAGTTGTCTAAGAAATTCTTTTTTTAAGACAAAATTAATGCTCATTAATTAAGATATTTGGAGGAAATCTCTTTTTACCTTTAAAAGGAAGTATTTGTCTCTGAAAAAAACATTTCGAGGCAAAATGAGGTGTCCTTGATAGAATATATAGGGACAAAATATGTTGTTTTTTGCGGACGAAAAAATTGTCTTTGAAAGTTTGTTTTAAAGGCAAAATGCTTTGTCTTTGATAAAAAAATTTAGAGACAAATATAAATCTTTGGGAGAGGAGAAATTTTGTTTCCGAAAATTCTTTCGGAGGAAAAAAATTTGGTCACTAATAAATTATTTAGAGACGAACAAGTTTGTCTTCAAAATTTGGTATTTAGAGGCTACTGATTTTGTCTCTGATTAAATTAATTAGAGATAAAAAAAATTGTTTCAGATAATTACTATTAAAGACAAAGTAAATTGACACAAAACTTTCACTTTTTAGATAATTTATTTGGTCTTAAATAGTTATTATTAAAAACAAATTAAATTGACACAAAGTTGCGTTTTTGAGAAAATTTTATTGGCCTTAAATAACTATCATTAAAGACAAATTAGTTTGTCCTGGAATTTACATTTTTACGACAAAAAACTTTCTCACAAAAATATGCCTTTTGGTGTCGAATTTTTTCGTCTTTAAAATAATTTTCACAGACAATTTTATTTCGTTGGTGAGAGAGACTTTTGTTGACAATAAATTTTTAGTTGTTAATCAATTTTTCTCGTGACCGTTCGTAATTTTGTCGTGATATATTTTCCCAGACGGGGTATTTGAGACAACTTCGTGACAAAAAAAATCATTTCGGATAATATTTCGAGACAAAAAAAGGGATTTCCTGACAAATTTTTTTGGCACAAAACCCCCATTTTCTTTTAGTGCATGAGTAAAATTGTCGCATATAGGGCCAGAATGTTGCTTGGGCCACTGTTCAGGCGCCATCCAAGCCCGCTAACCAGTCAACCGAAGCAGCCCACCAGCCTGCCCAGTATTACAATGACCGGTCAATGGTCAAAGTTAACGCTCGGTCAACGGTCAAAGTCAACCGTTGGTCAACTGTCAAAGTCAGGTCGCACGTCGCACCTCTAGCCAATTTTCAGTCATGTTGCCAGCAATGCTGCTAACCAATTTCCAGCCAAATACTCTGCCGCGCTGCCAACCAGTTTCTAGGCATGCTGCCAGATGTGCTGCTAACCAGTTTCCAGCCATGTTGCCAGATGCACTGTCAGTCAGTCTCCATCCATGCTTCCAGCCCATTATGCCTGCCAACCATCAATCCAGTCTTCCAGCATGCGAATTAATTCAGGAGGCATGCAAAGACAGTTTCATGCGAATTAAACAGCGAGGCATGAATGAGCAGTTTCATGCAGAATTAAACAGGGATGCATGAATGAGCAGTTTCATGCAGAATTTAACATGGAGGCATGAATGAGCAGTTTCATGCAGAATTAAACAAGGAGGCATGAATGAGCAGTTAATGCCATTTAAGTTTATATTGAAATTAGGTATTCAAATGTATAAAGAGGGAGGTCCTGAGGGCTAGCAAGGAAAAAAATCCACTGTGATTCTATTAATCAATTACCCCCCCCCCCCCCCCAAGGGGATTCGTCTGTGGATATAGGCAAACCATGTCGAACCACGTTAAATTTGTATCTGTCATTCTTGACTTTTTTCTGTTATTAGCCCAGTTTCCATCAACAACACCAAAATCATCGTGTTTAGTAGTGCCTGGAAATATTTTTGGGTGCAAACATTGGAGCCGACTAAGGGGAGTAACGAGAAAAGGAATCGTGTTTTCCCGCTGAGAAAAGTAGTAAAAAATGGTTCAAAATCGTGTCCGTGAAAAAGCAGTTTGAATGTCTTGGGAAATCACTGTTGCAGTACAGTTTGATCGCAACAACTGCAGTCCAGCTGATCGCAGCTGCTGCAGACCATATAATCGCAGATACTGCGGTCCAGTTGATCGCAACTGCTACAGTCCAGATTCGCATTTCGAGATTTTCTGAAGCTATTACCTTCTGAAGCCATTGAAAATGCATCAATACAAAGACCGATGAAACCGCTCCCAGGAAGTTCGGTCCACGGTAAAAGATGGCGTAAAAACATCATCAAGATTGTTGCAGGATGTTCGGTCCGCAACATGATAGGGTCGAAAGTTCGTTGCAACCTCCACCAAGGATCGTCAAGATTGCTATTAAAACAGACAAAAAGAGAAGAAAAAAAAACTCTTGAAAAGCATCTTGAAACTTCCAGTTTGGATGCCTTCGATAATTACTGTTGCAGTCCAGTTGATCGTAACTGCTGCAGTCCAATTTTGATCGCAACTGCTGCGTCCAGTTGATCGCATCTGCTTTAGTCCAGATTAGTTGTTCAAGGTATACAGAAACTATCACCTTCATAATCCACAAGGATTGGTGCGCCACAAGGATCGTTAAAATTGTTGATCGGATGTTCGATCCGCGGCATGATCAAATCCAAAGTTCGGAAAACTTGCTTTCCAAATAACGCAGTATTTACATGTTCGAGTTTGTAGTATGTCAAAATCACTACTGACATGATCGCAAGGATGTCAAGTAATCCACATCTTTAGGCGCTTAAAAATCCTAGAAAAGACTTCCAGAAAAGCATCTCAAAAAGTTCCAGAAAATACCACAAATGTGAAGCAAAACATTGGCAGAAAAGCTTATGGGAAACGGCCACAGAGTCCGATGAACCGTTGCTAAAAGTTCAAGGAGAATATTGTTGCAGAAGAGAAAAGATAACAGTTCAGAAAATTGTTGCCAAATGTTCGAAGAAAAGACCACAATCCCAAAAAAGTGTTGCGAAAAGTTTCAACAGGAAGAAAAACTGGCGGCAAAGGTCGACGGCAACGACTGGCGGTAACGGCCGGCGACAACGACCGGCGGCGAAGGTCGACGGCAGCGGTCGGCAGTATAGGCCGGCGGCAACAAAGGCCGACGGTAACGGCCGGCGGCAAAGGTTGGCGGCGATGACCGGTGGCAACGGCCGGCTACAAAGGTCGGCGGTATCGACCGACAGCAAAGACCGGCGGTAACGGCAGGCGGCAACAAAGGTCGGCGGACTGTCACGTTCACCCACGTTAGGTGCTGCTCACCCACATTACGTTGTGACGTTCACCCACGTCAGCGTTTCTGGTCACCCACATCAGAATACGCTCACCCACTTCAGGAGTCGTTCATCCAAGTCAGGGTTATGTTCACCCACGTCGTCGTTGTGTTCACTCACGTCAACATCAACCAGTCAACACGTCATGTCAGCGTGACACATCGGCAAAGCGATGACATGGTAGCTCGCCACGTCAGCATATGGTCCAGTCAGCAGCGCTGCGTCAGCAAATACTCCAGTCAGCACCTGCCACATCAGCGGTCGGCCGCCACATCAGCAAGTAGTCCAGTCAGCACCTGCCACGTCGGCAACTGGTCCAGTCATCGACCGCCATGTCATCAAGTATGTCCAGTCAACAGTGGCGCGTCAGCTACTACACGCGCGCTAATAGAAAATTTTGTTTCGGCAGTAACTTCTTCGTTTTAAGTCCGAATCGAGTGATTTTTGGCTCGTTGGAATCGTCTTTCAATTCCTTACAACCTGGAGAATAAAAATTATGAGTTTGAAAAAATTTATTTTTGAGGTTCCGAGCGGCGATATCACACACGGTCACCGTTCACCACCAAGTGAAAACTACATATCATATTCAATGTTCGTGAACGCTATTGCGTCAAGTTTCTATCCACAACATTCTCGTGTGCAAAGTTTGTGAGTGTTGGTTCTATTCATAAACCTCAACACGCTCATGTACGGTGCTAGTTAAAACTGCAACATTCCAGTTGATCGAGCTGTTGTAGTCCAGTTCCGCAGCAAATATTGCAGTCCAGTTGATCGAACTGCTGCGGTCCTTTTTTCGTATAATTACTACAGTCCAGTTGATCGAGCTGCTGTAGTCCAGTTCCGCAGCAAATACTACAGTCCAGTTGATCGAACGGTTGCAGTCCTTTTTCGCATAATTACTACAGTCCAGTTCATCGAGCTGTTGTAGTCCAGTTCCTCAGCAAATACTGCAATCCAGTTGATCGAACTGCCGCGGTCTTTTTTCGTATAATTACTACAGTCCAGTGATCGAACTGTTGTAGTCCGGTTTTCCTCAAGACTGTTTCAGTACAGTTTTCCTCACAACTGCTTCAGTCCAATATAATCGAACTTCTGTAGTTCCATGTGATCGTTTTCGTATGCGTCAAAAATAAATTACACTTTCTCACAACTCAAAATAAATAATATAGCAAGGGTAAGAAAGGATCGTTCCCACAGAGAGGATCTAGGTTGTCAAGTTGTTTCGGTTTGCTATATAAACAAGGGGGAATTTCTGATTTTTATGTAAAGGAAAATAAACTAAAAGCAAATAATGAAATAAACAAGCAAATCAATAAGATGAAGATATTGGTCAAGGATTAGTTTTCATTCACAGACATGAATTTGTAACAATAACTAGAATTGATATTTAATCTCAACTTTTATCAAAAGTCCTAGGATACCTTGATCGCAAGAATATCCCGCTAATTTCCTCTTGTCATCAACAAACACATTAAAAGATGCTAAAGTGAATTCTTCCTACAAAGCAACCTAAAGTGTAAAAGCACAATTAAGTTTAACTCCCTAAGAGCACTAAGTTCTATGAAATAAGACTAATCAATGCAAACGAACATGTAAAAGCACTAATCCGTTTTAACAAAGGTTATGATCCACTTGTACTACTAGGATGTATCACTACAAGCAATAATCACAATTATGCTACTTGTATTCAAGGTGTATCACGATTACGTATAATAAACCCTAAACTAGCAATAGATATGATTACGAGTTCTACCAATTTACAACTTGACAAAACTAACAATCAATCATACATGGCGATATTTCTAGCGAATCATAATCGACAAAACATGGAGACAAAACTAATTTATTGAATGAAAACCCATATTTGGAAATCCAACTTATTCCTTAACTAATAATAAAATCTAGGTACTCATGTTAAAGGGGTTCATCACAAGAAGAAAAATAAAAGTTTCCATCTTTCTAAACCCTAGAACAAAAGTAGAAGATGAGATATTATGAGAAGTCTCGGCTCTTGTATATCTTTCACCCGACCTTGTGTGAGAAGCCCAAGCCAAAGGTCCATCTCTGCCTGGGTCAAGCCCATCAAAATCGCAGGTCAAACTTGGTCAACCCCGGTCAGACCCATTCCACCAACTCCAGTCATGTCCAAACTACATTCCTTAACAGCATGACTAACTAACTATATGCAATACCCCTTCCATCACCAACTGCAGCTGCAGTATCATTCAAACTGCACCACCTGCATTTCTTACCTGCGACAACGCCATATCCTTTGGCTCCACACCTGCATCATTTCAGCTGCTCCATTCCCAGCTTCAATCCCCTGCACCTGTTATATGCCTTCAACTCACAAAGCACCAAACCAAGTCAGCTTCTTGCCTTAATCCTTTACAGTTGCACACTATCCATCTTCATTTCTCAGTACCACCAATTTCAGTTTATAACCAGTACCACTGCCATCATCCAATCTCAGTTCAACTGCGACTGCACAACGACATCAGCACCCGCTTCACTCTCTCCATCATTCCATCTGCACAGCAGCAGCTTCTTGCTTGCTTCTATCTGAGCTGCAACCACCAGATCCACTTGCAATCGCCTACAGATCCGTTGCAACCAACTGAACCCCATTCCATAATCATCATCGCCTTCAGTGGCACTGTCTCAGCTGCAATATCATCTCATTACCACCATAAACCAGCTGCAATACCTCTAGCCAATGACCCAGAAAACATCCCAGTGCAGCGGCATAACCAATTGGCACTATAACCTGCAATTTTCTCCTCGAGCCATTCTCTGCAGCTAGACAACATCATCTGTAACTTCATGCCTGCAATGCATTCAGCTGCAATATATTCACAACCTTCTAACCCAGCCGTAATCTCAGTTTTAACTGCAGCTGCAACTACTCAGCTGCGACTTCATGTACTCCTGCAACTGCAATGAATAACAACATCAGAATCATCTCAATCTACTAATTCCTTCTCGATCTCGGACCACCAACTTCACTGCTTGTGCAAGGACTTTGTCTTCCCTGCAATTTCATAACTCTCTCTTCTGAATTTCAGCTCAACCCCATCTGAACATTAACTTAGCTACAGCAGCAACTCGGTTCCTTCATCACCAACTTTCGTGCAATCCTCACAACCATTCAAGCACAGCCACAGCATCACCACAGGTTCCATCCTTGATCCCATTTCAGCTTCTTGGCATTAACAGCACAATCAGCTTCACCACCATTCTTCAAATCTCAGGGCCATCAAGACCACGGCTAGCTCAGGCACCTTCGTCTCAGCTGCAACTTGAGTCTGTTACAGAGACCAACAAAATCACCACCAATGCCTCACTGTCACCAGCCAACCATTGCAATATCAAATTCTCAACGGCAACAGCTGCAACACCTTCACTGCCTCCAGCCAGCATCATCTGCAGTTCAGTTCAATTTCAGATCCACCACCAACCCTTAATTCTTCATCACCAGAACCCTAACTTCATTTCCTGAATCACCAACAGACTCTAATTTCTCGATTCACAGCAAAACCCATTTCTGCAGACTTCAATTTCACCTCTTCTCTGTCTGTTCTTGGCATCAAATTCATCTAACCCATTAAATCAGAATCGATGTTCTTCATCTGTTCTTCACTCGATCAACAACAGCAGTGAAATCTTGTTCTTCATATTCTCATCAAATTCAGATGCCAACCCAACCTTTGCCGTATTCTCACACCTGATCTGTTGCTGCCAACATAACCCATCTCTTCAATTCCTTGTAAATTTCGAATCTCAACAGCAGAATCAGATTCAATTATCTTGAACTAAAAACCGTGTTTTAATCCAAACCCTATGTCTAACATGTTGTGCTGTTCTCAGACTCAACCTGTAATAACCCCATCTGCCTCATTCATCGATCTGTAATAGCAGCTGAGAGACAGAGATAAGAAGAGAAAGAATTGGGGAAGAAATTGATCCCTTCTTCTCGAGTCTCGACCTAACCAGGTCTAACTGAGTGGGATATCTATTTGCACCTCAAACTGTACTTGGGTACGGCCACCCAGTGCCAGCCCCTTAACTTGTGACTGACTCCAGATAGCATCCGCCTGTGAAATGTGCTCCGATTGAAGGCTTTCTTCTTATTTTGTTCTAAATGGCTCCAAAGCACCTATAAAACTCAAAAGCAATCATAAAATACATAATTTACAAGAAAAATAGCAAATAAAGCATAAACTCTAGATAGTAAATACGGTGTATTTTACACCTATCAAATTCCCCTACACTTAGACTTTGCTAGTCCTCGATCAACTCAAACAAAATAATTCTAAAAAAAATACATACAATTCCGTCTCGTCGAGGATACGGTTACTCTTAGCATGAATAACATGCCTTTAAACCTCTAGGTGTCCCTAGTGGACGAGTTTTAGTCTCGTGAAGGTTTACAAGAGATATACCCACAAAACCTACTTTTCCAACTTAATAGTTCTCTGTAAAAATAGCATCCAACGCGCTAAGAAGACATAGAAATTATTCACACTAGTCATAAGAAGTTAGACACATAAATGAACACAATCTCATCCTTAAAAGTTGAGAGAGAAATAACCATCCCTTATCGAAAGAAATTCGGGTTCGGAGTGATCGAAAGTCTCGACTCTGCCTCACAAGAAAGGGTTTTATGAAGTTGCTCTCAATAATAAACAACTTTTTTATGGGTCACACATGTGTCCAGGTAGGAGTGAAGAGAGAATCCTGCGACACCTTGAATGGTAGGAAGGCAAATCCCTCTGAATTGTTTTGAAAACCCACATCTTTTATTCATTTTGAAAACCCTTTTTCTGACGATCTCTAAAAAAGGAAGTCAACCACTTAACGAAGGTGAGAATATGCTTACTGACCTCGTTATCCGTTCGGCGTGCAGTTAGCACCACTCTCACAGCATCCATAGAAACGTCTTCGGTCTTCAATCCTTGTCTTCATCTTCGTCTTCGGTCTTCAACTGTTGATGGTAACTCTTGAACTTTGTAGAATCTTGACAATGTGATTCTTTCCTCTAATTCCTTGTTGTTTGAAACTTCATTACGGATGTTTCTTCTTCCATTGGCTTTATTGAATGAACAAAACTAAAAATAAACCAAAATATGATACAACACATTTTTCTTGTCTTTTTTTTTTCATGAGACAAGAAAAATTAAACAAATACAAAAAATGAAAACAAAACATAATAAAATAACAAAACTAATAATGAACCTAACAAAATTTTCTCGTCTCTTTTTTCTTTTTTTTTTCCTTTTTTCATCTTTTTTTTTTACTCTTCTTTTACTTTTTCTTTTGAATCTTTTTTTTTGTTTTGAATATATATATTTTTTTATTTGAGACGAGAGAAATAAACACAAACTGAAAATAAAAATAAGATAAGTACAAATGGCCATGGTGTAAGTATTTTACCGCATGATTCTTCACAACTTGTATGTCTCGATATCATAAACTCCTTGAACTCTCATCTTAATAGTCTTCGCTCTTGTACAATAGTCTTCAACTTGTAAAAATTCTGCTCCTTGTCTTGTTGCTTTACTTGAATCTGAAACCTGCTCATTTCTGTACCGTTGCTTGTAAACCTTGAACGTCTTCAACTTTCCTTCGAATTTGTGATGCTCCTCTTGTTGATGATGGTGGTGTTTCCATGGACCTGTGGTGTAGAGAGAGATAAAGTGGATGGTGCTAACTGCGAACAAGATTACAAGTGGTATGTAAGTTAGCAATTCGATGTCACCATCATGATTGATAAAAATAGCACTAAAGAGATCAAAATAGTGCTTCTATTAGTGGGAGGTTGGGTAGCTCACCATTCTACCTGGAGTTTACGTACGGTGACACACACTCTAAAAGCACATATTTAGACAGGTACAAAGAAGTGAAGGTCGGTGCCTCTCATGATGTAACATGGGTAGTCTCCACTATACGGAATTCAGTCTGCACCTCATTCGCCATTGGCATGGTTAAATCCAACTTTAACTCTTATACGAGTAAGAAACCCGATCATTTTCTCTGTCATCTCTAAGTTCAGTCACTCTTATGAGAATCTCGATGTAATCTTAGCGACATGTATACTGTGTGACTCTAAATTAACCACAAGTTGGAGTTTTTTATTCACTATTTTACACAAAAGTTGAAAATTTTACAATGCAAATGCTTAACCACTCCCCCACTCTTAAACTTTACATTGTCCTCAATGTAAATTGAATCGTCCAAAGAAATTCAAGGTGGGAAATACTATAAGATCATGTGACAAGAAATAGTAAATAAAAGACAAAAACCACAAATAAAAATAAGACAAGACAAGAAATACTCATCCTATGGGTTGCCTCCCTTTTAGCGCTTAGTTTAAAGTCGTCAGCCCGACTATATCCTTGCAATATTCATTCCCCATATACCAACAATCTGAAAAGTTGGGGATCCTTCCACATAACCTGATTTGCAAACACTAGCTTCATACAAATATCAGTTTCATAAAACATAAACGAAGCTATTAACTGATAGAAGTTTCCCCCACACTTATTCTTTTCTACACTTGGAAGTGTATAAAGAACATGAAAATCAGGAACTTCTATGGTTTCTTCTTTGCAAACATCCATAGTACGAGAATCAAATGTTTCTAATGGCGGATATCGAGAAACAAAGTCATTTAACAATATTCTCGAAGCACATATATTCAAGCCAATAAGAGGTAAAGGAGAAGAAAGCATATGCAAAGGGTTAGATAAACCTTTCGCAATCTCTTGTAGTACGGAACCCTTTTCATCCTTGAAAAATTCAAGTGAATTATTCACCTCTTGTATATTATGGTCCTCTATCAAACCTTGCAACCATTCTTCGCCAGTTTCTGCCTTAACCAAAGTCTCGACATTAACATCAACATTACAATCATATGCAAGCTCAATAGGGTCTTCCACAATATTGGTCATATCGGTTTCATTCTCAACACACTCCTCTTTGTTGTAAGGCACATACTCTTTTGCGGCTCCAAATTTCGCTACAAGAAACTGTTTTAGAAGACTCAAAAATGCATCATCCTCAAGCTCCCCCCTTTGAATGGGATCTTGATCATTATAAAGATCAATGCTTGAGTAATATACATAAGTGTCAACATATTCCTCTTCGTCTTCATTAGATTCAAACCTTGTTGCAACGAAATTATGTAAAACACTAGTTTCATCATACTCATGTACCTTTTGAATAGGTGCTTGATCATTATAAAGATCAAGAGTTGAGTCCTCTACACTAGTGTCATCAAATATCTCCAAAGGTTGGTAGTTTTCAACACACTCATCTTCATTTTCAGACTCACCGTAATAAGAATCTTCATCGGTTTCCCATCCTTTATCACGACGCCTTTGAAGCTCCATATGAATGGTCCTACTAATTTCGTCGACAAGCTCTTCCGAGTTTCCATCATCTTCCAACTTGTATAATTTCTGTGCAAGTTTTCTAACGTTCACACGCTTACCACCATTGGCTACAATAGGTTCTCTTTCCCATGACTCTTCCCTTTGAATGGGTGAATGATCATAACTATGATCTAAAGTCGGGTAAGAAAAAGTGTTGCATAAATTGGTTTGTGCGACGTTCCCTTTATCACTGTCAAGTTGGTCTAGTCCATTTATAGCACTCATACATCTCGGATAAACAAAATAAGAAGTAGAATTGTCCCACCTAGGTGCTTCACTTACATACCTACTACAAGGCTGTTGTTGGTATGTATGAAAATCACCATAAGCTCTTGGATATTGATCATAGCCAATAAATTGGTTTCGATTGTATCCCATAGGTGGTGGGCGATCGTCATAGTGTTGAGGAGGTTGAAAACTGTATCCATTGTTCCAATATGCTCCTTCCATAATAGGTACCTGAAACAAGAGTTCTCAAACCAAGTTTAAAAACCAGAAAAATAAGAAAAACAAAAATAATAAACAAACTAAAAACAAAAATAAGAAACCAAAAACAAGTGACAACCGCTGCCTCCCCGGCAACGGCGCCAAATTTGATCGCTGTCGTATGCGTCAAAAATAAATTACACTTTCTCACAACTCAAAATAAATAATATAGCAAGGGTAAGAAAGGATCGTTCCCACAGAGAAGATCGAGGTTGTCAAGTTGTTTCGGTTTCCTATATAAACAAGAGGGATTTCTGATTTTTATGTAAAGGAAAATAAACTAAAAGCAAATAATGAAATAAACAAGCAAATCAATAAGATGAAGATATTGGTCAAAGATTCGTTTTCATTCACAAACATGAATTTATAACAATAACTAGAATTGATATTTAATCTCAACTTTTATCAAAAATCCTAGAATACCTTGATCGCAAGAATATCCCGCTAATATCCTCTTGTCATCAACAAACACAATAAAGATGTGAAAGTGAATTCTTCCTATAAAGCAACCTAAAGTGTAAAAGCACAATTAAGTTTAACTCCCTAAGAGCACTAAGTTCTATGAAATAAGACTAATCAATGCAAACGAACGTGTAAAATCACTAATCCGTTTTAACAAAGGTTATGATCCACTTGTGACTATTAGGATGTATCACTACAAGCAATAATCACAATTATGCTACTTGTATTCAAGGTGTATCACGATTACATATAATAAACCTTATACTAGCAATATATATGATTACGAGTTCTACCAATTTGCAACTTGACAAAACTAACAATCAATCATACATGGCGATATTTCTAGCGAATCACAATCGACAAAACATGGAGACAAAACTAATTTATTGAATGAAAACCCATATTTGGAAATCTAACTTATTCCTTAACCAATAATAAAATCTAGGTACTCATGTTAAAGGGGTTCATCACAAGAAAAAAAATAAAAGTTTTCATCTTTCTAAACCCTAGAACAAAAGTAGAAGATGAGATATTATGAGAAGTCTCGGCTCTTTTATATCTTTCACTCGACCTTGTGTGAGAAGCCCAAGCCAAAGGTCCATCTCTGCCTGGGTCAAGCCCATCAAAATCGCAGGTCAAACTTGGTCAACTCCGGTCAGACCCATTCCACCAACTCCAGCATGACTAACGAACTATATGCAATACCCCTTCCTTCACCAACTGCAGCTGCAGTATCATTCAAACTGCACCACCTGCATTTCTTACCTGCGACAACGCCATATCCTTTGGCTCCACACCTGCATCATTTCAGCTGCTCCATTCCCAGCTTCAGTCCCCTGCACCTCTTATATGCCTTCAACTCACACAGCACCAAACCAAGTCAGCTTCTTGCCTTAATCCTTTACAGCTGCACACTATCCAACTTCCATTCTCAATACCACCAATTTCAGTTTATAACCAGTACCACTGCCATCATCCAATCTCAGTTCAAATGCTACTGCACAACGACATCAGCACCCGCTTCACTCTCTCCATCATTCCATCTGCATAGCAGAAGCTTCTTGCTTGCTATTATCTGAGATGCAACCACCAGCTCCACTTGCAATCGCCTACAGATCCGTTGCAACCAACTGAACCCCATTCCATAATCATCATCGCCTTCAGTTGCACTGTCTCAGCTGCAATATCATCTCATTACCACCATAAACCAACTGTAATACCTCTAGCCAATGACCCAGAAAACATCCCAGTGAAGCGGCATAACCAATTGGCACTATAACCTGCAATTTTCTCCTCGAGCCATTATTTGTAGCTACACAACATCATCCGTGACTTCATGCCTGCAATGCATTCAGCTGCAATATATTCACAACCTTCTAACCCAGCTGTAATCTCAGTTTTAACTGCAGCTGCAACTACTCAGCTGCGACTTCATGTACTCCTGCAACTGCAATGAATAACAGCATCAGAATCATCTCAATCTACTAATTCCTTCTCGATCTCGGACCACCAACTTCACTGCTTGTGCAAGGACTTTGTCTTCCCTGCAATTTCATAACTCTCTCTTCTAAATTTCAGCTCAACCCCATCTGAACATTAACTTAGCTACAACAGCAACTCGGTTCCTTCATCACCAACTTTCGTGCAATCCTCACAACCATTCAAGCACAGCCACAGCATCACCACAGGTTCCATCCTTGATCCCATTTCAGCTTCTTGGCATTAACAACACAATCAACTTTACCACCATTCTTCAAATCTCAGGGCCATCAAGACCACGGCTAGCTCAGGCACCTTCGTCTCAGCTGCAACTTGAGTCTGTTACAGAGACCAACAAAATCACCACCAATGCCTCACTGTCACCAGCCAACCATTGAAATATCAAATTCTCAACGGCAACAGCTGCAACACCTTCACTGCCTCCAGCCAGCATCATCTGCAGTTCAGTTCAATTTCATATCCACCACCAACCCTTAATTCTTCATCACCAGAACCCTAACTTCATTTCCTGAATCACCAATAAACTCTAATTTCTCGATTCACAGCAAAACCCATTTATGCATACTTCAATTTCACCTCTTCTCTGTCTGTTTTTGGCATCAAATTCATCTAAACCATTAAATCAGAATCGGTGTTCTTGATCTGTTCTTCACTCGATCAACAACAACAGTGAAATCTTCTTCTTCATATTCTCATCAAATTCAGATGTCAACCCAAGCTTTGCCGTATTCTCACACCTGATCTGTTGCTGCCAACATAACCCATCTCTCAAATTCCTTGTAAATTTCGAATCTCAACAGCAGAATCAGATTCAATTATCTTGAACTCAAAACCGTGTTTGAATCCAAACCTTATGTCTAACATGTTGTGCCGTTCTCAGACTCAACCTGTAATAACCCCTTCTGCCTCCTTCATCGATCTGTAATAGCAGCAGAGAGACAGAGATAAGAAGAGAAAGAATTGGGGAAGAAATGGATCCCTTCTTCTCGAGTCTCGACCTAACCAGGTCTAACTGAGTGGGATATCTATTTGCACCCCAAACTGTACTTGGGTACGGCCACCCAGTGGCAGCCCCTTAACCTGTGACTGACTCCAGATAGCATCGGCCTGTGAAATGTGCTCTGATTGAAGGCTTTCTTCTTCTTTTGCTCTAAATGACTCCAAAGCACCTATAAAACTCAAAAGCAATCATAAAATGCATAATTTACAAGAAAAATAGCAAAGAAAGCATAAACTCTAGATAGTAAATACGGTGTATTTTACACCTATCACCATGCCAATTGTCTCCAATCCAGTTTTGATTCAACTAGTGTTTTCCATTCCCACAGACAGATCTAGTTGTCGAGTCAAGATGAGACGCTAAGGCAGCAACACTAGTCATCGTCGCTGGAAAACATCAACATAGACAGTGGTCATCCTAATCACCTCATAAACGAAGTCGCAATGACACTTTTAATATGGTACGTATACAATTTACATATTTTTTCGTATCTCTTCATATAATCATTCATAATTTTATTCAATGGGACACCTACAATGTGGCGAGCATTTTCTCACGAGGAGATGCACACATTTCAATTCTGCGCGCATCTGGAACAGTGGGATTGGCCCCCCGCGCGAATTCTAGATAGCAGACAGCTTCAAAATTTCATGCGCGACCAAATGCAGCAAGGCAGTGCACCCTTGTGCGAGCATTGAGCAGCATGGCAATCACTATCTTCTGGGGGTGAGTTGCATATCACTTCAATGTGACTGACCATCACTTGGGGGCGAGATATGTAACACCTCATGGTCTAAAATAACGCTCTTGGGGCGAGTTGTGTAACACTCCATACGCTTGAGGGAGAGCTACATAGCACCTAAATGCAATGCGGAATTCAGCTTCTAAAAATCGAAACAAAATGTAACCCAAACTTCTTAATCCTCCAACGATTACAGGATTAAGAGGGGGCGAGCATACACCCTAATATTTTGACGCAATTATTGCAATCAGTAATGTTAAACTGCTACAGCTAAGTTGATCGAACTGCTGTAATCCAGTTCCTAAACAACTGCTGCACTCAGTTGGACACAACTGTTGCAGTCCAGTTTTGCTCATCCATTCTGTACACAGTTGGACGCAACTGATGCAGTCTGGTTTTGTTTAAAACTGTTACGCTCAGGTTTATCGCACTGTTTAAAGTCTAATCCCTCAGCATCTGCTGCAGTCCAGCTGATCGAAGCTTCTGCAGTCCAGCTCTGCTTGTCGCTTCTGCACTCCAGCTTATCGCAGTTGCTGCAGTGCTGCGTTGCTCACTCCTCCTGCAGTCCAGCTGACCTCAGCTGTTGCAGTGCAGTCTTGCTCGTCGCTGCTACCGTTCAGCTGATCGAAGCTACTGCAGTCCAGTTATGTTCGCAGTTCCTGCAGTCCAGCTGACCGCAGCTACTGCAATGCAGTCTTGATCGTCGCTGCTGCATTCCAGTTGATCGCAGTTGCTGCAGTCCATCTATGTTCGCAGTTCCTGCAGTTCAGCTGACTGCAGCTGCTACGTTGCAGTCTTGATCGTCGCTGCTGCAGTTCAGCTGATCGAAGCTACTGCAGTCCAGCTATGTTCGCAGTTCCTGCAGTCCAGCTGACCGCAGCTGCTGCAGTGTAGTATTGCTCGTCACTGCTGCAGTTCAGCTGATCGAAGCTACTGCAGTCCAGCTAAGTTCGCAGTTCCTGCAGTCCAGCTGATCGCAGCTGCTGCAGTCCAGCTATGTTCGCAGCTCCTGCAGTCCAGCTGATCGCAGCTGCTGCAGTGCAACTTTGCTCGCAGCTGCTGCATTCCAGCTGATCGCAGCTGCTGCAGTCCAGCTATGTTCGCAGCTCCTGCAGTCCAGCTAATCGCAGCTGCTACGGTGCAGCTTTGCTCGTTGTTGTTGCAGTCCAGCTGATCGAAGCTGCTGCATTCCAGCTGATCGCAGCTGCTGCAGTCCAGCTATGTTCGCAGCTCCTGCAGTCCAGCTGATATCAGGTGCTGCAGTGCAGCTTTGCTCGTTGTTGTTGCAGTCCAACTCTGTTCGCAGCTCCTGCAGTCCAGTTGATCGCAGCTGCTGCAGTCCAGCTTTGCTCAATACTATTACTACCCAGTTTTGCTCGTTACTACAGATGACAGTTTTTCTGTGGCCGTCGCGTTCCAGTTTACCTCAATCACTGCAATCCAGTTTCGCAACAACTATTGTGAACTAGTCGACATGGCTGCTGCTATCCTGGTTCACATAACTATTGAAGACATATAAAGATTGATGCCACATCCAATAGCACAACCAAGACCATTGGAGGTCCAACAACACACAAAATCTGTTACCATCTCAACTACTAAAGGGTCATACCCCTTCGCTCGCAACTACCGCGGCTCAGTCCGTAATTGACAACAGCTTAATATCAACAGCTACTACTACCTAGTTTGGCCAGAAATTACCGGCAGTCTGCAAATTCAAATTTTGTTTACACAACAGCTCACACAGATTCCAGCCGAGTGACGTCAAATATAACTCATCTTTTCCAAACAACAGTTACTAGTCAAGTTCTGCGCAACTACCACAGTTCAGTTTTACGTCAACAGTTACATCTCACTTTCAACACCACTCCTATCCAGCATCACGCTTCCGTTGCAGTCTAGTTCAGCCTTCAGTCTTGTTTTTGCATACAACAATGGTTCATACTCAACTGTATCCCGCCGATCTTCCAATCGCAAAAGCCTCACTTGGGGGCAACTTGATTACGATTTCAACAACAATAATTTACTCTTGGGGGCTTCTCGATTTCCGCAAATGAACAAGCAAGGTTGTCATTTACTTCAAACGACAATAATCCACACTGAAGGCAAATTTTATCATAATCTGTTAATACAAAATGGAAAACTAACTTCTTAACCCCACAACAAGTTGGAGGTTAAGAAGGGGCGATGTTTGTACCATGAGTAAAATTGTTGCATAGAGGGCCAGAATGTTGCCTGGGCCACTATTCAGGCGTCATCCAAGCCCGCTAACCAGTCAACCGAAGCATCCCACCAGCTTTCCCAGTATTACAATGACCGGTCAATGGTCAAAGTCAACGCTCGGTCAACGGTCAAAGTCAACCATTGGTCAACTGTCAAAGTCAGGTCGCACGTCGCACCTCTAGCCAATTTTCAGTCATGTTGCCAGCAATGCTGCTAACCAATTTCCAGCCAAATACTCCGCCGCACTGCCAACCAGTTTCTAGCCATGCTGCCAGATGTGCTGCTAACCAGTTTCCAGCCATGTTGCCAGATGCGCTATCAGCCAGTCTTCATCCATGTTGCCAGCCCATTATGCCTGTCAACCATCAATCCAGTCTGCCATGTGAATTAATTCAGGAGGCATGCAAAGACAGTTTCATGCGAATTAAACAGGGAGGCATGAATGAGCAGTTTCATGCAGAATTAAACAGGTAGGCATGAATGAGCAGTTTCATGCAGAATTTAACATGGAGGCATGAATGAGCAGTTTCATGCAGAATTAAACAAGGAGGCACGAATGAGCAGTTAATGCCATTTAAGTTTATATTGAAATTAGGTATTCAAATGTATAAAGAGGGAGGTCTTGAGGGCTATCAAGGAAAAAAATCCACTGTAATTCTATTATCAATAAAATACACCCCCCAAGTGGATTCGTCCGTGGATGTAGGCAAACCATGCCGAACCACGTTAAATTTGTGTCTGTTATTCTTGACTTTTTTCTGTTATTAGCCCAATTTCCATCAACAACACCAAAATCATCGTGTTTAATGCCTGGAAATATTTCTGGGTGCAAACATTGTGTTTTTAAGAAGAATAACTAGAGTTTGGAATACCAAATATTGTGATTTCACATAGCCATTGCCAACGATTTTCATCTTGCAATGTTGTAGATTTAATTATTTAAATTCTATGTTTTTGGAAGATGATTTTGCAGTATTAATATTTATTGGTTTTATATATTGCAAAAATATTATGGGATATGTGTGTTTACGTCCGAAAACTATGATTATCTCATATATGTCAAAAGTTAAGTATATTGTGTCATTATGTAAATGTTAATGAAAAATAAAATGAACTTTTGAATATTCCGCAGTATTGAACTTTCCCTGATCGACTTCTATGTGAAAGTAATGTATGGCTCCGTAAGTTTTCTTATGTTGAGCATCTCCAATTAAATTAATCATTAAGGTTCTCTTGTGGTTAATTTATTTGAGTTTTCTGGATACAAATTCATGTTTCATTTGATTTGTTAATGTCCAAAGAAATCCTTTTTTTCTTGGTAAAAGTAAGGTCGCTCTTGTTATTATTTTGGGAATGACATTTTATGGGGGAGAGTTCTTAATTGAACTTGTGCTTAATTGCCAAATCATTGTGGTTGTGGAATATTATAGGAGTTTTCTTGTATCTTTATAAACTCCTTGATGAATACACTAAGTTTCGACTATGTGAAATCATCGAAACCAAGTTGATATGTTCTATTTTAGTCATGAAGTATCTCTATGAGAATTTCATTATGATCCCGCTAGGTTTCGTACCTTTGCCAATTTATATTGACAAAAATGGGGTGAATTATTTTGTAGTTCACACTACATACATATGGTTTACGGATCATTATGTAAGGGGGAGTGGTTTTCATTGTAAGATGAAGTATTGACTAAGGGGGAGTGATACATATCACCATAGTATTATTGTCAAAGTTGTGATACAATTGAACTTTGATGTCGTGTAATAATACTATGACACTGTATAACAATACGAAAAAATCTTATTGGTTATTGTTATAGCTACGGATCTTCAAAAATAATATTGCTGAGTTGAACCGTTCAGAATCACTGGAGTAATTGGAGTGACGAAGAATTCAGGGAATGTTGAAGAACCAAAGAAATCAAGCATGTTGGACGAGAATCTATAAAGTTTATTTATTTTGTAATGCATATGTATTGATAGTTTTGTCACTAAAATTGACAAGGGGGAGATTGTTAGAGCACTGCTCGGTTGAACTCGCAAGCGTTTCTATCTCAAGCTTGTTTGTCAAGTTTAGGTGATCAAAACTATAAGTCTTGAT
Source organism: Papaver somniferum (assembly GCF_003573695.1). NCBI lineage: Eukaryota > Viridiplantae > Streptophyta > Magnoliopsida > Ranunculales > Papaveraceae > Papaver > Papaver somniferum. Next base: position 105,522,718 of record NC_039366.1, read on the forward strand.
TTCTAATCTACTTATAGCTATATCTCAGACTAGGATATAATGTGTAGTTGAGCTTTAAACTTCACGGCGGTCATCGATTGAAGACGAAGATCTACTGAGGAGGGCTTGAAGGAACTTCATCAACAAAAGGTATGTGGAGACTAAAACTTATCTATCACTCGGAAGTCTATTTTATTCTATCTCCTATTGAGACTAAGTCGTACAACAATATATACTTTTACATGATACACATTTGATATTTCAAGCCGAGTTTAACTCGCTAATATCTTTCTCGAAATATGTTGTTGGAAAGATTTTTGCTTTAACTATGTTCATCAATATGCTTGACGAGTTTAGTTGGAAACGATTTATTTGTTGGAAACTAAACAATGAGTCAAAATATGATCATGTGAAAATTGTCTTGAAACATCTTACATGGTTTGTGTGAGACAGTCATTTGATGTAGACTCGAAATGTTTCGTATTGATCATTCGATCACTTGGAAATTACTTATAATCTAATAGTTTGTGTGAGACAATTATTGTCGTCTTCTAAGGATGTTTCAATAATTGAAACGGGAGTTTAGAACAATTAACCACTGTATGGATATAACAGAGTATGCATACCAGTATGCAAACTATTGTAGTGTGATTCAGGTCCGGGAACCAAGTATGCATACCAGTATGCGAACAGTTTTTACTGTCAAAGTCCAGGAACCAAGTTTGCATACCCGTTTGCGAAGGTTTTCACCTGGGTTCGGTCCGGGACGACAATATGCGTACCCGTTTGTGAACTGTCGTACATGACCAATGTCCGGAACTTAAGTTTGTGTACCCGTTTGCAAACTAAGTTAGTTTAAGTTCTAAAATTGGTTAAGTATGATTTCATACTCATGAAAAAATATATTTATAAAATAAGGAATGTAATCTTTGCAAACCGTGGCTAAATGTTCATGAACTGATTCTTTTGAATCAATCCGATTTTGCTTCAATTGTGTCTTGTATACTTCTATGAGAATATAAACAATTGAACAACTCTATGAGTAACACAATTAGTTTCATTTGATTATCATTTGATCTAGAAGTGTTAGATGAATGTGGTTAATAGAAAAGTGTTCATATGGCTAACTTCGGTTAACTATGGTTAAGCCAACTCAATATACACGTGTAGGTACGGTTACCCATATCTAAATGAAGATATATTTCATTTGTGTGTAACAAACCAAGATCATCACACGGTGGAGAGATATTGCTTTGGTTTTAAGCAAACTTATCTTGAATCTTAAATCAGGATTTCATCTAACGGTGAATATTGATTGCTTTGTTTCAATGATATCAAACCCTGATTTGAAGACTTGAAGACTATATAAAGGAGAACTCTAGCAACTAGAAAATCTAATCCTCACACCTCTTGTGTGATATTAGTTACGTGCTAGAGTCGATTCTCTTTTAACTTAGGTTTTTCCTAAAACCATTATAGGTTAATGACTTGAAGACTTCATTGGGATTCTAAAGCCAGACCCAACTATTTTCTCTGTAGTTGCGTGTTTTGATCTTGCTTGTTCTATCGTATTGAGTAATATCCTCTCTAAGATTGGCTCGATATTTATCTTCGATAGGTAAGATATAAAAAGTAATCATAAAGCTCTTTGTCTCATTCTTTTTGATTTCACAATAACTTGTTCTACTACCATATAGTTAAGTTATTGTGAGTTGATTGATATTTCTAGGCTATTCTTCAGGAATATAATAGCGGATTATCAATTGGTTCATGTTCACCTTGATTTATCAAAAGTCGGAACAAAAACTTCATAGTTATTTTTATGGGAGACAAACTTATCTAACTGAATAGACTTTTCTGTGGGAGACAGATTTATTTATCAAGTCTTCGACTTTGGGTCGTAGAAACTCTTAGTTGTGGCTGAGATCAACTAAGGGAATCAAGTGCGTAGAGTCCTGCTGGGATTCAGAGGCGTAAGGAACGTGACTGTACCTTAATCGGTGTGAGACTTGGTTAGGGCTCAACTACATTCTAGTCTGAAGTTAACTTGTAGTCATCTAGTGTTTGTAGCGGCTTAATACAGTGTGGTGTTCAAATCTGGACTAGGTCCCGGGGTTTTTCTTCATTTGCGGTTTCCTAGTGTCCGTGTTATTTCTTTTCCGCTTTCTATATAATTGAAATATCACATGTTGTGCTTAGTTCAATCAATTGGTAAATCCAACCTTTGGTTGTTGATCGAAATTGATTGACATTTGAACATTGGTTTTTGATACCATTCAAGTTAATTATTTCTCATATCAATCGGGCTCGCAGATCCCTATCTGTTTGATTGCAGATTGTATTGAGAAATTGAGATATAACTCTTGGATGTTTTTCCTTGATTGAGTCTGACTATCTAGTTGATTCTCTTGGAATTATATTGGAGTTAGTCCATACATGTTTCCGAACGAAATATTGGTGTGGTTTTTAGACCCCCGCTTTTTCAGGTTGGCTCAATAATAGTTAACCGAAATTAGCCATATTAACATATATAACTTAGCCATATCAATCTAACACTTCTAGATCAAATATGATGATAAATCAATCATGAGAAATAATCAAATGAATCTAAATGTGCTTCAAGAGAGTTTTGTTCAAATGTTCATCATCTTATAGAAATTTGTATATGAACCATTTGAAGCAAAATAGGTTTGTTTTGTAATTGTACAAAGTACTTATACAATAACCAATTCATGAACATAATGCCACGGTTTGTAAAACTATTAATAAATTAAAGTTCCAAGGATTTCAGTTCACAAACGAACCTGAGTTCATAAGAATGAAAATCACACTTTACCGATTTTAGAACATAACCGCTCTGTTCGCAAACTGAGTACACGAACAAGAGTTTCGGATTTTGGCTTTGTAGATGGGGCAAAACGATTTGCTGATTTTTACGGAATTAAGGAGACGACCGTATGGAGGAGACTCCTTGAACCGAGCGAAATGTTCAACCTCACACAGATGCACTACAAGAAGGGAGTGCTTTGAATTCGAGAGATCAATCTGTAGTACTCCGGCCTAAACCATGACAATGGTCGTTCCAGAGTAAATTCGGTCACAAGAGAGGATGGGTCGATCTGTAGGAGAGAAGCTGAGAAATGTGTGGAATCAATGGTAATCAAAGATTGTAGGTGTGTTATGTATTCTGAATAAGATAATTTCTGAATGATTGAATCTCTGTTGAGAGTGATTACTCAGATGTTGAATTGTTAATCTCGTGTTGTCTGTTTGACGTGAGATTCTTGTATATTCAATCATGATTCAGAGACTTATTTATATTGCTGGAATTGTAGACATCATGATCCCATGAAGTGTGACAGTTGATGGAATCAAAGAGTGGGAAAATGGAAATCGTGTTTGAAACCAGTTGCTCATCGTGCGGAGACTTGGTCGATTTTCCATCCACTACTTTGTTAACTCCTTCAACTGATTGCACGACTTGCTCACATTCCATCGTGTGTATGAACACACGTGCCGTAGACCGCCAGACCAAAATCCTAGTTAATATCCCCCCATGTGACACGATTGACGTCTCTTGGTGTAATTAGTCAGTTGTTGACTTCATGACTTCATGGGACGATGAGTCCATGTATTTGCTGAGTTGAACATGATTTTGCAAAATGTTCTGAGACTCATGAATTGAACGTGTTTGTTGAGACAGAGGTATGATTCTTAAATAAACGTTGATAGTTAAGGTGAGCAAGTATTTCTCATTCGATGAATTGTTGAATATTGATAGTTGAACCAATATTCCTTGGTTTGAGCAAATATTTCTCATCTGAGCAAGTAATACTCGTCTGATGAATTATTGGTAGCGTGACCAAAATAAAACATTAATTATAATAATGATAATTGAACCGAGCATAATTAATAAAAATACTGATCATGAGATCTTCGTAAAGTTATTGGTGTTTGAATATGGAATTATGATCCTTGGACTCAGAAACCCTAATTCGATCAATTGATGACCAATTGATGGTTTATTTGAAAATTAACCATGGAATGAAGGAGGGACCGGCTACATGGGATCATGTATCGGCCATGTAGCGCCCGTATGCTCGAGTGAGCAAATACCAAGATCTCTTGAAGAGTTGGTGAAAGAATGATCAAATGTTGGTTCAATCATTCCTCATACAATGCTCTTCTGAGCCTTAGGTGATAAAACCTAATTAATTATGAAGAGGTGAGGGACCGACCAAGGGGTCATGAAACCGGCCCTGGATGGTCACGGGATCGGATGACGATCGATCTATGAAAATTCCAAAATTATTTGGAAGAGTTTTGGACCTAATACGTGCAATTGCGCAAATTAGGTCAATTCATGAAAATATGTGGGACCGGCTCCGTGCGAGCCAAAGACCCAACCTTGGTCGGTCAAGGTAACATGCTCATGTTGTCAAAACGTCTGCATCTCAGTCCTGAGAATTTTTGTATTTTCTGGCGTGCGTTTGAGCAACCATTTGAGAAAATATGACAAAATCAGGGTTTTGCTGAAATTGAGGAAAATTCATAAGATGAAGGAAAATAATTATAAAATGAAGGAATGATGAAGCGTGGGACCGCTGAGGCCAAGGCATGGTCGGCCGGTCAGTGACCACGGTCCATGGTGACTTTCCTAATTTTATATTATTTTTCATGATTTTATGAAAATATCATGAAATTAAGGAGTTTCCTTGAAGTGAAGGAGTTTCCATGGGATCAAGGAAACAAATAATATTAAAATAATAAAATAAGGGCGTGTGGGACCGGCTTTGAGCATGATCCGCCGGCTGGGGCCCGGTCCCGTGCGTTTTCCTAATTTTATGTAATTTTTGTGTATTATTTCCATGATTTGAAGGAATTTTCATAATTTGAGAGAAATACCATGAAATCAAGGAATTTCATGGGATCAAGGAAACTTAAAATAATAATAATAAAATAAAGGGACGTGTGGGACCGGCTGGGGCATGGTCCCACGAGTTTCCCTAATTTTATATTATATTTTTCATGGTTTTATGAAAATACCATGAGATTAAGGAGTTTTCATGAGATTAGGGAAATATTAATAAAATAATAAGGAACCATGAGGTGTGGGGCCGGACGGGATCAAGGCATGGACGGTTGGCCAATAAACACGGCCCCACGACATTTTTCCCAATTTTATATTATTTCCTTGGTGCGAAGGAAACACCATGAAACTGAGGAGTTTCCTCAAAACGAAGGATATTTGTTCAAATGAAAGGATTTTCATAAGATCAAGGAAAATAACAAAAATATGATAAAATATAAAACTGGCATGGGACTGGCCAAGGCACGGCCGGCCGTCCAGTGGGCCCAGTCCCCCAACACCTTGGTCAATATTTTATTATTTATTATTTTCCTTCCTATTTTGCATATGTTCATCGTTTTGTCGTATTTTGAAATACTCGTTCGTGCGTTCAGGTGATTGTTAGTGCATCATCATCGAGTACACTTGCACCTTTTGAGTCGGGGCTTACTCAGAGGTAACTCAGACGCCCGTATGTTAAATATTTATCACTAACCCATGAAATTCTGCTGAGAAGAACCATAGATTGAAGTAACGAAATATTACGAAAATATTTGAATATTTTCAAAAATTCAGTGGATGAATCCAAGAATTTAGGAACAATTAATTGATGGATCTATACTAGTACGATCCTCTAGGAGCATTAATTATTCTGAGCGACATGAGCTAGTTGAAGCGTCATATCCTTTATATAGTCAGGGAAAACTGTTGTTTGTATCCTGAAGACGTTATTGCTCTATACTAGCAGGCAAGTTGTCTAGGGTCGTCCAATCTCGTGATTCTATATAGAAGTAATTACTTAAGTGTTCAGTATTCATGAGATATGCCGTTGCCTAGCCGAGAGACTACATATCTTCATGTACTCTGAGCGACGGTATTCTCAGTCAGAGATTCGATGACAGACCCGTGTCTCGATACTAGCGTCTGATTGCTGTATCAGAAGTTCGTATAATTATGGGTTTACGATTTTAGCCTTTGTCGAAAATCCACCATCTACATTAAGTCCCCTGCTTAGTGAGGAATAGTCGTGTTCCTCAATCAGCATTAAATGGTGATTTTCCGGTTATAACAATATAAGTAATTGAACTTAATCGTAAGTTAAGACGTTACCGGATTTATGATAGTACGATCAAACCACGACTTGAATGAAGACCCCAGTGGCATGATAGAGCATCGTCTAATGAGCATAAATTGGTGTTGAACCGCTGATTTGGACGACGGGACCTTGATCGTTTAGGATTCGCGGGCCGGGCCCAATAAGGAAATCCTTGTGAAATTAGGTTTTGGAAATAAAATTTGATATAAAAGGGAATTAATCCCCTTTTATTTTTACTTCACCTAAACCGACCACCACCTTCATCACGTCTTCATCACCTTCACGCCAGGGAGGAAGAAATTTTTTGCCGGAGTTTCCAGCGCCGCCGACCGTCGCCGACCAGGTACAGTTTTTTTTTTTTTTTTTGAAGTTCATAAGAGTTCCATGAAGTGATCATGATTGGGTTATATATACATGTGCATATATATGAGTGTGAGTTTTGTTGAAAAACCCCCTTTTTCTTTGAAAACGTATGTTCGTCTGATCGTTAGTTTGAGAAACTAATAAAATTCCCTGATTTAGGAGAGATTTTTTTTTATACATATACCTAGGTCCAGTGATAAAACTTTGTTTATGAGCTTTCATGAGAACCAAGGTTTTAACATAAAAGGAGTGAACTTTCACTAAACCGAAATAAACCCTCGTTTTAAAGAATGACGATAGCACGAAGGGAAAGTTTTTTTTTATATAGGATCGTGATTTGTCTACGAAAAATATCTTTGTATACAAAACTGTGACATGCTCACGGATTTTTTTTTGCGTGAGTTATCACTCACAATAATAAAAACGTGAGTTATTGCTCATGTTTTTGTAAACATATATTTTCAAAAACCCAAGTTTGATTTTGAGTAATATTCAAAGTAAACAATTATCTATGATGAAATAATGTTTTAGTTTTCATTATTCCATGGTGAATGTTCACGCAGTAGAAATTTTCATGATTTTATGGAAATCTGAGTTTCGTTCGTTTTTTGTAGGTTTCAAAGAGACGAACGATTTTTGAGGTGTTTAACTCTCGCATTACTATCACTATTGTTAGTGGAATCGTGAAAAGGTAACAGTTAAGAATTACCATTTTGTAGATGCTAGTATTTCCATTTGCATGATTCCATCATCTTGTTGAATTTCATATCTGGATGATGTACTGAAGTAGAATGCAGTGTGAATTTTATAGCTACTCCGCAAAGATGTCGAACTCCCAGGCTAATGACGCTTCGAGAGATGAGATGTGCGTTGATGATGATATCTCCAGAAATGAAACATGTATGGATGAGACTTCCGTTGGTGAAGAAGAGGATGAAGCCCCTGGAATTAATAATGTCCCGAATGTGGATGATGCATTTTTTGAGGTTCAGAAGGAAGCTGAAAAACATCTCAAATCTCCAGCGTATCGTCTTCTGATATATCCCAGAAATGTTACTCAGAAGAAATTTGTGACTCCTAAGACAGTGATCCGGTTTTGCCTTGAACGAGGGATCTTCTTTGCATCAATCATAGAGTTTAAGCTTTCTCGACGACCTTTGGAAAAATTCTCTGGATGGGCAAGACATATGCTGGGTTTCCCTCATGTCAGGGCTATGCTCGATCAGGCGCAAATGAAGAGAGCTATTCAGGCTTCTGAAGACTTATTCATTTTTCATGATGCGAGAGGTGTTGTGGCTCTACTTGCTCGTTGGTGTATTCCCACTCACACCTTCATATGTAGATGGGGAGAGTTACCATTACCTTAGAGGATGTGGCTGCTTTGATGCATCTCCCAATCACGGGCAATATCCCTGGGGATCTTTCAGATGAGGAGACTACAGTTTCTAACATCTTGACAGCTGCAATGGAGGAAGTGAATAAGGCGTATGGAAGTAAAGGATTCTATGCTCACTGGTTAACACGCTGGTGGAAAAAAGACGAGGTTTCTGATAGTCTCATCGACGGTATATTACCCATTGCTGCTTTCTTATGTTTATGGTTGTCCAGAGACATATTTGAAGACAGTGAAAACTTGTTGAAGCCCTTCGTGATCCCCTTTGCTATCAAGATGGCTCAAGGTGAGAAACTTCCGATAGGTAGCTTATTCCTGGGTTCTTTGTATTCTAACTTGGACTCCTTGATAATAGACTCAGTGTGTCGAATGGCTTTATGAAGATTGAGTGCTATGCTAACACGATGTTTCTTCAAGCTTTGATGTGGGAACACTTCAAGAACTATGCACCTATTCCACGTAATATTTTGCAAGGACCGAATGTTGATGCTCGTCACATCTTCTCTGAGAAAGATAATGCCATGATCATGCGTTGGTCTACAAAGCAGCCTCGGTCTAAAGCACGCCTCATTGATGTGTTAGATGATGAATTTGAGTTCAACTTCAGCCCGTGGGTGTCAGTTCCTGCTTATGTTTCTCAGCCGAAAACTTTCAATACTGGAGAGAGTGTGGTTCTGACGTCTGGTGCGAATCTGAATGATGGCGTGAGATCTTTCATGTTGAGTTGCACCCCCGGTCATTTGCTATCGGCCATGTATGGAGAGTTTTCAGTGGAGGAATATAACATTGATAGGGCGGCTCGACGGATGGGTATGGATCAGTGTGTTCCAACTATACGGAGAAGGGAGTCGTCAGTTGAGCAGCTTAGGACTCATTTGGACCATACTCATGTGGAAGGAAGTAATTACTGGTTTCCTTGCTCTGAGAGATTTGCGTATGTAACTCCAGGTTATGTAGACTTTTGGGATCAACAACTTGAGCGGCTGCATGAATTCGTGATGGTTGGTCAGCCTCCAATGAAGGATCCCTCTTCTACTGAGATGATTTCTGGTCGACCAAGATTGAAGTATCTCTCTGGTGATAAACGAAAATCGTCTCCAGGATGTTCTCAGGTATGTTTCTTCATATAATCTTCATGAAATTATGAGAACTGTATTCTAATTACGTTACTGAATTTTATCACAGGACGTTCGTAATGTAAGACCTCGAATCTGTGTAGATTTCTCAGAAACTGAAGCGATTGTTCACGGTGGAGAAGGAAGGAACAAAAGTTATAAGTTGTTACCTAATACCATAAAGTCCCCAGTTGGTTCTTTGGTGAGTTTTCAGTATTTCCCTTGTTGTGACTTTTTCTCGCCCGCATTATTAGGATCATGAAACCAATGTTGTTATTCCGTTGCAGAATTTTACTCCATCAAGTATCGACGGTCTTCAGTTTTCTGCTACTGAGCAAACAATTCCCGATTTGAGCGATGAAGAAGAAGCCGTAAGTATTTCTTCGCATATTCAATTATGATGCTTTATAGATAAAATGTTGATTGTTGAGGATGTATCCAGGAGGATGTCGTCATGGAGACGGAGAGTGCTGATACCCTGCCATCCTCTGAGAATAGAGACGAAAGCACTTCCAAAGATTCGGAGTTGAATAGAAGTAATGAGCCTTTTGTCGTTAACACGGACAATCCCAATTCCTTGAATACTTCGGAGACCCCCCAAGTAAGTACATGTCCTGTATCCTCTTCATAGAAGTATGAAAGTGCTGATTTGTGAATGAATGAATGAGAATCCATGTGTATACAAGAAAAATTTAGTCGAAATTCGTCGTCAGAAAATTCAGAACTCAGTTTTTTAGCAAAAACACCATAAAACCTTCATCTGGAGTCGGATTTTCATGATCTGCATATTCATATTCAAGCCCGGAAAATTTCCAAGCTTTAGAAAAGAATCTTTTTAAGTTTTGAGCATGTTCAGGGCCCGAAAAAGGCGAAACATTAAACTTCCAGGAGACTTTCAGAACTTTTTCAGATGGTATGTTGCTCAATGTTTTGACCACATATCCTTGCTTGTTCATCGGATTATCATGAAATTTTGACAAGATGTAGATGACATCCATAGTAAGAGAATGCTATATAACCTATCCTCAGATTCCTTGTAGATTGCTTCCAGTTTGTCTTTTAGTACAGAGAAGAGTATAGTTTTTTCAGACGAGGTTACCATAAAACGTATTTTCATGACTTTCATTCTATTTGCTCATGTCTTGGGTGTATAATGATGAAATTTGATGATATTGCATTGCTTGTATACTGTATTTTATAATCTCACTTGGTTTCATGCTTAAATGACTCTAACCTCATGTAATCTTCGTATTAGGTGTCAAATACCGAAGTTGAGGATATTGAAACCAATGAGGATAACTCGAACTGCCCTGGAGTTATTGATGAAGAGACAACCATCCCGGCACTTCAAGGCCATGAGAAGGTTTTCGCTGAAGTTATGGAAACCCAGATTGTTGCTACTTCGGTGATAGAAGAAACCGAAACACCAGTAGTGAATACTGAAGAAACTGTTGCCCCGATTGTAGAAGTTGCTCCGGTAATTGAGAACCGTATAGTGGTGCATGAATATCCAAGTGCAAGAGTTGCTTTTGATCCTCCATTTGATGCTTCACTCCCGTATCATGAACTAGTTGGTGGATTCAGCGTTCCCATTGGATATGCAGGCTTGTACGAGAAAATATGGAAAAAGTTTGGTCATCTGATTGTTGACAGGGATCCTGGATGTGCTTATGCTTTAACAATGCAAGTAGGTATTATCATGCGTGTCGTAAGTGATATATGCACTAGGGCCAGAAATACTGTAACTCCTGATATACTCTTTGATTGGGAGTTTAACTTGGAGAATTCAGAAAGACTTGGCTTCAATGTGAAGTGGCTTTGTAAGCAAATGAACGCTATCAAGGACTCATGTGAGAACAACATACCCTTTCCCAATGATGTTGTGATGGAGAAATAAGACAAGATTGCCAGACTGGATGAAGAGTTGAACAAGGAGAAGGCGGCTTTGCAGGTCTTGAAGGATGCAGAGGAGCGAAAATCCTTTTTTGCTGATTTTCATTTCCCTTTCATAATCTCTTAAACTTCTGAGAGATGTGAGGTTTTTATTTGGGTTTTGATGTTAGATGGTTTTGGATTGGTAGATGGTTAAGGATTTTCGTTTGGATTTGATAGAGATTTTCTTTTAAGAAATATAAACTGAATTTTGATAAATTGTTGAATTCAAATACTGATTGCAAGTATTGCAAACGTTTTGGAGGAATTGAAATACAATGAAAGAAAATCCTAAATGCCAAATCCAGACGCCATGAATGCTCAAACGCCCAGTACCTCAAATGCCTAATAATTTCAGACGAACGCCTTAAGCCAATTCCCATGAATTACTGGCAGGGTTATGTCGTCTGTGTTGATTAATTTGTAGTATCCTCCGGTTATGGATTTAGCAACCATAAATGGTCCTTCTCAATTGGAGTTTCTTGCAGAGTGAAGACCGCGTTGAACTGCTTTGAGAACCATGTCTCCTTTATGAAATTTGTTAGGTTTGGTCGACCGCGCCTTGAATATCTTCTGTTGATTCGGAATTCCTCGTGTGGTGAGATTCCGTGGTTGTGGCACATATGGACACTTGTGCATAAAGGAGTATCCTTCATAATGTATGTCATGCTTAGCCACATCCTCCGCAATGAATATTTTGATTGGATGATCAACTTGAAGAGATTCTGGACCCAACCATTGGGTGAAATATTGTTGTGGCGAGATTATCCACTCATATCATTTTGCAATTGCTAAATTGTTTGTGGAGTGAATCCCTTGGACCAAATAAGCATATTTGAAAACTGACGATATGGGCACATGAGAAGGAATAAGACTTGCCTGAGTGCGAAATCTCTTGACGAAAGCGTTTGGATGTTCCTCAGGATTTTGTGTAAGTTCTGTCAAGGCTTTGACCTCCTCTAGATACTCTAATGGTGAGATATCTTCTTTTTATTCCTCCGAGTCAGAGGTTTCTTCAGCAGAGAGATGTGTAATTGAAGGTGTCAGTGTCACCTTCCCATCATGAATCCATGTGTGTCCAAGAATCATATCGTATCCTGGATCTTCTCGGATTATGTAAAACTTGGTCTCAGTGCAGACCAAATTTTCTTTGACTTTGAGGATGACGTGGCCATACGCATCTATGGAAACTCCTTCGTGATCTCTGATTTTCATGGGGGCATGAGTAACTTCCTATCGAGAAATGCCAGCGGCTCTGAGAGTTTTCAAAGGGATGATGTTGACAGCAGTACCGACATCATCAAATGCTCTCTTGAACTCGTTTCCTTTGATGTGCACTGTGGTGAGCAATTCCCAGTCAAACATTTCTTTGTCCGTTGCTGGAGGCTCAGTGAGTGTCTCTTCAATCAACAGACGCTTGACTGACACGATGTGGTTTAATTCAGCAAACGTGTCTTTCCTTTGAGATTTTTATAAGTATAGCAATTCGCATACATGCTCAAATAAGGATTGAACTGCTTCTTTGACGGGAGGTTCAGAGATAATAAAGGTTATGACTGGAAGGGGGTTTCTGTGTACTCCTTCAGTCCCCAAGTTGAGTTCTCCCGATTCGACCTTTTCTTTAAATATGAGCTTCAAAGTTTTACAATCACTTGTGGGATGGCTGACAAATCTATGAAAGCGACAATATCGAGGATTTTCCATGGCCTCTTTAGTTAGTTCCTTCTTGACATACGACAACTTGATTGCACCATCATGAATCCAGGTATCCAGCAATTCGATAACTTCTTCAATGGATCAAGGGAAATCAGGTGCTTCTGGATCTTCCGTGTGTTGAGTAGGAGCTTGCACGTTATCCTTCTTTTGCGCCTTTAAAGGGGTCGAGGAAATATGCTTACATTGTGGTTCAACTTTCCATTTGCTCCCTTCCGCGACAGCATTTGTGGAAGGTTGAAGGTTGTATTGTTTGTTGATCAAACGTATGCTTCCTCTAGCCTCTCGTGGTTCTTCAGCTTTTGCAGTCTTAGTCCTTTCTAATAGAGCACATGCAGTGGTTGCCGACCTCTTGGATGCTTCATGGAGTTCTGAGAAAGTCTGAAACCTGAGATTCTCCAATAAAGCTATGTAGACTAGAATCATTCCGTTGATGCATAAGTCCACAAGTTGTTGCTCCGTGACATTTGGATCATGGCAATCCAACGCTTGAACTCTGAACCTTTTCACCTAATCGTTAGGATGTTCGTTGTTATTTTGAAACATCCTTCCGAGATCAGAGAGGGTAATTTGCTCTGAAACGAAGAAATACTTCATATAGAAAGCATTAACCATTTCTCCCCAACTGTTGATAGTTCCTGGTGCGATGTTGTTGTACCAGGTGTATGCTCTGCCTTTCCAGGATTTTGAAAATTCTTTGAGGCGAACAACATGGTTATGCTCATGTTTACCCAAAGCTTCCAGGAACCGAGAAACATGTTCTCGAGCATTGTCGGTTCCGTCGTACAAAGTAAAGGTTGGAGAGATATAACCTTTTGGAAGAGGAATCCTTTGCGTAGCAGCAGGGTATGGAGGCTGGTGACGATGGACATGTGGGGTCTTGTCTTTTCCACGGTTCTCCAGAAGGCGTTCCAAATCTTCCCGAGTGATGAAGTTTGATGACTCCTTCGCTGAATCGTCTGCAGCTTTGCGGACTTCGTCATCATCTACTGCGTGAATCGGAATTACCTCAGGATCAGCGTCTGAGGATTTTTCCTTCTCTTTTCCTTTTCCTTGGGTCTTCCCTGACATTGTATCAGTGAGATCCTTCAGTTGATTAAATAGATCCTTCTGTGTTGTAGCCATATCGGTTCGATTCTTTGCAAGAGTCTCTTGCACTTTGATGAGATCAGCAATGATAGGTGGTGGATTTCGTATGACTTCCTCAGGGTGTCGGCCGAACAAAGGATGACCCTCCGTATTGACGTGAGGAGGAGTAACATCACCACCGTCAGTTAGAGGCCGAAATCGTTCCCGGGATATTCTCGTTGTCGTTGTTGTTGTTGTTGCTAGTGCTAGCGCCGTTTGCGTTGGAACCTGTGACTAACCCAGACCTAAGACCATCCATCTTGTGGAGTTGTGAGATTGCAACCGAGAGAATGATCTCCCACTGTGGTCGCCAATCTGTAGATGGGGCAAAATGATTTTCTGGTTTTTACGGAATTAAGGAGACGACCGTACGGAGGAGACTCCTTGAACCGAGAGAAATGTTCAACCTCACACAGATGCACTGCAAGAATGGAATGCTTTGAATTCGAGAGATCAATCTGTAGTACTCTGGCCTAAACCAAGACAATGGTCGTTCCGTAGTAAATTCGGTCACAAGAGAGGATGGGTCGATCTGTAGGAGGGAAGCTGAGAAATGTGTGGAATCAATGGTAATCAAAGATTGAAGGTGTGTTATGTATTCTGAATAAGATAAGTTCTGAATGATTGAATCTCTGTTGAGAGTGATTACTCAGATGTTGAGTTGTTAATCTCGTGTTGTTTGTTTGACGTGAGATTCTTGTATATTCAATCATGATTCAGAGACTTATTTATATTGCTGGAATTGTAGACACCATGATCCCATGAAGTGTGACAGTTGATGGAATCAAAGAGTGGGAAAATGGAAATCGTGTTTGAATCCAGTTGCTCATCGTGCAGAGACTTGGTCGATTTTCCATCCACTACTTTGTTAACTCCTTCAACTGATTGCACGACTTGCTCACATTCCATCGTGTGTATGAACACACGTGCCGTAGACCGCCATACCAAAACCCTAGTTAATATCCCCCCATGTGACACGATTGACGTCTCTTGTTGTAATTAGTCAGTTGTTGACTTCATGACTTCATGGGACGATGAGTCCATGTATTTGCTGAGTTGAACATGATTTTGCAAAATGTTCTGAGACTCATGAATTGAACGTGTATGTTGAGACAGAGGTATGATTCTTAAGTAAACGTTGATAGTTAAGGTGAGCAAGTATTGCTCATTCGATGAATTGTTGAATATTGATAGTTGAACCAATATTCCTTGGTTTGAGCAAGTGTTGCTCGTCTAATGAATTATTGGTAGTGTGACCAAAATAAAACATTAATTAGAATACTGATAATTGAACCGAGCATAATTAATAAAAATAATGATCATGAGATCGTCGTAAAGTTATTGGTGCTTGAATCTGAAATTATGATCCTTGGACTCAGAAACCCTAATTCGATCAATTGATGACCAATTGATGGTTTATTTGAAAATTAACCATGGAATGAAGGAGGGACCGGCTACATGGGATCATGTATCGGCCATGTAGAGCCCATATGCTCGAGTGAGCAAATACCAAGATCTCTTGAAGAGTTGGTGAAAGAATGATCAAATGCTGGTTCAATCATTCCTCATACAATGCTCGTCTGAGCCTTAGGTGATAAAACCTAATTAATTATGAAGAGGTGAGGGATCGACCAAGGGGTCATGAAACCGGCCCTGGATGGTCACGGGATCGAATGACGATCGCTCTATGAAAATTCCAAAATTATTTGGAAGAGTTTTGGACCTAATACGTGCAATTGCGCAAATTAGGTCAATTCATGAAAATATGTGGGACCGGCTCCGTATGAGCGAAAGATCCAACCTTGGTCGGTCAAGGTAACATGCTCATGTCGTCAAAACGTCCGTATCTCAGTCCTGAGAATTTTGGTATTTTTCGGCGTGCGTTTGAGCAACCATTTGAGAAAATATGACAAAATCAGAGTTTTGCTGAAACTGAGGAAACTTCATGAAATGAAGGAAAATAATTATAAAATGAAGGAATGATGAAGCGTGGGACCGCTGAGGCCAAGGCATGGCCGGACGGTCACTGACCACGGTCCCATGGTGCCTTTCCTAATTTTATATTATTTTTCATGATTTTATGAAAATATCATGAAATCAAGGAGTTTGTTGAAATTAAGGAGTTTCCTTGAAGTGAAGGAGTTTCCATGGGATCAAGGAAACAAATAATATTAAAATAATAAAATAAGGGAGTGTGGGACCGTCTTGGAGCATGGTCGGCCGGCTGGGGCTCGGTCCCGTGCGTTTCCCTAATTTTATGTAATTTTTGTGTATTATTTCCATGATTTGAAGGAATTTTCATAATTTGAGAGAAATACCATGAAATCAAGGAATTTCATGGGATCAAGGAAACTTAAAATAATAATAATAAAAAAATAAAGGGACGTGTGGGACCGACTAGGGCATGGCCGCCCGGCTGGGGCTCTGTCCCACGAGTTTCCCTAATTTTATATTATATTTTCATGGTTTTATGAAAATACCATGAGATTAAGGAGTTTTCATGAGATTAGGAAAATATTAATAAAATAATAAGGAACCATGAGGTGTGGGGACGTCCGGGATCAAGGCATGGTCGGTTGGCCAATAAACACGGCCCCACGACATTTTTCCCAATTTTATATTATTTCCTTGGTGCGAAGGAAACACCATGAAACTGAGGAGTTTCCTCAAAACGAAGGATATTTGTTCAAATGAAAGGATTTTCATAAGATCAAGGAAAATAACAAAAATATGATAAAATATAAAACTGGCATGGGACTGGCGACGGCATAGACGGCCGGTCAGTGTGCCCAGTCCCCCAGCACCTTGGTCAATATTTTATTATTTATTATTTTCCTTCCTATTTTGCATATGTTCATCGTTTCGTCGTATTTTGAAATACTCGTTCGTGCGTTCAGGTGATTGTTAATGCATCATCGTCGAGTACACTTGCACCTTTTGAGTCGGGGCTTACTCGAAGGTAACTCAGACGCCCGTATGTTGAATATTTATTACTAACCCATGGAATTCTGCTGGGAAGAACCATAGATTGAAGTAACGAATATTACGAAAATATTTGAATATTTTCAAAAATTCAGTGGATGAATCCAAGAATTTAGGAATAATTAATTGATGGCTCTATACTAGTACGATCGTCTAGGAGAATTAATTATTCTGAGCGACATGAGCTAGTTGAAGCGTCACATCCTTTATATAGTCAGGGAAAACTGTTGTTTGTATCCTGAAGACGTTATTGCTCTATACTAGCAGGAAAGCTGTCTAGGAGTCGTCCAATCTCGTGATTCTATATAGAAGTAATTACTGAAGTGTTCAGTATTCATGAGATATGCCGTTGCCTAGACGAGAGACTATATATTTGCATGTACTCTGAGAGACAATATTCTCAGTCAGAGATTCGATGAGAGACTCGTGTCTCGATACTCGCGTTTGATTGCTGTACCAGAAGTTCGTATAATTATGGGTTTACGATTTTAACCTTTGTCAAAAATCCACCATCTACAGGCTTTGTCCAGTCGTTCGCAAACAACGTACATGAACAGGAGTTTTAGACTTGGCATTGTCTATCCCGTTCGCAAACAACATACGCGAACAGAAGTTCCAGACTTAGCCTTGTCTAGCCCGTTCGCAAACAAGGTATGCAAACACAAGCTTCAGACCTTTTCACAGGTAAACCAATTGACCTGAACTATACTTACACAGTTAGTATACAAAGTGTAAAACCTGTATTATATCTAGACATGGTAGTTCTTAAACTCTCATTTAATCATTGAAACATCCTTAGAAGACAACAATGGTAATCTCAGACATACCACTAGCTTCAAGTTATTTTCAAATAATTAATCGATCAATACGAAACCCCCCGAGTCAACATCAAATGATTGTCCCACACAATTCATATAGGATATTTCAAGGTAATTTTCACATAACCATCTTTTGACTTAATATTTAGTTTCCAACAAATAAACTGTCTCCAACTAAACTCGTCAAGAATACAATGAACTTAGCTAAAGCTAAAAGCTTCCGACACATATTTCGAGAAAATATAAGCGAGATAAACTCGGCTCGAAATATCAAATGTGTATGACGTAAAAGTCTATATATACGACTTACTCTTATTAGAATATAAAATAGAATGGAATTCTGAATGATAGATAAGGTTTAGTCTCCACATACCTTTTGTTGATGAAGTTCCTCAAAGCTCTTCGGTAGATCTTCTTCTTCAATTGGTGGACGCCGTGAAGTCTAAAGCTCAACTACACACTTTTATCCTAATCTGAGACATAGCTATAAGTAGAATAGAAATCAAGTATATAGTTTTGATCAACTAAACTTGACAAACAAGCTTGAGATAGCAACGCTTGCGAGTTCGACCGAGCACTGCTCTAACAATCTCCCCCTTTATCCATTTTAGTTACAAAACTATCAATACATATGGATCACAAAATAAATAAACTTTGTAGCTTCTCATCCATCATGCTTTATTTCCTTGGCTCTTCAACTTCCTTTAATTCTTCGTTACTTCAAGTTCTCCATCGATTCTAAATGTGTTCAACTTAACATCATTGTTGTTGAAGATCCGTAGCCATAAAAACATGAAAACAAAAGTTCTAAAATGTTGTTATACAATGTCATAATATTATTATAGTGAATCAAAGTTCAATTGCATCACAACTTTGATGTAATACCATGGTGATATGTATCACTCCCCCTTAGTCAATACTTCCATCTTATAATGAAAACCACTCCCCCCTTACATAATGATCCGTAAACTATATGTATGTAGTGTGAACTACCGAATAATTCTCCCCCTTTTTGTCAATATAAATTGGCAAACGTACGAAAACTACGAGATCATAATGAAATTCTCAAAAAGATAATCCATGACTAAAAGATAACATATCAACTTTGTTTCGATGATTTCACATAGTCGAAACTTAGTGTATTCATCAAGGAGTTTATAAAGATACAAGTTAACTCCTTCAAAATTCCACAACCTCTCTCCCCACAAAGATATGGCAATTATGCACAAGTTTATTAAAGAACTCTCCACATTTGATGTCATTCCCAAGAGAACAACATGAGCGACCTTACTTTTACGAGAAAAGAAGGATTTCTTTGGACGTGATTTGTTAATGTCCAAAATATCATCGATTAAACTAATCACAAGAGAACCTTTATGATTAATTTAATCGGAAACACTCAACATAAGAAAACTTATAGAACTTTCACATAAAAGTGGATCAGGGAAAGATCAATACTGCGAAATTTTCTTAAAAAGTTTATTCTATCTTTTATCAATATTTGCATAAAAATATAATAGACTTAACTTTTGAGCATATATGAGATACTAACAAAGTTCACGAACATAAAAAAACACATATCTCATAAGACATTTGCAATATATGAAACCAATAAGATTAAATACTGCAAGATCATCTTCCAAATAACTTTGAATTTAAATAAATAAATCTAAAAATATTTCAAGATGAAAAATGTTGAAATAGTTATATGTAATCACAATAATTGCTATTCTTAAACATAAGAATAAATTCTCGAAAGAAGTTTCCTAAACATTAAGATTCTTGAAAAATTATTTATCGTCTCTGAACTCCTTGTCGTCAACAGAAATTGGAACATAAGGTTCATGAATAAAGGAGTCAATTCCAACAAACCTTCTTGACTGTTGCCGAACCAGGGCCTTCTGAATTTCAAGAGATCTTAGAACAATAGCATTTTTTGCCGAATCTCCATCCTTGTTTCATTTAACTCTTCAAGAACAAAATAAAACTTTTGAAGATTTGAGGTGTTAGTCCTTGGTTTCTTCATATTTTTCCTTTTTCTCTTTAAATTTGTGGAGGAATGGGATTTGTCCTTTTCCCTCATGACTGATGGCTTAACAATCATATTAACATATTTTCAATCAGAAGAGATGATGCTTGGAGTCTCCATTGAAAAAGCGAGGGTCTAACAACTACACCCAATATTTCGCTTAGCAATCTGTATGGACTAACTCCAAAATACTTTCAAGAGAATCAACTAGACAGTCAGACTCAATCTTAAGAAAAGTATATCCAAAAGTTATATCTCAATTTCTTAATTCAATCTGCAATCAAACAAATAGGAATTTGAGAGCCCTATTGAATATAAGAAATAATTTGGACGGTATCAAAAACCAATATCCAAGTGTCAATCAATTTAATCAACAACCAAAGGTTGGATTCACAATTGATTGAACTTACGCACAACCTGTGATCATATAGAAAATATAATGCGGAAAACAAATAACACGGACACCAGAAATTTTGTTAACGAGGAAACCGCAAATACAGAAAACCCAGGGACCTAATACAGATTTGAACACCATATTGTATTCAGCCGCTACAGAAACTAGCCTACTCCAAGTTAACTTTGGACTAGAATGTAGTTGAGGCCTAACCAATCTCACATTGATCAAGGTACAGTCGCGTTCCTTACGCCTCTGAATCCCAGCAGGACTCTGCGCACTTGATTCCCTTAGCTGATCTCACCCACAACTAAGAGTTGCTACGACCCAAAGTCGAAGACTTGATAAACCAATCTGTCTCACACAGAAAAGTCTATTGAATAGATAAATCTGTCTCCCACAGAAATACCTAAGAGTTTTGTTTCGTATTTTGATAAATCAAGGTGAACATGAACCAATTGATACACCGGACTTATATTCCCGAAGAACATCCTATTAATATCAATCACCTCAAAATAATCTTAATCGTATGGTGGCGAAACAATATATTGTGGAATCACAGACGGTGAGAGTAAGATGTTTGTGACTACTTTTTATCTTGCCTATTGGAGATTAAATCTCGAGCAAATCTTAGAGAAGATAGTACTCAATCACGATAGAAAACAACAAGATCAGAACACGCAACTACTGAGAAAATAGTTGGGTATGGCTTCACAATCCCAATGAAGTCTTCAAGTCGTTAACCTACAGGGTTTTGGAAAAACCTAAGGTTAAAGGAGAATCGACTCTAGTCGCAACTAGTATCACACAGGAGGTGTGGGGATTAGGTTTCCCAGTTGCTAAAGTTATCCCTTATATAATCTTCAAATCAGGGTTTGCAATCAATGCTACATTGTTAACAAAGCATTCAATATTCACCGTTAGATGAAAACCTTATTAGACTCTGAAAAAGCGGGGGTCTAACAACCACACCCAATATTTCGATTAGCAATCTGTATGGACCAACTCCAATATACTTTCTAGAGAATCAACTAGACACTCAGACTCGATCTAGAGAAAAGTATATCGAGGAGTTAATATCTCTCTCACTTGATTTTCACTCAAGCAAATAGAAATATGCGAGTCTTTATCAAATACAAGGATAATAAACTTGGATGGTACCAAAGACCAATATCCAAGGATCAATCAATTTCCAATCAACAACCAAAGGTTGGATTTCACAATTGATCGATACAATCGCACAACCTGTGATATTTCAATTAAATAACAAAATATAATACGGAATAGAAATAATACAGACAACAGAAATTTTGTTAACGAGGAAACCGTAAATGCAGAAAAACCCCGGGACCTAGTCCATATTGAACACCATACTGTATTAAGCCGCTACAGACACTAGCCTACTACAAACTAACTTCGGTCTGGACTGTAGTTGAACCCTAATCAATATCACACTGATTCAAGGTACAATTGCGCTCCTTACGTCTCTGATCCCAGCAGGATACTACGCACTTGATTCCCTTAGCTGATGTCACCCACAACCAAGAGTTGCTACGACCCAAAGTCGAAGACTTTAATAAACAAATCTGTATCACACAGAAAAGTCTATGATAATAGATAAATCTGTCTCCCACAGATAAACCTACAAGTTTTGTTCCGTCTTTTGATAAAATCAAGGTGAACAGGAACCAATCGATAACCCGGACTTATATTCCCGAAGAACAGCCTAGAATTATCAATCACCTCACAATAATCTAAATCGTATGGTAGCGAAACTAGATATTGCGGAATCACAAATGATGAGACGAAGATGTTTGTGATTTCTTTTTATCTTTCCCTATCGGAGATATAATCTCAAGCCAATCTTAAAAGAACTCGTACGATAGAAAATGGCAAGATCAGATCGCTCAACTACAAGAGAAGTAGTTTTATTTGGCTTCACAATCCCAATGAATTCTTTAATTCGTTAACCGACAGGGTCTCGAGAAGAAACCTACGATTAAAGGAGAATCAACTCTAGCAAACCAACTAGTATCGCACATGAGGTGTGGGGATTAGTTTTTCCAGTTGCTAGACGTCTCCCTTATATAGTTTTCAAATCAGGGTTTGCAATCCAAGTTACCTTGGTAACAAAGCTTTTAATATTCACCGTTAGATGAAAAACCTGATTTATCCAAGCTAATATCTTTCAACCGTTAGATCGAAACTTAGCTTGTCGCACACAAATGTATTCATTTAGGTTTGAGTAACCGTACCTAAACGTGTACACTTAGTTGGTTCACAAATAGTTAACCAATGGTTAGCTATATAAGCACTTTCATATTAACTGTATTCATCTTTCTCGTAACTAGTTCAAATGACTCATAAGAACTAGTTCAAGAATTGTTCAATTGCTTAGATCTTTATACATAGACACAATTGAAACAAAATCGGTTTGATTCACTTGAATCAATTCATGAAAAATATAGCCACGGTTTGCAAAGATTGCGTTCCTTATTGATTTATTGTTTAAGTTCATGAAACTACCGATTTGAGAAATATAACCAGCTTAGGTACGCGTACGGGTACGTGTACCATAGCAACCGGACTTGATTTTGAAAACTCAGCAGAAATTTTCGGTTTGAAAACTTCCGTGGGTAGCGTACGGGTACGAATACCTAGGTGACTAGTTCAAATGACTAGTTATAATTGATAACCCGGACTTATATTTCCGAAGAACATCCTAGTATTATCAATCACCTCACAATAATCTTAATCGACTAGCAAAAGAAGATGTTGTGGAATCACAAACGATTAGACGAAGATGTTTATGACTTCTTTTATATCTTGCCTATCGGAGAAATCAATCTCAAGCCAATCCTTACGATTGTACTTAGTACGAAAGAAACAACAAGATCAGATCACACAACTACAAGAAAAGTAGTATCGGTCTGGCTTCACAAACACAATGAAGTCTTCAAGTCGTTAACCTACAGGGTCTCGGTAGAAACCTAAGGTTAAAGGAGAATCAACTCTATCTAATACAACTAGTATCACACATGAGGTGTGGGGATTAGGTTTCCCAGTTTCTAGAGTTCTCCCTTATATAGTCTTTCAAATCAGGGTTTGCAATCAATGTTAGCTTAGTAAAAAAGCATTCAATATTCACTGTTAGATGAAAACCTGATTAGATTCAAGCTAATATCTTTCAACCGTTAGATCGAAACTTAGCTTGTTACACATAAATGAAATGCACGTTTATCTAGGTTTGTGTAACCGTACCCAAACATGTACATCTAGTTTGTTCAACAGTAGTTAACCAAATGGTTAGCCATATGAGCACTTTCATATCAACCATATTCTTCTTTACCACAACTAGTTCAAATGACTCAAATGAACTAGTTAGAGAGTTGTTCAATTGCCTAGATCTTTATAATTGTTAGAGCATTGCTCGGTCGAACTCGCATGCGTTTCTATCTCAAGCATGTTTGTCAATGTTAGTGATCAAAACTATAAGTCTTGATTTCTAGTCTACTATAGCAAGGTCTCGGACTAGGATAGAAAGTGTAGTTGAGCTCAAGAACTCCATGGCAATCATCATACAAGACGAAGGACTACTCAAGGAACCGGTGGATCTTCATCGACTAAAAGGTATGTGGAGACTTGAACTTATCTATCACTCAAAAGTCTATTTATCTCCTATCTTGAGACAAAAGTCATTTTGCTATATAGACTTAGATTATACACATTTGTTATTTCGAGCCGAGTTTATCTCGCCTATCTATTTCTCGAAATATGTGTTGCTAAGCTTTCGCTTTAACCAAGTTCATCTTTACCTAGTGACGAAAGTTATGACAAGTTTCAATCACTTTGGAAATTGCTTACTTTGACGAAAAATAGTTTGTGAATAACAATTATAGAATATCAACGTCCTCTAAGAATGTTCCAATGATTGAAATGAGAGTTTAGATTATATAACCATTAGAGGATATAAGCAGTATTGTGGAAACACATATATGTATAAGTGCTTATTCCTTGAACCGAAGTTTGTGAACTTTGTTGATCAAGAGAACCGGCATGGTGGCGTGAGCCAAGTCCGCGAACTGGCAGAAGTTCTTGTCCCGAGAATTTCTGCTGGAGTTTGTGAACTCCGTCCGGGAACTTAAGTCCGCGAAACCAGTCCACGAACTTGAGTAGGTTATATCTAAAAACGATGTTTTTGAACTTATTCTTATATAAACTAAGGAATGCAAATTGCAAACCGTGGCTATATAGTTCATGAACTGATTCGAGTGAATCAAGTCGTTTTTGCTTCGATTGTGTCTTGTGTAGTTACATAAGATTTCCTTGCAATTGAACAACTCTCTAACTAATTCATTTGAGTCACTTGAACTAGTTATGGTGAAGAAGAATATGGTTGATATGAAAGTGATTATATGGCTAACCATTTGGTTGACTATTGTTGAACCAAAAAATGTACAAGTTTGGGTACGGTTACACAAGCCTAGAAACGTGCATTTCATTTGTGTGTAACAAGCTAGTTTTCGATCTAACGGTTGAAAGATATTAGCTTGAATCTAAATCAGGTTTTCATCTAACGGTGAATATTGAATGCTTTGTTACCAAGCTAACATTGATTGCAAACCCTGATTTGAAAGACTATATAATGGAGAACTCTAGCAACTTGGAAACCTAATCCCCACACCTTGTGTGTCATACTAGTTGTGCTAAGCTAGAGTCGATTCTCCTTTAACCTTTGGTTTCTTCTTCTAAACCAGGTTAACGACTTAAAGACTTCATTGGGATTGTGAATCCAGACCGATAATACTTTTCGTGTAGTTGTGTGATCTGATCTTGTTGTTTCTATCGTACGAGTATAATTGTAATAATTGGCTTGAGATTTATATCTCTGATAGGCAAGATAGAAAAGTAATCACAAACACTTCGTCTCATCGTTTGTGATTCCACGATATCTTTTTCGTTGCGTCGATTAGGATTATTGTGAGGTGATTGATAATACTAGGTTGTTCTTCGGAAATATAAGTCTGGTTTATCAATTGGTTCCTCTTCACCTTGAATTATCAAAAGACGGAACAAAACTCGTAGTTATATTCGTGGGAGACGGATTTATCTATTACCATAGACTTTTCTGTGTGATACAGATTTGTTTATTAAAGTCTTCGACTTTGGGTCGTAGCAACTCTTAGTTGTGGGTGAGATCAGCTAAGGGAATCAAGTACGTAGTATCCTGCAGGGATAAAAAACTTAGGAGCATAACTGTACCTTTGATTAGTGTGAGATTGATTGGGGTTCAACTACAGTCTAGACCGAAGTTAGTTTAGAGTAGGCTAGTGTCTGTAGCGGCTTAATACAGTGTGTGTTCAATCCGGACTAGGTCCCGGGGGTTTTCTGCATTTGCAGTTTCCTTGTTAACAAAATTCTGGTGTCTGTGTTATTTCTTTTCCGCATTATATTTTGTTATATAATTGAAATATCACAGGTTGTGCGTTGTTCAATCAATTAGAATATCTGACCTTTTGGTTGTTGATTTAAATTGAATGACACTTGAATATTGGTCTTTGGTACCATCCAAGTTATCTCTCTAGTATTTGATAAAGACTCGCAGATTTCTATTTGCTTGAGTATATATCAAATTGAGAGATTCAGATATAAACTATTTGATATACTTTTTTATCTAGATTGAGTATGACTGTCTAGTTGATTCTCTAGAAAGTATATTGGAGTTTGTCCATACATATTTCTAAGCGAAATATTGGGTGTGGTTGTTGTACCCCCACTTTTTTAATTGGTAGCAGAGCAGGCAAACACGTTTAAAAGACCTTACAAGTCTGTGTTTGTGGCAATCTGAGTCTGAGGACAGAATCTCTGGCATATACACGTACCAAGATGTCTTTTAAAGCTTTTAACTATACCAAATCTCTTGGGAATACCTTAAAGGGTTACTCCTTAGCTGATTCTTCCGAATCCCGAGGTAAAAAGATTGGTTCATCTCGTGATGACATATCTCTCTCTGATGAGACATTGGGCACTATGGCAAAATCTGAGATGAAGCTCACCAGAATTTCAAAAAATTCTACTGAGATCATTGATTTTCAGGATCATGATCAGCTTATTTATGAATTTGAAAAGTCTCTTGATCGAGAACATGAATTCTATAGCATTATTGAGTCCTTCTCTAAGAATATTGAAAAACTACTCCAAGAAACTACTCTACAGCGCGAAAAGATTAGTGTTCTTGAGGATATAGTTAAGGAAGACTCAATTAGAGAGAAACGTTTGATTGAGACGCATTCAGCAGAGCTTAACAGGCTTCGTGTCGATAAAGAGAAACTAGAAGCATCCCTTACTCTATCCCATGAACAGTGCAGATCCTTGGAAAAGGAAAACTCTGTCTTAAGGAGAAATTCCTCTGTACAAACTAATTCTCATGGATTGCAGTACATGAAGGATCTTCCAGAAGAAGGTTGTGTCAAGAAAAGTTTACATAACTTGCAATCTTCTCATATGGCTATGAAGTTAAAACAGGTGCTATTTATTGCTTCTCCTCCACGAACCTGTATTTTCTGTGGGAAAAAGAATCACTATGCTATCCATTGTTTTGCCAGAAGGAAACAAATTTCTAAACTTCATAATTTGCTTCTCTCCACTGTCAATGGAACAAATAGTCAGTCGACTACTGCAGTGAATCGCATACCCACAGAAATCCAGAAACCTTATAAATATGATCTCTTTTCTAGAAGTCATCACAAGGTTCAAGTGTTGTCTAGTGGAATAAATTCTTGCGCTGCTGATAAAAGCATTCCCTGTGCTTATAAGACTGTTTCTGGTAAATCTAAGTCTACAAAATGGATCCCTATTTATTCTGATCCTCTTGAACCAATTGCAAGAGGTCCTGGATTTGGTCCTCAGAGAAAGCCTTCTGACGGATATGTTAAAAAAGTTGTGTCTTACCCTTCTGGGATGAGTCTCAACCGAAGAAAGGCAAAGAACACAAAGATCAAGCTGTCAGATGATATGTACAACTCCTTTCTCAATAATCATAGTGGGAATATTTCTCACTCTATCACCTGATTTCAGGTACTCATTTTTCTTGTGTCTAGCTTGAGAGATGCAAGGATAATTGTTGGGAAATGCTCAAGTAAGTATGTTGTACACTATTTGTTTTCTTTGTGTTTCTGTACCACCGGTCCACGAGCGTTCGCGTCTTCTTGTGAGTTCATAGGGTTTCCAAAAACAAGAGCTTCCTTCTCCTGTTTACATACACATATATATTTCTCTATATTGTGTCTTTTCATCCCTAAAAAAAATTATGGAGAACTCTGCGTCTCAAGAGATTGTGCATCTTGATATGGAGGAAGACGCTCAAGGACGTAAGACAATCCAGGAGCTGGTTCTAAATAAGATGCTTCAAAGAAAGGATCACAACTCCTGGATTGATGATTCCATCAAGGATTTATCTCGTTTTCAGAACGATTCAAAGGTCGAGTTTTCTAATCTTCAATTGCAAATAAACCAACTCCAAGATGGTCAGGCCAGAATCCTTGCTAATCAGAATATTCTGATACGGAATCAAAAGAAGCTCATCATGGATTGTGTCAAATCTAGACAGCTTGCTAGGGTTGTTGATCGTAAAGTTGGTGTTCTATCTCACGAAAATGGTGTATCTACGGTCAAGAGAGTAAAGGAAATCAGTGACACATTCTTTGATGGATTTGTTGAAAGATATGAGGTTCTCAATGAACTCTGATTTTTCCTTTAGATTGCCTAGTAAATCTTCTATTTTCTTGTTTTTGTTAGAAGAATAACTAGAGTTTGGAATAGCCATTATTGTGATTACACATAGCTATGTCCAACGTTTTCATCTTCTTGTTTTTAGATTTATTGGTTTAAACTCTAAATTTGTTTGGAAGATGATTTTTGCAGTATTAATCTTTAAGGTTTTATATATTGCAAATTTGTTATGGGATACGTGTGTTTACGTCCGTGAACTATGATTGTCCCATACCTTGTCAAAAGTAAAGTCTTTTGTATGTCGATATGCATGTATTGATAAAAGAATGAATAGACTTTTGACAAATACAAAATTTAAGCCTATTACGTCAATTATTGATGGAAGATAGGTTAAAATCTTTTGTTTGCAAGGATTATGTCTATTGAACGTCGTCATGCAAATAATGATGGAAAATAGAATAAATCCTTGTGTATTCCGCAGTATTGATCTTCCCTGATCCATATTTTATGTATTACTGTGTGGATCCGTAAAGTGTCTTATGTTGAGCATTAAACGAAAAAGTTGATTATTTTTATGATTAGTTATGTTGTTGTTCCGTGAGGTACTTTATGTCGAGCATATTCAACTAAGTTAATCATCTTGTTTGGTTATTTAGTTGTTGCTCCGTAAGTTTTCTTATGTCGAGCATGACCAATTAAATTGATTACTTTTGTGATTAGTTTGGTTGTGTGTTTCGATTAGATTAATTATGGGTTCTCTTGTGATTAATCTAATTATATATTTTTAAGTCTCCATAAGTTCACTTATGTTGAGCATTTGTCGATTAAATTAATCATGGGTTCTCTTGTGGTTAGTTTAATTGAATATTTTTGGATTGAAATTCATACTTGAATGTGATTTGTTATGTTTCGAAATTAAGGTCACTCTTGTTGTTCTTTCGGGAATGGCATTTTATGGGGGAGAGTTCTTAATTGAACTTGTTCTTAATTGCCAAATATTTGTGGGGAGTGCGGCTGTGGAATATTATAGGGATTATCTTGTATCTTTACAAACTCCTTGATGAATGCATTTAGCTTCGACTTTATGATTGCATCTAAATAAGATGATATATTTTTGCTTTCTTTTGGTCAAGAATTATCTCTTTCGGGAATTCATTAGGATCCCGTTCTTGTACCTTTGCCAATTTTATTGACAAAAAGGGGGAGAATTAATATGTAGTTCACACTACAAATACATATGGTTTTCGGATCATTATGTAAGATGGAGTGGTTTCCATGTGAGATGGAGTATTGACTAAGGGGGAGTGATACATATCACCATAGTATTGTTGTTGAAGTTGTGATACAATTGAACTTTGACGATGTGTAATGATACTATGACGCTGTATAACAATGATTGGGAACTCTTGTTTTCTCGTTGTTATAGCTATGGATTTTCAACAACGATGATGCTGAACTTACAACCTTTGGGATCATTGGAGTACTTAGAAGTGACGAAGATTTCAAGTAATGTTGAAGATTAGGCGTATGGAATAGGAGCTACAAAAGTTAATTTATTTATTTTTTGTATTCCGTATGTATTGATAGTTTTGTCACTAAAATTGACAAAGGGGGAGATTTTTAGAGCATTTCTCGGTCGAAATCGCATGCGTTGCTATCTCAAGCATGTTTTTCAATGTTAGTGATCAAAACTATAAGTCTTGATTTCTAGTCTATTATAGCTAAGGTCTCGGACTAGGATAGAAAGTGTAGTTGAGCTCAAGAACTCCATGGCAATCAACATACAAGACGAAAGACTACTCAAGGAACCGGTGGATCTTCATCGACTAAAAGGTATATGGAGACTTGAACTTATCTATCACTCAAAAGTCTATTTATCTCCTATCTTGAGACAAAAGTTGTTTTGCTGTATAGACATAGATTACACACATTTGTTATTTTGAGCCGAGTTTATCTCGCCTATCTATTTCTCGAAATATGTGTTGGTAAGCTTTCGCTTTAACCAAATTCATATTTACCTAGTGACGAAAGTCATGACAAGTTTCAATCACTTTGGAAATTGCTTACTTTGACGAAAAATAGTTTGTGAATAACAACTATAGAATATCAACGTCCTCTAAGAATGTTCCAATCATTGAAATGAGAGTTTAGATTATATAACCATTGGAGGATATAAGCATTGTTGTGAAAACACATATATGAATAAGTCCTTATTACTTGAACCGAAGTTTGTGAACTTTGTTGATCAAGAGAACCGGCATGGTGGCGTGAGCCAAGTCCGAGAACTCAGTCCGCGAACTGGCGGAAATTCTTGTCCCGAGAATTTCTGCTGGAGTTTGTGAACTCCGTCCGGGAACTTAAGTCCGCGAACCCAGTCCGCGAACTTGAGTAGGTTATATCTAAAAACGATGTTTGTGAACTTATTCTTATATAAACTAAGGAATGCAAATTACAAACCGTGGCTATATAGTTCATGAACAGATTCGAGTGAATCAAATCGTTTTTGCTTCGACTGTGTCTTGTGTAGTTACATAAGATTTCCTTGCAATTGAACAACTCTCTAACTAGTTCATTTGAGTCACTTGAACTAGTTATGGGGAAGAAGAATATAGTTGATAAGAAAGTGATCATATGGATAACCATTTGGTTGACTATTGTTGAACAAACAAATTTACAAGTTTGGGTACGGTTACACAAGCCTAGAAACGTGCATTTCATTTGTGTGTAACAAGCTAGTTTTCGATCTAACGGTTGAAAGATATTAGCTTGAATCCAAATCAGGTTTTCATCTAACAGTGAATATTGAATGCTTTATTACCAAGCTAACACTGATTGAAAACCCTGATTTGAAAGACTATATAAGGGAGAACTCTAGCAACTGGGAAACCTAATCCCTACACCTTGTGTGTCATACTAGTTGTGCTAAGCTGGAGTCGGTTCTCCTTTAACCTTTGGTTTCTTCTTCTAAACCAGGTTAACGACTTAAAGACTTCATTGGGATTGTGAAGCCACACCGATACTACTTTTATTGTAGTTGTGTGATCTGATCTTGTTGTTTCTATCGTACGAGTACAATTGTAATAATTGGCTTGAGATTGATATCTCCGATAGGCAAGATAGAAAAGTAATCACAAACACTTCGTCTCATCGTTTGTGATTCCACAATATCTTTTTTCGCTGCGTCGATTAAGATTATTGTGAGGTGATTGATAATACTAGGTTGTTCTTCGGGAATATAAGTCCGGTTTATCAACTGGTTCATGTTCACCTTGATTTATTAAAAGACGGAACAAAACTCGTAGGTATAGTCGTGGGAGACGGATTTATCTATTACCGTAGACTTTTCTGTGTGATACAGATTTGTTTATTAAAGTCTCCGAATTTGGGTCGTAGCAAATCTTAGTTGTGGGTGAGATCATCTAAGGGAATGAAGTACGTAGTATCCTGCTGGGATCAGAGACGTAGGAGCATAACTGTACCTTGGATCAGTGTGAGATTGATTGGGGTTCAACTACAGTCCAGGACGAAGTTAGTTTGGAGTAGGCTAGTGTCTGTAGCGGCTTAATACAATGTGTGTTCAATCTGGACTAGGTCCCGGGTTTTTCTGCATTTGGAGTTTCCTCGTTAAAAAAATTCTGGTGTCTGTGTTATTTCTTTTCCGCATTATATTTTGTTATATAATTGAAATATCACAGGTTGTGCGTTGTTCAATCAATTAAAATATCTGACCTTTTGGTTGTTGATTTAAATTGATTGACACTTGGATATTGGTCTTTGGTACCATCCAAGTTATCTCTCTAGTATTTGATAAAGACTCGCAGATTTCTATTTGCTTGAGTATATATCAAATCAAGAGATTGAGATATAAACTCTTTGATATACTTTTTGTCTAGATTTAGTCTGACTGTCTAGTTGATTCTCTAGAAAGTATATTGGAGTTTGTCCATACAGATTGCTAAGCGAAATATTGGGTGTGGTTGTTGTACCCCCACTTTTTCAATAATAAACACAATTGAAACAAAAACGATTTGATTCACTCGAACCGATTCATGAACTTTATAGCCACGGTTTGCAAACTTGCATTCTTTAGTTTATACAAGTTTAAGTTCACGAATAATCGTTTTTAGAAAATAATCAACTTAAGTATGCGGACTGGTACGCGGACTGGTACGCGGACTGGTACGCGGACTTAAGTACTCGGAATAAGTTTGATTTCAATTCACAAACTTCAGCAGAAATTCTCGGGATGAGAACCTCCGACAGTACGGGGACTTGGTACACGGACTCTAGTTCCGGTTTTCCTGAGCAGCAAAGTACGCATACTTTGGTCCAAGGAATACAGACTTATACATGTATGAGTTACCACACAATGCTTATATCCAACCATGGTTATATAATCTAAACTCTCATTTCAATCATTGAAACATTCTTAGAGGACGTTATATAGTTGTTGTTACAAACCATTTTTCGTCAAAGCCATTTTCAAGTGATTGAAACTTAACATGACTTTCGTCACTAGTAAAAATGAACTTGGCCAAATCGAAAGCTTACCAAAACATATTTCGATAAATAGATAAGCGAGATAAACTTGGCTCGAAATAGAAAATCTGTATAATCATAGTCTATATAGCAAAACGACTTTTGTCTCAAGATAGGAGATAGAGTAGATAGACTTTTGAGTGATAGATAAGTTCAAGTCTCCACATACCTTTTAGTCGATGAAGTTCCACCAGTTCCATGAGTAGTTCTTCGTCTTTGTATGATGATCGCCATGGAGTCTTGAGCTCAACTACACTTTCTATCCTAGTCTGAGACTTAACTAATAGTAGACTATAAATCAAGACGTATAGTTTTGATCACTAACATTGATAAACATGCTTGAGATAGCAACGCATGCAAGTTCGACCGAGCAGTTCTCTAACACATTGAAACATCCTTGAAAGACAACAATGGTAATCTCACGCATACCACTAGCCTCAAGTTATTTTCAAGTGATTAATCGATCAATACAAAACTTCCCAAGTCGACATCAAATGATTGTCTCACACAAATCATATAAGATATTTCAAGGTAATTTTCACATGATCATCTTTTGATTTAATATTTAGTTTCCAACAAATAAATTGTCTCCAACTAAACTCGTCAAGAATACGATGAACTTAGATAAAGCTAAAAGCTTCCAACACATATTTCGAGGAAAAGATAAGAGAGCTAAACTCGGCTCGAAATATCAAAAGTGTGTAATGTAAAAGTTTACATAGCTATACGACTTAGTCTCATTAGAAGATAAAATAGAATAGACTTCTGAAGGGTAGATAAGTTTTAGTCTCCACATACCTTTTATTGATGAAGTTCCTGCAAGCTCTTTTGTAGATCTTCTTCATCAATTGGTGAACACCATGAAGTCTAAAGCTCAACTATACACTTCTATCCTAATCCGAGACATAGCTGTAAGTAGACTAGAAATCAAGTATATAGTTTTGATCAACTAAACTTGACAAACAAGCTTGAGATAGCAACGCTTGCGAGTTCGACCGAGCGGTGCTCTAACAGTGGTATTCTTCAATATCCAAATATGATAGTTGTGAATCCAAGTCTAAGTTACTGATTTGGATCGATCTTACCCGAAAAAAGAGTTTACTTGTTTAAACGGAAGAGCCTTTTTCAAAACTCAACGAATCTTTTTCTAAAAGATTATTGGAGTACTTACCAAACAACGTTGTTCCTTTACTGTTTGGAAGACGATCAAAAGGAGTTAAGTTCTTAAGACTTTACATCGGTAAATCAACTCAGGATAGTGATTTTCTATCTTGGGATTAAAGTGCGTGACCAGACGGTCGTAAACGCAGGGACACTGAAGGAACTAAGTTACTAGGGGTAGATTACTTGGTCTCAACTATACGAAGTTGGCTTTGTTCTTTATATAACGTCTTAATTCTGAGAGTGTTCAAAACTGGACTAGGTCCTGGGGTTTTTCTGCATTTGTGGTTTCCTCGTTAACAAAATATTGATGTGTCATTTAATTTACTTCCTGTTGATGGTGGTTTTTAGTTCAGGGTCAAAATCGTAAAACCCTATATTTAACGCTGTGATCCTTCAAAGGAGTAAAGGCCATTCGAAAGTAATGAGTGCTCAAACCTCATTACTCATACATGTATTGAACGACTCAGTATATAGATGAAGTTCACTCAGAATGGTGCTAGCAATCCCAGTATTCTGTGAATTCTATTTTATGTCGGCATTATTAACTAATGCATGACTCACTTAATATTTTTCCGTGCAATGGTCTCAGACGAACTCTCAATACTGACATGACATGACGATCAATGTTCACTCTCAGCAGAGTAGCATGAATCTCCTGAAGTGTTAGTATTGGGATCGGCACAAAAATACTCATACAGGCTACATCTCTCTGACAAAGAGATCAATGCGTTCACACACTTTTTTTAATTAAAGTTAGCATGATTGAACACATATTTACTCTTTAAAGAAAATCTAGACTGTCCATATCAGT
This sequence comes from Papaver somniferum, assembly GCF_003573695.1. Lineage (NCBI taxonomy): Eukaryota > Viridiplantae > Streptophyta > Magnoliopsida > Ranunculales > Papaveraceae > Papaver > Papaver somniferum. The sequence goes on from NC_039366.1 coordinate 105,556,973, forward strand.
CTCAGAAACGATCACGGCCACACAAGTTGGTCGTGCAATTTAACAAGCTTAGCAAAATCTTGGCAGGCATAGGCAATTATCGTGATGACCACCGGCGGGCCCACTTATGCCCTAGCTGGTCGAACATCACCATACATCTCCGAGTGCCGTCAAACGCCAACCCTAAGTAGCGTGGCCGCGCTTCTTGGAAGAAGCTCGAACGAGGTTGAACTGTCCAAGACAGTCTCAAAATCATCGCAACCATCCAACTTCGCCTTCTTGCTTGGACGGGTTAGATGATCCCATGAGCAATTGGGGAAACGCTGACATGCACACCGGTGGGCCCATTTCCTCCTTGCTCGAACGACTTGCCCATGGTGGGACCGTTGAGCAATGAAACACTCGCCCAAACCATGGCAAGCGTGATGTTTTCAAACCCTAAAAAATTGGTTCGCGGAAATACACCAGCGTCTTCAATTGATCACGACCATCCAACTTAGCCAGCATATTTGGATGGCTTGGATCGCATTTAGGACCATCAGGAAGGTACACATGCGTTCACCGTCAACCCAACATTGGCCCCACGTGATCAATCTCCCCAAAAGAGGCCAACAACGTTCCAAACCGCTTGGTCAAAGTCGCGTGGGCGTGGCTGTTTCAAAACCCTAATTAAGGTTTGAGGCAACACACATCTGTCGTGAATTGATCGTGACCATCCATCTTCACCAGCCTAAACGGACGGTGTAGATATAGACTCAAGAGTTCCCAAGGATGTCAACATGATCACCGTGGGCCCACCTTTACGTGTGACCAGACGGCCTATGCAGACTAGGACCCGACGCCTCGAAACGCACGCCCTAAAGGTGGCATGCCACAGGCTTTTAAACCCTTTGCGGCAATATATTTCTGCCATAAATCGATCACGACCACTCATTTTTGCCGGTAAAATTGAGTGGCCTAAATCGAATCTTTGAGGGACCGAGAGGTGTAGACATGCACGCCAGTGGGCCGTCTCCACGCATGCATGGTCGGTCCATTCGAGATTATCACCAATGCTTGGATTCGATCAGCCAAAGAGGGTATGTTTGCGCACCTCTAAAAAAAACCCTAAATTCCTTCAACGGCAGCAAACATGTGTTGTAAATCATCTCGTCCGTCCAACTTTGCCAGCTTGGTCGGACGGCTTGGATTAAAAATTAGGCGATCAATGAAGCGCCTTAATGATCACCGTCTGCCACTCTACCATAGGGAGTGATCGACCAGATGATAGCCCGCCCACACGACCTCCAAACGATCACTTGAAGATGGTTGGACGTGCTGCTGTTTTAAGACGCTTAATCCGCGACTTATTCAATAAAGCTTTAAAACAACGATGCTTCGTCTGTATCGATTGTTTTGAGCTGCTTGCTTAAAAGCGATGCATTACATGCATCAAGCGTGCACACTATTTCATGAATATCAATTCCGTAAATAACTTAGTTATTTAACCTAATAGCACTGTATGCTATTTCTTGTGGCGGGTCCCACGACTTGACCCGCTCATTCGAGACATCAAACATGTCATAAACTGGGGGACACTTACTGGGGTATTGGTCTGGCGATTTACAGCGTGCGACGTGCAACGCGTTCACGAGAACGTGTCAGGAAAGGTGGACGGTTAATGGTAATGAGGGAAGTGGGCAAAGGCGTGATCGTGTGACAATCACCTACACGACCCCACTACTACATTACTCAACTTCCTCCACTTCCTACGAGATGAAGGTTGCGCTCAAAATGACTTGTATAACTAGGTTCTCTAACCTATTTCCAAACAACACAGAAAACCAAGTTGTTGTTAACACCGTATCCAGAAACACCAAGGACTGATAACTTACATTGTGCAAGCCAGTTCAACATTCTGATACAAGTCATAAACAACCAACACCTTCACAATCTCAAACACCTTCTCTGCTTCCCTCCCTAAGATCAACCCTTCTCCTTCACCTTGTGACCGAATTGAATCTGGAACGACCATTTCTTGGTTTAGGCCAGAGTCTTACAGATTGATTTCTCGAACCTAAAAGCATTCCCGTGCAGTGCATTTGTTTAGAGTTTGAACTCGTTTCTCATCAACACACCCCAAATTACCAAAAACAGCAGAATCAGTTTTTACCCTCAAACACTTCCATATTATAATTGTTTTATTATAATAAAGTAAAGAACACTTGTACGTTAAATCCTAATTACTTGATATTGATCTTATAGTAAATCGGTTTTAGACCATAACTATTATGAAGTGAATACATTGTTGTTGTATTGTCTCGATTTTGTCCATAGACGATCATAATTGGTATCGAACTTATAGTTTGAAACGAAATAGCGTGGTGTATTTAGGTACCCTCGTAATTTCAATTATTCTCTACCTTCTTACCGGAAGTAAGAATGATATATATATAGGAGGAGAATCACAAACTCAAGAATTCCAAGAAAATAAGGAAAGTGGTATTTACAAAAAAAAATCTTTCATAGGAAGTTCGTGACCAGTATACCACGGGTTAGAAAACCTGTTAGAACACCCTTAATACTTAAGTAAAAGCAAACACTGACAAGCTTGAGCAACCTTGACATCAGAAAACATAATTTTCATGATGCTACTTTTTGTACAAAACCTCACATTCTCAAGCTAATATAGTGAGGTTGCACAAATAACTAAACTTAAGTAGTGATGGGGTGAGTAGAAGACTCACTAGTCGTGTCATTAGTAAACACAACAAGGTTATTTGTGGTTTTCTTACCGTTTCTGGGCTTCATTCTTCTTTTCTCTTGTTGAGGTTCTGAGAAATTTGTAAAGTTTCTCAGAGCAAAATTCATCCTTTACATATCATGTTTCTTCGATCTTTGAAAATTCCCTTTAGAATGACCACAACTGTCACAAAGGGTGCAGTTAGAGGTGGGAGAATTACCCAAAGTTAGTGTCTCTTTTTTATTACCATGAACACTTTCACTCTCTTCAAGAATGAAAGTATTGTTCCTGGGGAAGGAGGTATTACTCTTAAACCCAATCTTGCTCATGTTACCAAAGGACTTTTGACCAAACAACATAACTGAGATCTTATCAACACTTCCAGAGAGCCTTTTTAAGTCACACTTGAGAATATCAATCTCTTATTCCTTAAGAGATAGTGTTTTTGTGAAATTCTCATTGAGTTTGTCAAACTCTTGATTTTTCACACGAAGAGATATTTCAACCATTTACAAGTTTTTCTTTAGACGAAGGTTTTCACGATGAATTTCTTCATTTTATTCAAAAATTCAAGCCTTTCCTTATCTGATTTATCATTTGAGTCAGAATTAGGACCTACAAGTATTTATGTAGCAAGAGAATAATTCTCTGTGAAATCTTCAGGAGGGAGCTCATTAGACATATCATCAAGAGAAACTATGAGAGCATTACTTCCTTGATAGTATTCCCTACTTGTCATTCCTTTTGCAGATGTCTAAAACTGCGACATTTAAAGCACTGAAGCGAACTTCATCTTGAGAAGAAGATTCATCTTGACAGTTTGATCCAAGGGACCGTTTTCCAGAACGTGTTTCTTTACGTCTCTTGAGAAGAGTTCTGACATGTTATGTGATCATATACATGATGGTGTCTAACTCGTCGTGATCATCATAACAGTCATCTGCCCAATACAAGCTCACCGTTGGAGGAGGAGAGCTTGCTTTGGTCACAACTTCTATAGCGGAAGCCTTTTCTTTAGCTGTGAGTTGTTCATGGTCAAAGATCTTTAACTTCCCAACAAGGGTGCTTCTTGAAAGTGTAGTAAGATTGTTTCCTTCAGTGATGGCTCATAATTCTCATCACAATATCCCGTTCAGGAATAGTCTTTCCTAATGAATGGCAAACGTTCACTATTTCCGAAAATTTGTGATTAAATTCCTCAAATGAATCTTTATCAACCATACAAAAGTTTTCCAAGTCATAAGTTAGGTTTTGAAGCCGTGCTCCATTTTCTGCAGAATTCCCTTCAAATACGGTTTCTAAGATATCTCAAGCATCCATCGGTCTAGTGCACGTAGACACATGATGTCGAAGATCTTGTATTATAGCATGGATAATAGCATTCAGTCCATCAGAGTTGTGTTTAAAATCACTGATTTTAACCTCTCTATATGTTTCCATGCCTTCAGGAATAACAATTGCTCCTTCTTCGACCATTGGAGCATTGTATCCTCTTACAAAAAGAACCCATGTCTTAAAGTCTCGAGCTTGTAAAAAGAAACACATAACAGTTTTCCACCATAAGTAATTTGTGGCATCGAAGGATGGTAGTACGTTAATCGAGATTGCACTCTTGTCCATAATACAAATCGCTTTAAAAACAAATTTATAAGGTCTAACAATGTTTGCATGCTCTAATACCAATTGAAAAGAAGAGGGTACCAAGTATACCACCAATTTTTTCGTTCGACAACTTGTATGGACAAAACCTAATATAATTGCAAGTAGACCAACTGAATGATCCTTGACAATATGTATATAGAGCTTACATCTTTACCTCTTCTCAAAATGTATGTATACAGATAAGGAGTCTGTGAATCTGATTGCTAAGAATAGTACTTGGACGATCTCAAAAATTAATATCCAAGATCAATCTAGTTGAATCCAAATATATAATTGGAATTCGGCCTAGTAATAAAACTTGTTATCTTTCTTTCAAGATATGAATTCTACAATAAATGAGTCTAGTAATCGATCATAATTAGATGGACGTAACTACTATGTTTGAATACGTATAACTTTCATAAATCCAATTATAAAGATAAACAATATAATGTGAAAAGGGAAAAACACAAGACACCAGAAATTTTGTTAACGAGGAAACCACAACTGCAAAAGAACCCCGGAGCCTCGTCCAGATTTGAAGACCAAACTGTATTAAGCTGCTACAGACACTAGCCTACTATCAGAATTCAGACTGGATTGCAGTTGAGACGAATCCACCCTGTAAGCGATTCAGTTAAACTCGCGCTCATTACGTCTCTTGAACCTCGCAATGCTCTACTAAATTGATTCCCTTAGCTGAAGTCATTTACATCCTAAGAGTTGCTTCAGCCAAAGTGAAGACTTTTGGTACCAATCTGCCTCTGACAGATAAGCCTATTTGATTTCCATTTAGATAAAATATCGAGGCATGAAAATCTGTTTGCAACAGATAAAGCTACCAAACCTCACAATCCGTAACACTCACTTAGACGAGAAGCCTGGATCTTTTACCACCTCTCAAGAACAATCTTCAAAAGATCAATTAAGATAAGTTTTCAGATATCTATCTTGAGGAATCAAAAAGTCTGAGATGGAGAGAACTTTGTGATTACCATCTATCTTGCCTAAAAGAGATTATGAAAACATTGATAACAAAAAATCAAGATTAGGATACACGAAATATAAGGGTAAAGATAGTTGGACCTGGCTTCACGAATCCCCAATGTGAAGTCTTTCATTCGTAGACCTAATTATGTTTCTCATAGGAAGCCTAGGTAAATAGAGGAATATTCCAGCAATCAACTAGGACACAAAGCGTCAGGGATTGATTTTCCTAGTTGATAGAGCATTTCTATTTACAGTTTTCCAAGACCAGAGGTTGTTTAGAATTCAAGCTAAGATAACTTGAGAATCAAGCAAACGCCTTCTCGTTTAGATGAAATACTGGTTAGGGTTTCAATTAAATATGTGAGAATTAAGTATTGAAAATACAATAGAAGAATATGCATTATGGTCCGGTTACGGAACCATGTACAATATTTGTTCAGTTTGGAAAGTATGCCATAAGAACTAAAAAAAATTTAATGTTCATTTAAACACCTAAGAATTTAATCATGATGCACGCACATGAGTGTTTGAGTGATAAATGAAGTCTTAGAAGTGTTCATAGAGTTCTAGCAATGCTAATCATATTTAAAAAATAAGTCTTTGAGCATCTGTTAAATTCTACTGGGACCGTTGGTAGAACGGTCGTGAACCGTAAGGCTTTTTCACGAGTCAGGGTGCTACGGTTCGTGAATCGGGTTTGCCAACCCTACTAGACTTCCGAACTCAATTGATCGTGGTTCGTGAACCGAGTTCGCTAACTGCTAGCCTATTATACCAACTTAAAAATTCAGTTCACCACGGTTCGCAAATCGGGCTCGTGAACTGTTCCTAACTAAACTCACGGTTTGCTAATTGGTTCACCAACCTTCCATGTATTTCTGAAACTCATATATCTATAGTTTGCGAACTGGTTTGCCAACTTACCCTGAGCATAAATAACAGAAGTTATGAATTTCTCTCTTTTGATGTTTGAAACATTCCCAAGTGATAAAATCATTTGCATGGGAAATTTTCATTTGAACTACAAATTAATTCACAAACAATAATTGCTTAGAACTAATATCGTTAAGAACCGTTGAACATATTTACTAAAATCATATTTGGAGATTTTTAACAAGACAAGCTTGAATCGAAACTTCTTCTTTATAAATCTACTAAAAGTCATACGACATAGTCTCAACAGATATAATGGTAAGATAATGAGTAAAATAGAATGGTTCAGTCTTCACACACCTTATACAGAAGTTTTCCAAATGTCTTCGTCGAGCTTCAGTATTCAAGGGTGATGTATGATACCCAACTACCAAATTCTAACCTAGTCTGAGATTTAACTTAGTAGACCAAAAATCAAGATATAGTTTTGATCATCTATCATTGACAACAAGTTTGAGAAAAAATTGTGGGTTCAACCAAGAATTTCTCTAACTCCGTTCTTAAAGCTAGATACTTCCTTAAAACTGATTTCTTGAATGCTAAATATCTTAGTACTTTCTCCTGGACTTAGAAATGCATGCATACCATTAAGGAGATGATTAAACCTTTTATCTACTGGATTGTGGGGGATGGGAAGATCATTGACCCATGGTGTGATAAGTGGATACCAAGTTCGGGTTCTGCCAAACCTAACCCCTTGGTCCTTCCAGACCTTAGTGTTTAATTTTCTTACTTCATTAATTCTGAGACTAGAATCTCGAATATTAGTATATTAAACACTCATTTTGATGATGTTTTTGTTAAGAAAATTGTCACTATTCCCTCAAACCAGTTGTGCACTCCTTATAGGAGGGCTTGGGAGCTTTCAAAGAATGACATATTTTTTTATAAATCTGCCTACTTGGGACTTAGAGGACTTATTTCTTCCCCTTGTAGTAAACTTTGGAAGTCCAATTCGGAAAATTAAAATTTCCACATCGTATTCAGATTTTCATTTGGAAAGATGCTACGAATGCTTTACCTGCTAGAATTATACTTCATTATAGAATGCCAATGAGTTATGTTGACTGTACTAGTATGTTGTTATTTTATGTCCCTTTGCTAGTCATGTTTGGTTTATGTGTTCTTTATCTGTGAACACTAATGTTTTCATGAATACATCTTTTATAGATTGGTTTTTTTTTCTTCTGGTTAGTTGACCCTGCTTCTAAGTCACTTTTTCAGGTGCAATTAAAGGCCATGTGTACTTGATGTACTTCTCTACAGTTGGTTGGTCATTCTTCTTTATGATAAATTACCAGTCACACACGCTTGTAAGCTTTTTTTTCTTCATCATTGTTAGCTTATTGGAGCATTAGAACTTCATTAGTTCCACGAAGCTCCAAAGTATCCTTCTTGGACTTGGTAACTAGATCACCAACTTGACTAGAGCCTCCCGCCTCCATCTTGATAATTCGTGAAATGCTAGGGTTTGAGTGAGACAATGGCAGAGACCGGGCAGTATTTCTTATTTTAGTATTGTGATTAGAGTTAATTAATGGAGAATATATGTTATATATGCTAGAAAATGTTATATATAGTTATTATCAAGGAGATAAAGTATTTTTACACGGAACTTAACTGATATAAATGCCTATTGACCATCCGGGAAGAAAAAAATATATTTTTATCTTGTAACTACTCTTTTGAAATTTGAATAAATTCAGAATTTGCAAAAAGCGGGTTCTTCTAATGCACTGGCTCGGAATGGAGTTGAAGAGGAACAAGGTTACTCTTCCACCAACCAAAAAACCAATGATTTCCACACATATGATACTTGCTTCCACTATCCTGTTAAAATATGCAGCAAACACTATGACCATAACATACAGTAAGGCAAACACCATTAGTAACAAAACAAACTGTAAACAAATTGGAGAAACAGATTAAGTTATCTACACATAATGTAGTAAGATAAAAGAAAATAGTTATAAAACAGTGAAGAAGTAAAAATTGATCAAGACTAAGATGCAGTCAGTTTATGGATCAAGAATAAATAATTAAACATAGGAACATTACAAGGAAATAATAAGAAAAATAACGAAATATTGTAGAGAGAAATCTATATTGTTAACTTTGATAAACTTATTTTTTTATATAAGAAATCAAAAATCTATCCTTAGTAATATCTGTAGGAAATATCATGGGGAAATGAGAGCGCTACCCTTAGGCTCATAGGCTTCTGAAACATCTTCTAGATAAATTATCCTTTTTTTTAAAAGAAAAAAAGGAAAAATAATAATAATAATAACCGAAATATTGTGCTAAAATCTTCTGTAACATTTGTTGATTCTGAATTTATGAAACTTCCTCTAGTGGATGTAGGTGATATCTCATTTTGTAACTCATCAGGTACCTCTGTTGTAGTGACCGAATATGTAGTAAAAAATAGTAATGCTACTTTCTTCTTTAGTAACACATCCCAGATATTTAGGAGATTCTCGTTACAGTGTTATTGATCTCTAAGTAGTTCTTCCGTTGGATGATTAATTTTCTCCACTTCTTCGGATCCCAAAACCTAATTGCCACAGCAGGAAATGGATAGGTCGCTCGAAGAACATTCCAATCACTTTTATGACGTGTACTCCCCGATGCATAGGTTTACATAAATCAATTTCTACACTTAGCATTTCCATTTTAGATCTAAAGAATGATAGCCAACGAATCAAAATCTCCTGAATGAAGGTTGCGCTCAAAATGACTTGTATAAATAGGTTCTTTAACCTATTTCCAAACAACACAGAAAACCAAGTTGTTGTTAACACCGTATCCAGAAACACCAAGGACTGATAGCTTACATTGTGCAAGCCAGTTCAACATTCTGATACAAGTCATAACAACCAACACCTTCACAATCTCAAACACCTTCTCTGCTTCCCTCCCTAAGATCAACCCTTCTCCTTCACCTTGTGACCGAATTGAATCTGGAACGACCATTTCTTGGTTTAGGCCAGAGTCTTACAGATTGATTTCTCGAACCTAAAAGCATTCCCGTGCAGTGCATTTGTTTAGAGTTTGAACTCGTTTCTCATCAACACACCCCAAATTACCAAAAACAGCACAATCAGTTTTTACCCTCAAACACTTCCATATTATAATTGTTTTATTATAATAAAGTAAAGAACACTTGTACGTTAAATCCTAATTACTTGATATTGATCTTATAGTAAATCGGTTTTAGACCATAACTATTATGAAGTGAATACATTGTTGTTGTATTGTCTCGATTTTGTCCATAGACGATCATAATTGGTATCGAACTTATAGTTTGAAACGAAATAGCGTGGTGTATTTAGGTACCCTCGTAATTTCAATTATTCTCTACCTTCTTACCGGAAGTAAGAATGATATATATATAGGAGGAGAATCACAAACTCAAGAATTCCAAGAAAATAAGGAAACTGGTATTTACAAAAAAAAATCTTCCATAGGAAGTTCGTGACCAGTATACCACGGGTTAGAAAACCTGTTAGAACACCCTTAATACTTAAGTAAAAGCAAACACTGACAAGCTTGAGCAACCTTGACATCAGAAAACATAATTTTCATGATGCTACTTTTTGTACAAAACCTCACATTCTCAAGCTAATATAGTGAGGTTGCACAAATCACTAAACTTAAGTAGTGATGGGGTGAGTAGAAAACTCACTAGTCGTGTCATTAGTAAACACAACAAGGTTATTTGTGGTTTTCTTACCGTTTCTGGGCTTCATTCTTCTTTTCTCTTGTTGAGGTTCTGAGAAATTTGTAAAGTTTCTCAGAGCAAAATTCATCCTTTCCATATCATGTTTCTTCGATCTTTGACAATTCCCTTTAGAATGACCACAACTATCACAAAGGGTGCAGTTAGAGGTGGGAGAATTACCCAAAGTTAGTGTCTCTTTTTTATTACCATGAACACTTTCACTCTCTTCAAGAATGAAAGTATTGTTCCTGGGGAAGGAGGTATTACTCTTAAACCCAATCTTGCTCATGTTACCAAAGGACTTTTGACCAAACAACATAACTGAGATCTTATCAACACTTCCAGAGAGCCTTTGTAAGTCACACTTGAGAATATCAATCTCTTATTCCTTAAGAGATAGGGTTTTTGTGAAATTCTCATTGAGTTTGTCAAACTCTTGATTTTTCACACGAAGAGATATTTCAACCATTTACAAGTTTTTCTTTAGACGAAGGTTTTCACGATGAATTTTTTCATTTTATTCAAAAATTCAAGCCTTTCCTTATCTGATTTATCATTTGAGTCAGAATTAGGACCTACAAGTATTTATGTAGCAAGAGAATAATTCTATGTGAAATCTTCAGGAGGGAGCTCATCAGACATATCATCAAGAGAAACTATGAGAGCATTACTTCCTTGATAGTATTCCCTACTTGTCATTCCTTTTGCAGATGTCTAAAACTGCGACATTTAAAGCACAGAAGCGAACTTCATCTTGAGAAGAAGATTCATCTTGACAGTTTGATCCAAGGGACCGTTTTCCAGAACGTGTTTCTTTACGTCTCTTGAGAAGAGTTCTGACATGTTATGTGATCATATACATGATGGTGTCTAACTCGTCGTGATCATCATAACAGTCATCTGCCCAATACAAGCTGACCGTTGGAGGAGGAGAGCTTGCTTTGGTCACAACTTCTATAGCGGAAGCCTTTTCTTTAGCTGTGAGTTGTTCATGGTCAAAGATCTTTAACTTCCCAACAAGGGTGCTTCTTGAAAGTGTAGTAAGATCGTTTCCTTCAGTGATGGCATGTTTCTTAGACTCGTATCGAGCTTGTAAAGATCTCATAATTCTCATCACAATATCCCGTTCAGGAATAGTCTTTCCTAATGAATGGCAAACGTTCACTATTTCCGAAAATTTGTGATTAAATTCCTCAAATGAATCTTTATCAACCATACAAAAGTTTTCCAAGTCATAAGTTAGGTTTTGAAGCCGTGCTCCATTTTCTGCAGAATTCCCTTCAAATACGGTTTCTAAGATATCTCAAGCATCCATCGGTCTAGTGCACGTAGACACATGATGTCGAAGATCTTGTATTATAGCATGGATAATAGCATTCAGTCCATCAGAGTTGTGTTTAAAATCACTGATTTTAACCTCTCTATATGTTTTCATGCCTTCAGGAATAACAATTGCTCCTTCTTCGACCATTGGAGCATTGTATCCTCTTACAAAAAGAACCCATGTCTTAAAGTCTCGAGCTTGTAAAAAGAAACACATAACAGTTTTCCACCATAAGTAATTTGTGGCATCGAAGGATGGTAGTACGTTAATCGAGATTGTACTCTTGTCCATAATACAAATCGCTTTAAAAACAAATTTATAAGGTCTAACAATGTTTGCATGCTCTAATACCAATTGAAAAGAAGAGGGTACCAAGTATACCACCAATTTTTTCGTTCGACAACTTGTATGGACAAAACCTAATATAATTGCAAGTAGACCAACTGAATGATCCTTGACAATATGTATATAGAGCTTATATCTTTACCTCTTCTCAATAAGTATGTATACAGACAAGGAGTCTGTGAATCTGATTGCTAAGAATAGTACTTGGACGATCTCAAAAATTAATATCCAAGATCAATCTAGTTGAAACCAAATATATAATTGGAATTCGGCCTAGTAATAAAACTTGTTATCTTTCTTTCAAGATATGAATTCTACAATAAATGAGTCTAGTAATCGATCATAATTAGATGGACGTAACTACTATGTTTGAATACGTATAACTTTCATAAATCCAATTATAAAGATAAACAATATAATGTGAAAAGGGAAAAACACAAGACACCAGAAATTTTGTTAACGAGGAAACCACAACTGCAAAAGAACCCCGGAGCCTCGTCCAGATTTTAAGACCAAACTGTATTAAGCTGCTACAGACACTAGCCTACTATCAGAATTCAGACTGGATTGCAGTTGAGACGAATCCACCCTGTAAGCGATTCAGTTAAAGTCGCGCTCATTACGTCTCTTGAACCTCGCAATGCTCTACTAAATTGATTCCCTTAGCTGAAGTCATTTACATCCTAAGAGTTGCTTCAGCCAAAGTGAATACTTTTGGTACCAATCTGCCTCTGACAGATAAGCCTATTTGATTTCCATTTAGATCAAATATCGAGGCATGAAAATCTGTTTGCAAAAGATAAAGCTACCAAACCTCACAATCCGTAACACTCACTTAGACGAGAAGCCTGGACCTTTTACCACCTCTCAAGAACAATCTTCAAAAGATCAATTAAGATAAGTTTTCAGATATCTATCTTGAGGAATCAAAAAGTCTGAGATGGAGAGAACTTTGTGATTACCATCTATCTTGCCTGAAAGAGATTATGAAAACATTGATAACAAAAAAGAAAGATTATGATACACGAAATATAAGGGTAAAGATAGTCGGACATGGCTTCACGAATCCCCAATGTGAAGTCTTTCATTCGTAGACCTAATTATGTTTCTCAGAGGAAGCCTAGGTAAATAGAGGAATATTCCAGCAATCAACTAGGACACAAAGCATCAGGGATTGATTTTCCTAGTTGATAGAGCATTTCTATTGACAGTTTTCCAAGACCAGGGGTTGTTTAGAATTCAAGCTAAGATAACTTGAGAATCAAGCATACGCCTTCTCGTTTAGATGAAATACTGGTTAGGGTTTCAATTAAACATGTGAGAATTAAGTATTGAAAATACAATAGAATAATATGCATTATGGTCCGGTTACGGAACCATGTACAATATTTGTTCAGTTTGGAAAGTATGCCATAAGAACTAAAAACAATTTAATGTTCATTTAAACACCTAAGAATTTAATCATGATGCACGCACATGAGTGTTTGAGTGAGAAATGAAGTCTTAGAAGTGTTCAATAGAGTTCTAGCAATGCTAATCATATTTAAAAAATAAGTCTTTGAGCATCTGTTAAATTCTGCTGGGACCGTTGGTAGAACGGTCGTGAACCGTAAGGCTTTTTCACGAGTCAGGGTGCTACGGTTCGTGAATCGGGTTTGCCAACCCTACTAGACTTCCGAACTCAATTGATCGTGGTTCGTGAACCGATTTCGCTAACTGCAAGCCTATTATACCAACTTCAAAATTCAGTCACAACGGTTCGCAAATCGGGCTCGTGAACTGTTCCCAACTAAACTCACGGTTTGCTAACTGGTTCACCAACCTTCCATGTATTTCTGAAACTCATATATCTATAGTTTGCGAACTGGTTTGCCAACTTACCCTAAGCATAAATAACAGAAGTTATGAATTTCTCTCTTTTGATGTTTGAAACATTCCCAAGTGATAAAATCATTTGCATGGGCAATTTTCATTTGAACTACAAATTAATTCACAAACAATAATTGCTTAGAACTAATATCGTTAAGAACCGTTGAACATATTTACTAAAATCATATTTGGAGATTTTTAACAAGACAAGCTTGAATCGAAACTTCTTCTTTATAAATCTACTAGAAGTCATACGACATAGTCTCAACAGATATAATGGTAAGATAATGAGTAAAATAGAATGGTTCAGTCTTCACACACCTTATACAGAAGTTTTCCAAATGTCTTCGTCGAGCTTCAGTCTTCAAGGGTGATGTATGATACCCAACTACCAAATTCTAACCTAGTCTGAGATTTAACTTAGTAGACCAAAAATCAAGATATAGTTTTGATCATCTATCATTGACAACAAGTTTGAGAAAAAATTGTGGGTTCAACCAAGAATTTCTCTAACTCCGTTCTTAAAGCTAGATACTTCCTTAAAACTGATTTCTTGAATGCTAAATATCTTAGTACTTTCTCCTGGACTTGGAAATGCATGCATACCATTAAGGAGATGATTAAACCTTTTATCTAC